>NC_052504.1:21184602-21530600 GCF_014356525.2 Nilaparvata lugens | reverse complement strand
CAAGTTATAATTTTTTGTAAATATTGGGGGCTCCACCACTTCCCAGATGGGAAGAAGAGTTACAAAGGAGATACATAGCTGAAGATGGTAGAGCAGATTTTTTAAAGAAATAAAAAGAAGAAATCATTCTAAGAAATAGAAAATTTATTGGTTTACAATATTTTAAAAAGAAATAATTTGAAATGTATAAGTTAAAAGTTATATAATTTAGGCTATGAAGAAAAGGAAAACAGGTTATTATCGAACAAGTCTCAATTATCTTATTTAAAAATGAGTTTCTATTTATTTCAATTTGATTATTTTTTGAAAACTATTTAGGTACAGTATTTAATATTTTGAGGATTTTCCTCTTGGTTTGAATTCTCTACATTTTATTTATTATTTTTAAATTCCTATAAAAAAGAAAAATAACATGACATTATAACTAATAAAATGATGAAAAATTAATTGAGTACGATACCAATCCCCTTTATGATGACCATCTCGTCAGCTTGGCTGGAAGGTGAGGTCTAGAGGAAGGTCCAGGTCCTGGCCAGTCAGAGTCTTTGAGTGTTCGGAGGAGCGGCACAAAAAAGACTGATTCGAAAAAGTGGGAAAATTTAATATGAAAATGCCGGCTGGTGGGGAGACTGGAAAGTTCCACCACTCTGAAGCTCTGCGATTTTTCATTCAGTCAGCGCAATTTGGCTTTCTAGTGATCCTGATTTTACTATTGAAAATTAAAAAGGGAAATAAATTAAAAATTTGATGTGCTTGAGGAGCTGTCAAAACCCATGGTTTATGACAATTGTAGCCAGGAGATGGGCAGTAAATTTCGTAGTAGGCTACCATAATATTTATAGATTTTGGAAAAGTGATTAATTTCAATTACACAAACATAGATGAATGTGTCTTGGGAAAAATTTATAGATCTATGAAAACACTAACCTGCAGCTCATTCATGACAACGGCTGGGCCTGATCTGCTCAAGCCATAGCCGGCCCACGTTGACGTGGGCACTCTGGGGTCATCGGGATGTGGTTTCGTCTGAAGAGCTGCCAACCAAAAATAAATACTACATTTGAAAAGTTATAAAATATCATTCATTTTCATGATCTATTTATTGTATTGTGATCAAAAATACATATACACACTGTATTCAGTATCTTATATAGGGCCTACTTGATTACTTTAGTTTTGATTTATGCCTCTATCAATAAATGTAGGGATGAATACTAATTATAATACTAGTTCTAAAATACGAATTTTCATTTTCTGATTCATTATCTATGTTTCTTCTCATAAGGTAATATTGTAGCTTCTCCTGAGGAATTAAATTGCAATAGATTCAATGCTCTGGAATCTAAAACCCATCTACACTGATTATTATAGGTAATTTCGAATTTTCAATGAATGTCACATTTGAAAAAGATGTTCAATAAAAATGCACTCATATTTCCAATTGTAAACATTTGTATAAATTTCCATTTTTCTGTGAGTCTTCAAGAAATATGTGAAAGAATTCTTGATAGTATGGGAACAATTTATATATAAGCAACTGTATGAATAATGTATAATAATGAAATCTCTACATTACGTAGGCTACTTTTATTTTTGAAGATAATTTGCTAACTAAGTTATTGTGAATTATTTAAATTCAAAGCTCTGCTGCTACATATTATTCTAAATTGGGTACGGGAAAATAAATATTTAATTAAAATATTAGGGACCCGCTCTTTGTATTGCTTGTTATTACAGTTGAATTAATGTGTGTTACAGTTAGGCCTAAACATAAATCATTCTTTTCAAGTTCTACTAACATAATTATATTATCTACTGGATGTAGAAATATGATTTATTATGACTTTTGAAAAAATTAGTTAATCTTCTTCCCAATCCAATACTGTTTGCTAAAGAGTGAACTTTGTCTGCAAACAGGAGCATATCTCACAATTGAAAATAAAATAGGGAATTCGCTTAGCGTACACAC
This sequence comes from Nilaparvata lugens, assembly GCF_014356525.2. Taxonomy (NCBI): domain Eukaryota; kingdom Metazoa; phylum Arthropoda; class Insecta; order Hemiptera; family Delphacidae; genus Nilaparvata; species Nilaparvata lugens. The sequence continues at coordinate 21,528,631 of NC_052504.1, read as the reverse complement.
ATGAGATATTATAAACTGAAAATAATGGGAATAAAATAATAATGACAATGAACATGAATGATACCAAATAGTAAATATAATAAATAATTAAAACCACACACACACACACACACACACACACACACACACACACACACACTCATACAACATGGAGCTGATTTTGTTAAATCATAGCTTACACCTTCCAATGGTGTATCAAAAAAAAAGAAGAACGAGTGAATAAAGTTCAGATTAAAATTCCAAAAAGATCCTCAATCTCTCCCGGTGAACGATTCATCAACCACAATCTTAATCTAGATTTAAAAGAAGCAATACTAGCTACATTTTTGACTTCAGTGGGAAGACAGTTGAAAAATTTCGGGCCCAAAAAAACGAAGCTCTTCTGAAACAAAGTACAATGAGAACGAGGCAATGTTATGAACCCCCTCTCAGCATTCCTAGTGTAATAGGGTAGGCCTACATCAGGTCCATGGTTACCACTTTTCTTATAAAATAGTGCCAGAACCTTGAAGACATACAGATATCTCAACGGCAGGATGGATCTTGCTTTAAAAAGTGGGAATGAGTGGACTCGCCCACCCTCACCGCAAATAACACGGATAATTGCCTTCTGCAGCCTAATCAAAGGCAAGAAATGAGATATATAAGTGGATGCCCAGCACGAAATACCATACCCAAGTCTGGACTGCACAAATGCATAGTACATATTAGTGACAACATTACCGGGAAACAGATGCCTTATGTGATAGAATTTCCGCAGCATCAGAAAGAGAACCTGCTTCAGCTTCTTGATATGGAGCCTCCAAGTTAGAGTATCATCTAAAATTAACCCTAGGTACTTGATAGAATTGGTCCGGCAGACAACATCACAATTACAATTCCGCTGCCCCATCAAGCAATCCATATCATGATACCTGAGCGGGGTAGGGCGGTCAACCGAGGTAGACAAGGAAAAGCACATATACTTAGTTTTGTTCGAATTCAGAGCCAACCTGTTCATTCCAAACCACAAGCTAAGATCATTGAGATCTCTCTGCATCATATTGCACAAAATATGAGAATCCTTAGCAACATAAACCAGGGCTGTGTCATCAGCAAATGATGTAACACATCCCTTGAATTTATGGTTGAACAAGTCATTAATATAAACCAGAAATAGAACCGGGCCCAGTACAGATCCTTGGGGAACACCACAATTCAACAAAGTCAAAGTATTACTTTTTACTCCTTGCACTGTAACACATTGCTTTCTTCCACTCAGGTAAGAATGGAACCACTGGAGAATGTTTCCTCTAATTCCAGCCCTACGCAGTTTCTCCAGCAATATAGAGTGACAGACTGTGTCAAAGGCTTTTCTAATATCCAAGAAAAGGCCTGAGACCCTGCAGCCTTCTGGACTATTCAAACCTGTATAAATACCCTTCAAAAAGCAGTTCAATGCCATTTCGGTGCTTAAACCTTCCTGAAATCCAAACTGACATTCATGAATAAGTTTTGTCTTATCGAAAAATCTAATAAGGCGTTTCTTTACCAGTTTTTCAAAAATCTTTGAAAAAACTGAGAGAAGAGAGACTGGTCTAAAGTTACCTACATCATATTCATCACCACTTTTGTATATAGGTACTAACTTTACTCAAATAAATTGTTACACATCTACAGTAGACAACCACTCACCTTTTATTCACTGAGAGAATGTAAAAATTAACTTACCAAGGAAATGAATAGCTTGCATGATTTAATACATTGAGTAGTCTACTGTAATGAGGCAAATCATAAGGATTAATAAGGTTCCCCACAAAAAAATTAATTGATCCTATCCAAGTATCACAATAACATGTATACCTTCTACAATGCCATGTTATTGAAAGAATTATTTGACAATGATCAATTAATACACAAACAAATAATACCACAAATTATAATAATTATTATTACCAAGTAGAGCCTGCTGCTTCATCTCTTGGTATTCTATATGTGATTTCCTACCAAAGCCAGGAGCTCTCCAATCTTGATAATAAAAAAATGTTCATATGAAAAAGCGAAGAAAAATGACATGGTATATGGTAGCTCTAAAAAATCAACATTAACCATTTTATGGATTAAACATATTTATCCGATTTAATACTTTGATGACAGCAAGTTACTTGATGAAAATCTGAAGTTTTCTGTGAGTATCTTTAAGTCTGTTAAAGTCGAAATAAATTTTCTCGAATAGTTCTCAAGTTGCGGATAGAGTGGTGGATCCGGATTAAATAAATTGAAATAATTGACCCTATCATGGTATTTGTGCATGATTCAATCAATACTATATACTATTTATTGTTTCAAATATCTAATATGAGAAGATGAAAGATTTTTGTGTATAGGGGGATCAAGTCTTCTGGAAGATCTTAGAAAGTCAATGGAATTACTATGGACAGCCTTTCTGCTACAAGATGTGTGTACGTAGTTTATTTTGTAACATATGAATTGATGAGTATTCTCAATAAAATCCTCAACAAATCAAAATTTCAAATCTATACAGATCCTGTTAACATTGTCCTTCTTGTATTTTCAATGGTTTTTCGTGAAATTATAGCAATATATTCGTGCATTGAAATTTCAATTAAAATGAAATTATTGAATTAGACAAGTTCTCACTAAAATCACAACGTTTAGAACATATATGTTTGTGATGCACTTCTATTTCACAATCTTCAATGGCTAATATAATAACAATGATAATGAAACTAGAATAAAACAAAAAGTAAATGAACAATTAGAAAAAAAGAAAAAATGAAAATTTTAATAGATAAATGACATACCATTGCTATTGGCACTGAGGCTGAGATCACTGCTTATGTTCGGTATTTGTCCACTGCCGTGAGCTGACTTGGAATTAGGACTGAGCATTGGACTGCTGCATCTACTGTTCTGTGATGAATGTGTCTCCTCTGCAACATCCAATCAAGTACAATTAGTCTTCACTATTCAGTTTCCATTGAAAATTAATAAAGAGAAACAGATACGAGTAATATGGTAGGTAACAAAATAATGTGTATATAGTCCACAGGGGACAATATTGAAAAAACTAATAATAATTTCATAATTCTTGGGTTTACCCAATTGTGTGAATGAATGAAATGAGGTTGTAATAATAAATGTTTTTTTTTCAAATTGTACCAGACCTTTAATATTGATAATGATTGATTGTATTAATAAGACATTTTACAGTATTAAATAAACCAACAATAGTTATAGGCCTAATAATCAGGAATATATTGATGACTAAAAGAGCGTGAAATCATATTATATATTATTGGTCTTATCAAGTTACTAACTATATAGTCAAGCGGACAAAAATAGTCCGATTGAGATTGTAACGTCTGAGTAGGCCTACTCCCTCACCCCCTATCACCCGCTCTCAGACGTTGCCAATTCGTCTGGTGTATTATGAAAGATATTCAATTATTCTAATTTATAATCAGCAGTGGACAACGTTGATCAACTCTTATTTGGCAACGTTGCACTCAACTGTTCCAATTTCCATTGGACTAATTCTACATAAGTATTGAGGTAGCCTAATCTTACTCACTGAAAATATCAGGAAGCGATAGTGAAGAAACTTGTCCAAGAGCATTTTCGTTGAGACTTCCCTGCTGTTGATGTTGAGAGAAAAATTGTGATATTTGGTAGAATAGTTGATTAAGATCTGGTTCAGGCAGATTCCCTGGCAGCCCTGGTATGTTTTGGCACCCCATCGGTGGTTCATTCACTTTTACAGGCTTCACTAGAAAAACGAAAAAGAATGCTCAGAAAAAATAGGTTGGAAACGGAAATATATTTTTGTTAATTCCCGAACGTCTGATTTCATGTGTAATTTGAATAGAATACTAGTTTTATTTAAATCCGTTATCAATAACTTATTATGATTCATATCTCTGGTTGTGGGAAACAATAAATATCGCCACCAGAGAATAAGAACCTTACCACAAGACCTTTTAGAACATAAATAATATTATCTTAGCAATAATAATTTATTGCCTAGTTTTTTCAATATGAATAATTTACACAATTTTTACGGTAGTGTAATTTATTATTAATTGATCATTGGAATAGCCTATGTAAGAAAATAGTATGATAATATTCAATAAATTTGAGAATCCCAATAAAGAATCTCAATTCGGAGAATTGAACATCTCAAAAAGAGAAAGATAAAAATAAAGTTCATAAAAATTATTTGCTTTACTTTAATTGTTCAAATATACCAGTACCGTATTTTATTAATCCAGATTATTCCTAGACTATTATAGTCTAGAAATAATAAGTATATCTCAGACAAAACGTATCCTACGGTTTCAAAATAGGCTAGTTACAACGACATGATTTTAAATCAACAAGCTTACGTTGTCTTATAATCTTCCATACAGACAGTTAGTTCCCTCTCATTACTGAATTTATAATATACAATCATCCCCTTTTGTAATTAGCATTACTCATTCATCAAATATAAAGCAAAGACCAGTGGCCCACCTTGCAGTCATTCTTAGCTGAACAAAAATGAGCATTACAAAACTCAATTATATCAAGGTAACTAGTCACTCAATCATGTACCTAACTCATATAACATAATAAAAATAATACTTTTATTCACTTCTTGTCAAAAGTTGAGAGTCGAGAAAATAAATCACTAAATATTACTTACTTGGAGTTGGAAAGTTTGGAATGTTATACGTTGAAGGGATACTTGCAACAATTCTTTGTTCTTTCAGTCCCTTTAATTGTCGGTAAGCTTCATAAATATTGTCTGCAACAGAAATAGAATATTATTGAAGTCTAAATTCAATTACATTTTTCAGAAATCATTTGATTCCAAACTTTTAAACTGAGAGCAAAGTTGATCTGATTGAAAAATAAGGTAAAGACAAAAAATACATGCCATTCTTCCACAGTCTGAAAAAGTACAATTGAAATAATAATGCGTTGATGTTGTCAATAACACTTTATTTGTTCAAAATCGATTTAAATTACAAAACCAGGTTTCTAATTTAAATTAGTTTTGATCAAAAATAGTGGTAGGGACAATATCGACGTCTTATTATTACAATTATGAAGAAATGCCACAACATATCCTACCATACAATTAAAATATTATTAAGTAAAATTGAATTTTCTCCATTACCGTAGGCTACATCTAATCTAATTCACATTATATGTAAACTTGAGCTCTAGGAATATGCATTGAATGGGATATTTAGCATATAAAATTAATTTGAAACCAAAATAAAGATGTTGAAATTTACACTATGAACAGAGATATTGTGGAATTTCTAAATATTAAGGTGGAATAAATAATATAGGGTGAATGTGGAACTGACAATATTGCTTTTATTCCACCTCAATAAAGATTTTGATTTCTTGAATTCTTGATTTCTTGGAAATTTTAATTTGTGTTGAAACTCAAACACCTGAATAAGAAATGTGTGAATGAGTAAAGAATGAAAATACAACAGAATTAAGTCGATGACTATTGAAAGAAAACTCTTAAGATAATAGAACCTGCAATTTTCAAAGCCCTGTACTATTATGATTTTGATAAGAGTGGATAATATAAATGGGATAAAATCGTAAGTTTGCTGTGTTCACCACTGGGAGCCCGGAGATCAACTCTGAATGTTTCTGTGTAAATATAGAGAAACACTTCTTGAAATGTATTTAAAAGAAGCACATTAATTTTGTATTAAATTACGTTCTATTGTATGTATCATATAAGGTTCATTCACTGATTTGATTTTTCATTTGACTGGAATAAATAATATGGTGATTTTTATGAAATGAATAGGCTATATTTATATTCTCTGCAAATTAATGTTCGATTCTTACCTGCTTGTCTCTCAATGCCCTTGATGATGATTGAGATCGAATTTAGACGAGGTTTCTGTTTGACAATGATGGATAGTTGTAAGTTGTACATGATAGTGTTTATTTGGTCGGTGCTTGGAAATTTGTCCTCCAATTCAAACATTAATAATAGCGGTAAAGATCCCTAAAACACAAAAAATCCAGCAATTCAAGATTATGAATGGTGTATTGTATCCGAAATTTATATTGAATGTGGAAAGAAAATATTGAAAGTAAAAAGTAATGTTTCACTATCGATATTTCTGGAAATTTTTAGATTCAAAGCACAAGGTTAACTTGTAAAAAATAGAAATTGATTGTTGATCTGGAACATGTAAACTCATCAAAATTCTGCTGGCAAAAGTAATAAATGATCCTGCTCATAAGCAGGGATGCTTATAAAATAGAAAATTCTAAAAGATAGAATTCACGAGGTATATTATGAGAGATTTTCACAATATTAACCAAAATATGTATGAATTATTGAATTCTTACCATGAGCATTTGACGAGCTAAATAAACGTCATGAATTGCACCAGTAATAGAAACATTGCTCTTTTTAAGAGTCGGAACACAGGGGTTATCCACATCTGGGAATAAAATTTTAGTTTTTGTCAATCCCATTATCTTTAGTAGATTACTATCACCATTTCCACGAACAATTTGATGATGGTGCGGTGATATCTCCATGAACATTTGGATTTGAACACCAACCTATAAAGAAAATAATACTTGAGTTAAACGACAGTGAGTTAATAGATGAAGACGCAAGAATGAATGAACGAAATGAATAATATATAAATATAATTAAATCATGAAATAAAAATATAACGTATTAAGTATAAACGACACAAGAATGAAGATTAAGGTGTCATATTTCTAAAACAAAGATATTTTAGTTTTTTTTATGCACTGATAATTGTCATTAGAATTGATTCGGTGCAGTATCTCTAGAGTAGGCTATCTTCCATAAATCCTATTGTTATGTGAATAATTGTTTAATTAATAATACATACGAGACCTGAATGTGTAAAGTGATACGTCTGTATGTTTGTAAGAAAGAAATAAGTAGCCTATAGAAAAAGCTGTTGGTCAAAAGTTATTAATTATTACGAAGGGAGCCTGTTGATAATTAACCATAGGACAATTGTCTTATGCTATTATTTTTATAAATTTCCACAGTGTCATAATGATCCAAGCTACAATTTACAATCATCCAATCATTAGAATAAGTATGACTTAACAATAATATTTTTGGAAATAGTAGTAGGGTAGTTGCTCACCGCCATTGGTCCACAAAGACGATGGACCAGTTGAAGAGTGGCCTCCTCCACTTGTTTCACTTCTTGTTCACAGCCTTTGACCACAACTAGAGTCGAGTAGAGTTTCGATTGTGTTTGAAATTTGACATGAACGTTGTATCTCTCTTGTAAGCCAGTGATGTATGAAGACGCCAGCTCCGATGCTGAATGAACTGTTCCCATCACTGGAAGTTGGAATGTAAATGCTAACGATGAAAGTTCCTAAAAAAAAATGTTTGTAAATATTATGGGTGAAGGATGAAATAATAGATGAACTGGAATACTTCAATACCGTAGTTATACATTTTAAAACGTGAACTATCTAGAAGAATGTAATATACATTAAAAAATCTCTCTCTTCTGTACATAGGGCTACTTGTAATATAAATAGAAATAAAAATCTCAGTACCATTTTTTGGATTATTTTAAATAATGTTTTGTTGTTTCGATTTAGTACCATTTTTTTGAATTATTTCAAATAATTCAAAAAAAGGGTAGGCCTACTGATTTAAAAAAGGGTACCATTTTTTAATTATTTTAAATAATATTCAAAAAGGAGTACCTACTGAGATTTTTATTTCTATTTATATTAAAAAATCGGGTCGATGTCAAACGAGGCAAACGACAGAAGAGTCCTGCGACAGTCGAGACCAGCGACGGTAGAGACCTACGACATTCGAGGCCAGCGACGGTAGAGGACTCCTGAAAAAGAGGCTCAAATGTCGCCTGCGTTAGGCGACAGTTGAGGCCTCTCTGATTTTTGTACAGCCCCGACAATCGAGACCTGCGACGGTAGAGGACTCCTGAAAAAAGGCCTCAATTGTCGCCTGCGCTAAGCTCTCCAGAATGGCAGACAGCACCAAAAGAATTATCATTTAATTAGTATGGATACACCAGCAATTGAATAATAATAATATTAATATTATATATTATATCTTATTATTCCTTCCATAATTATTATGAATAAGTATTGCAACTTTACAACTGTAAATATACCTTTAAATTGTTTTGACGTTGACTATACATTGAAAAATTTTTATGTCAATAAATGAACTTTTATTTCTATTAAGTTCAGCATGTAAAATATAGAGACCCGCATCTTTCCACCCTTCAATTAAGTTTTGTCAACGAAGGTGGTCAAGTCTTATCAAATTGAAAAGAGCATTCAGTTCACCCGGTAGTATGTTTGATATTATATACATTCCATTTACTTGGATGATGGTCCCTAAACACATTATGCTGAATATTTATCTATCTTCTATCTATCTATAAGACGAGATGGTGTCTGTCTTTCTGTCTGTTTGTTTGTGAACTCATCACGCTTGAAATACTTGACTGATTAAGCTGTAATTCTTCACAAAGATGGCCTGTATACCGACAAGTGTCATGGGCCTATTTTCGTTTTGAAAATCCTTTAAAGATAAGCCCTACGATCCTTCAAAGTTCATATGCTTTTTTATGAAGGAAGTTTCCATTATTTGGTTTTCAAAAAATCAGATGTTATAATCATTACAAAATGTATTTCATAACATCTATTATACACTAGATAAAGATACACTATTGACCCATTAGTACAGGTACAGTCTGGTATCGCAGTAGGATGTGTCCTCAACTGTCGTCTGCTGCAGGCGACTCTCTAATTTTTGTACAAGCCCGACAGTCGAGACCTGCGACATTCGAGGCCAGCGACGGTAAAGGACTCCTGAAAAAATGGCCTCACATGTCGCCTGCGTTAGGCGACAGTTGAAGCCACTCTAATTTTTGTACAGCCCCGACAGTCGAGACCTGCGACGGTAGAGGACTCCTGAAAAAGAGGCCTCAAATGTCGCCTGCGTTAGGCGACAGTAGAGGACTCTTCAATTTTCGTACACTCCCGACAGTCGAGGCCTACGACCGTAGAGGACTGGGAAACAGTCGGTCTCGACTGTCGCGCCCCCAAAAAATCTATCTACGAGTTCCTGTGCTCCTAAAATTTATATCATTCAAAAAATTCATTAATAACGGAATAAGAATATGTTAGGCCTACTCCTTATTTTCCGTAGATTTTCCAAATTTCAATTATCTCCCAAATTTTGCCACATAGTGTAGTAAATACAAAGAAATAAATAAATATACATCACAAATTATTCTAAGAATATATTTTCAAACATCAGCCTGAACACAGAGGCCGAGTGTTTCAAAATGACAGAAAAATGAGAAGAAAATATTTTAATGTTTCAACGTAGAACGAGTACGGTACCTACAGTACGGCATTATAAACATAAAATGAGAAATATAATATTTTTTATATTGTTGAAAAATGAATAAAAATCATTAGTTGGTAGAAAAATGAAATTATAGAGAAAAACAGAAAAATATAGAATCAACAATAACTTAATTATTAAAATTTATAAACCCTGAGAAAATTCAAATTATAGCGTATATTATGCAATGTAAACAATGCAAAAAAGAGAGATTCACTGGATTCAAATTTTAAAATAAGTGTTGAAAGGCAAACTTTATTATTATGGATGTGCATGATACTGTAAGCAGTATTATAATTATGTTACTGATAATTGTTCCCAATTATTCATTAGGAGAAAACTATATTCTCATGAGTTATTGCTTGCTAAATTTATCGTGTAGGCCTATCTCATAGAATTCAAAACTTGAAAATTCACAAAAAATCCTGGAGTAGCCTACTGTAAGAGTCGCTCGCACTAGCTAATAGAACATTGGAGATGTTAGTCTTCATTTTTTGTGTGATATTTTATAAATAATCCATATAACATCTATATTTCATCTATTCTGAGTTCTATTCAATATAGCGAGTTCTTATAGTTAGATTATTCTGTTGAAGTTTGAGATTTTCGTACTACTTGCTAGTATCTAATCGATTGAATTGAGCCACATTCACCTACCCTTATCCTAGATCTTGCTTTCTCCACTTTGCTGATTTCGCCGGCTATCGACACCTGGTTGCTCTTCTCGTTGGGGTTGTTCCGGTTCGAGTCCGGAAAATGGATGTGGCATCCCGTCTCCTCCATCACCTCCTTTATCACTAGACCTCCTTTGCCAATGATGTGCGAGTGATCCGTGTAACTCACCTCCAGTTTCATCATCACTCGACTGCCCTGCAATAACAAAATGCTGCTTTTCAACTATGTATCGTCTCAATATTACTTCTCAACAAGATTAAAAAGAGGAACTATTTGAAAATATAATATTAATGTTTTGAAATTAAAAAAACTGGAAATATTTGAAAATATAATATGAATGTTTTGAAATTAAAGAAAGAGGAACTATTTGAAAATATGATATAAATGTTTTAAAATGTTAAAATCGAATGCAATTAGACGAGAATCCAAATAAGCATTCCTCTGATCACTTCTTCACCAAAAGCGATAGTTAAAAATTTTCCTTAAATTGATTATCGTCATTCAATATTATCATTGTTTATTTCATTATTATTGATTCATTTCAGGATATTAGCAACTAATAACATTTATATGATGGAATAGTGTTGATGTGGGATTCCCCATATTTATTTATTTTTTTATTTATACAATATCATTCTCTACTATGAATGATTGGGAAAGGAAAATTACGATAAGTAATAAATGATAAGTACTCTAGGCCTACAGTATTATATTTTCTGAGTTCAAGAGTTTAGGATTGTCAAGAATATATTACCAGAGACAATCAAATAACTGTATTCTATTCTCTCTGATAGTAGAGAGTTAGTAGAGAGATTTTTGGTAGAGAGTTAGTGTTAGATAGGTAGAGAGTTAGAGTTAGTTATACTTCGAATATTCTTTCCGAAGAATGGACTTTGATATGTCCAAAGCTCCGCCAATTTATGTAGATGCATAATAATATTATCTATTTTATCTATAGTTATTACAAATTGCTTTATTTCATATCATATACAGCTCAATAATTATTTTCTCAGTTTATATTTTGTAAATTCATCTATAATTTTGCTGTATTGTAAGCTATTGTATATAAGTGTACATAAATAAAGTACTCAATCAATCAATAGTACATAACTTAATCCTTTTCTCCATTAAAAACCTTTTCTGTTCTATGATAATGGTTGTAAAACTGTTAAAATTAATGAAGTCCATGAAAATATCAATTCACTAAAAAATTGATTCATTAAAAGTATCAAAACTTAGCCTCTATAGAAATTATTATTATTCTTGAGCTTCAATTCTTTATAAACCTATGAACCACTTTAAACTGTGATCCATTTTCTTAGAATGAAATAGCGACTTGGAATGTTAGTGACTGCTTCTCAATAAATAGCTGTTAAGTTATCCTACAATTTTTGAATTGACAACACATTGAACATTATCGACGAAAGCTGTTTCCCTCTGTTAAAGCATGTTTCAGTTTCTTCAGTCTGAATTTACTTGGTCTGATTAAATTGCAAGTTCAACCAACTAAAGACTAGGGTGGAAAAAAGCGTTTTAATCATATTGTCAATTAGGCCTTCTATAATCATTAAATACCCATTACAATCTACTGGGATAAATACTGGAAAACTGTAAATGTTCAAGTTATAGGGAGCCACAACTAAAAACATTTTCAATGTTCAATAGATACCGGTATATGTTATGACAATTATTTCTGTTTTAGATGGATACATTCCTTTGACGTAACAAAGTAAATAAGGTACGTAAAGTACAGTATTCAAGCAAGGACAATAAAATGGAATAAAAAGAGATAATTTGATTTTAAAAAATACAGAATACATACCCTAGTGTCAAGAACAGACATAATCTTGTTTTTCGCAATCTTAATATCGTCTAACCGTCCAAGAACTCTTATATAGGGGTCTGAAAAATAGAAAAAATAAAAACCAAAGTTTTATAAATAATATTAAATTTCAGTCTCATAATATTTACATTCTGTAAGCTTGTAGTGCAAGTAAAATGCATATCAACAAGTAAAACAAGAGAAAATATCAATGAAGAATCATCTACCGTACTATAGATGATTTGATCATTAATTAACAATGATAGTCATATCTCAGAATTCCTAACACTAGAGGTACGGTACTGAAGTAGGAACCAACAAACATTTTCATTCAAGTTTTGGTATTCAATAAGGCTGATACAGCGAACTGTAGTACGGTAGGCTATTACTTAAATAAGATAAAATTATTCAATTAAACTAAAAATGATGAATTCTGTCAAATATTAAATTCCATTTTTTATGAACAACATAAGATTCTTTGGTTAATAGTTGTATGATTGTTATACCACTTTCCGATATAAGAAGTGTTATATAGAATTATAAGATTTATATAGAATTTTTCGATTTATTTTATCCTATATGCAAGACAGATTTGTCAAAAATAGAATTAAATTCAAACGATACTGTTCGTTTATCGATACTAAATTCATTGGTATAGCTCCAATGATCAAGCATTCCAATTTGATTTTGGAACATTGGCTACAATAAAAAAATAAACTCATAATTATTTAAATTTTTGTTCATTGAAGAAATAAAGATAGAAAACGAAGGGAAACGATTGATGGTTTGTCCATTCACTTCCAATCCACTTTTATCAACTTGATTCCAGCATGAATTTTGTTTGAATATAATAATTTATGATATATATTAAATATATTATATTAAGTGAAAAATTAAATGATGTCTGTTTGATATGAGTCAAATAAAATTGGACTTACCTTTGTGTGACTTTGATCCTATTTTCAATCTGGATGGCCATAAGACATGCGTGTTTGTTTCAGTCATTATCTAAAAAAATGAGTGAATTTTATTCTAGATTTCTTACAATGATTTCATACTTTTTAGCTTCGAATTGCAATTAAAATATTCATAAATTGTCAATTCATACAAATAAGAGCATATTTTTTGTTAGAGTATTGGTTTGTGATTGGAGTTCATTATCAGGATATTCAAACGTAGTTATCATAATTACTGTATTTTGTAGCTTCAGTTGTAGATAGATATAGAAAAATAAGAGTTGGTGAAAAAAGAAACAGCTACCTTAAAAAACTGGACTATGAGAATGAATGAATGTCTCCTTCTCCAAACACAGACTTGTTCCATATTAGAGAAGAAATTTTCAAATAAATTCACCGAATCTGAATTTGGATTAATTTTGATCTCTCCAACTTCAACAAATCATCCATTCCATTCAACAACACTCTCATCTATTGAGACAAAGATTCAGGAAATTAGCGAAAAGAAGAATTTAAACAATGATAGAGGGTATTAATTAGGTGATGTATGAATTAGGAATTAGTAGTCCACTATAATCAATTACAATCAACATATATAGATCCTTAAAAAAGCGAGCCAGTTGCATGTTCTGATAATGTGATAATATAGTGCTGCATATATTCTTTGAATTTTTCTACCAAGTTGTAACCTACTTCAATTATCATTTAAGAGAAATGGTGGAAAAAATGAAAGAAGCAAGAAAACGAACACAAAAACTTACTTTTTGAAAGAAATCATTGGCTGATATGTCAATATCACTGGATCCTGTAAAACAGAACAAATATTACCAGATGAAAATAGAAATAAAAATAAAAATCTCAGTACCCTTTTCGAATTATTTAATCACAACATGTATTATTTTCTTTTTCTTTCTATTTTTATTACAAGTAGCCCTATACAGAAAAGAGATAAATTACCAGATGAGTATTGAATTGCCATTAGCTTGAGGTAGGAAAGGGTGGGGTCTTAAAAAATCTTGAATATACCGGAATAAGATAAATGAATTGAAAATGAATGATTGAATAGACGAACTACTAAATTGAATAATGAAAAAATATGAATTAGCACTATTTCTTTGGATTCTTTAACTATATGAGTACCGTAGGCTACATTATTCACCAGTACAGTATGGTGACTTTTCACAGAAACTTTTATTTTATTTTCATCTGCTCACAAGATTAACTTTCTTAATAAACGAATTGAATAATATTGTATGTTTTTAATAATACCGTGTTCGAAAGACGAAATTTTTTGCCTTCAGCTTATGCTATCCCAGTAACATTCTCCATTGTGAAGTGATCAAATTATCAGTTCTCTCAGCAAGAAGAAAATTGGATATGATAAGAAAATAGTTGATAAATGACAGCTCAGTTAATAATGAAGCTTTATTTTCAACTGTCAGATAACAAACCACCGTTAAATCCCAGACGGAACATGAATCTATGGTTTGAGTGTGAGCTGGTTTTGCTTTTATGATGATGATTTTATTTTACAAACTCGGAATGATATAACACATAAACAAGAATTCAAATGTAAAAATGAAAATCAGAAATATCATAGATTATTAATTTTTAGGTAATTAAAATAAGAATAATATAAAATTCAAAAAATATTGAAATTGAGATTTTTTTCATATATGTGTGATTCCAAAAGAAGCCCTAGAACCAAGATTCATGAGAAATCAGCTAAGAGAGAAAAAAAATATTCTAACAGTATCAAAGAATGTGCGGTATGTCCCGTTTTGAGATTCACGGTACGAGTATATTTTAACAAATCGGATTTCAATTGAGTCTCCAATTAGTAATTTTGTGCTGTTCCCTTGTAACATCGAGTAAAGAGCAACGATAGATTTTACGTAGACTCTAATTCAGCACTGGATTAGAAAAAATAAATTTATAGTGGAGAGTTAAAAAATAACTAAATCCTTCTTTTTTATGGTAGCTCATTCTACTAATTTATATTGAAGTGTATTCTAAGAGCTCTGGGGATATATTTTTAAAGTTTCTTTTTCCGCAAATATTTGATTACCAGAAACTGAGAAGTATACTATACATCTTCATCTTCTATTTTAGAATATCACTATATTCGCACAGTATTATTTCTATGGAGGAGGTAATTAATTAGGTAAGTAATTCTTGAATGAATTTTCATGATTAAATAGACTCAATTCAATTATATCAATGATAAGTTTCTATTGTAATGATCTTAAAAAATCCAAAATGTCTTAGCCTTAAAAAAGTTCCATAAACTCAAATTTAAGCTGTGAATTGAACAAATAATAATTGTACGGTAATCTCAATAAGAATGTGATCTCTTTGATCATTGATATCAAATTACAATGATATATTATTTTGATAATTACAAACACCCCTTTTGAGATTGAGTCTATAGTTGAATTATCATAATGTCCTCAATAAAAATTGCAAATTAAGAATTTTTTTGCCTCAAGTACAAAAAAAATAGTATAAAATTATAAGCAATAATAGCCCCTATATACTGTACTTTATGTCAAGACATTGGAATCAAATAATGAGTAAGGCGTATAACTCATTGGTTTTCTATTAATCGTTGCTCTTAGCTTAAAAATACAGTATAATAATTTTAGAAACGAAATAATTTAATATTTTATTAAAAAAGTTAATATTTTTAATTGGAAAATTTTATAGTATTGAATGAGATAAAATGATAGCCTATTTTTAAAACTAAGTTTATTCTCAGATAGAAAATAATTTATAAATTTGGATAATAATTAGGATCAGTTATTAGACCGGTTGAGATTATTCAATAGCAACTATTACTCACGAAAACCCATTACAACTAGAAATGTTTATGCATTTTCTTGTCAATGAGCTAACCGATTGATTGAATGTTCGATTCCAACATGGACGTCGATTTTTAGCCTACCAGCTTATGACATGACAATTAATTTTCTATGTTGAATTAAAGCTCTTTTCACATACGGTGACCAGAAATACACAATTTAACTTGATTTGAGTGATCATTTATCAACTGCTTAAAATCTACTTTTCATCAATCATCATCATCATCATCTTACTTGCAAGGATTGGGCAAGGATTGGCCTGTTCCGACTTACTTATATACAGTAGTTATTTGAATTCCAGTGAGTTATATAAATTTACATTCCATACATAACATTCCATTTATTGTCATCTCTTTCTTTTTATTAATATTTTGAATAATTCATGAAGGCTAAGGCACCATAAGCCAAACTAACTACAAAAAGTTGGTTTATGCCTCTGAAAATGAAGCCTAAATTAAGCGAGGGTATCGAATAAAATAAATACAATTTGAAGAAAAATTGCGGCAAAGATGATGCTGGGTGATGGCTGGAAAAACGTATTTAAATTTCTTTAGGGCTACTTTTGAATATAAATCTGGGTATCCTTTTCAAATAATTATCTAAAAATAATTTAAATAATTCAAAAAGTGTACCGTACTCAGGTTTATATTTTTATTTATAGCTTTGGTAAGCTGAAGAAAATTGATTATAAGAGATTTGTAGAGAAACGTAGGTATTCAAATATATAGACATTCCTCAATGGATAGCTTCCAGCCTATGTATCATTGAAAAATGTGCAATAAAATAAACATACAAAATACGATCATTACAACATCTACTACAACATTAAAATGTTGAAAATGATGAACTTAGAGGTCGATATATCAACATTGTTATATATAATACAATTTTTTACATTCAAGGCTCTGCAAAAGGCTACAAAATACTTTTTACTGGTGATATTTTTCAAGGTTTTTCGATTTGGATACTATATAGTTTTCAAAATGAAAAAGTTTCTCAGGAAAGAGCATTTTGATAATTACTTTTCGATATATGAGCGTCTAAGGTTTGAAATTATGAAACCTATCATTCCAAATTCGGTAGGGGATGAAATCATAAGTTCTTGAAGATAAATTTGTCACTGTTTTTTGATTACGGTACGGTACGTAAATAAAAAATAAGAGTATTAGTTTCTGAGAAAGTTATTCATTTTTCAAAAAAATGACTAATAATTACTTAGAGTTCACGTTATTTTGAGTCAATTTTTAGAAATGTATTTTTCAGAAAAAGATCTATTATTTTATCAACAATACAATGGATTCATCTCTCACCGAATTTGAAATTATCTGTTTCAAAAATTTAAACTTTATGCGCTCATATATCAAAAAGTAATGATCAGAAAAAATTTTACCTGTGAAACTTTTTCCTAAGAGTCTTTTATAATATCAAAATTAAAAAAATGAAAAACATTACCAGTGGAAAGTTTTTTTCAGCCTGTTGTAGGCCTACAGCTTTAATAAGAAAAGGATCCGCTATACACACTAGGTAAACTAGGTATTTCTTAGATAGTTTTCTGTGCCGTAGTACTCCCAATTAATATGAAAGTCACTTGCAATACCAAAAATGAATTGAAATTGTCTATCATCATTCAATCAATATATCTTAGTCATACTTTAGAATGATATTTCCATTACATAATTAAATTACCATTGGTAGAGTTGGCTTGCAGATAGAGTTGGTAGAGCAGAGTTAGTAGTGCAGATATTGGTAGAGTTGGCGAATTGTCTATCATCATTCAATCAATATAATCATAGTCATACTTTAGAATGATATTTCCATTACATAATATTGAATTATCATTGGTAGAGTTGGCGTGCAGTTCAAACACTCATCAGCATAAATGTTTCTATTCTTAAAGTTTGTAATGATTTAATTTATAAATTGAAAATAAATTGTGATCTATACAATAAGTTGAGAAAGTTATTTCCAGATTTCTGAAGTTATATTATAGTCATCTCAGATTGTTATCTTTGATGCGATAAAAATAGTGAATACTTTTTCCAGATTTCATCCTGTTTAATAAATTGATAAAGGTCATCAATTCCCACATTTTTGATCAGGTTTAGTATTTCATTAACAATGAATGCCCATAGCCTGTAAGGAATGATTCATTTCTAGTCTATGATGTTCAAACATTGAAAATCTTTCACATTATTATTTTGTGATTGATTTTCTTTATTTTTTTAGATGCGTCCAAGTATTTCCCACTCCCAGGACATGTAAGTGCAGCTTGCTAGTTTTATTAACAAATCGAAAACTTTCTTTTCCATTGAATTTTAGTTGGCTGTCAGGTGCTGTGGTATTTTTATCAGAAAGAGGAGTTGGGGGATTAGAAGTACGGTAGGGTACCTATATAGTCACCGTGGAGACCATTCGTGCATTATCAATAGCCGACACATTCTGAAGCAAAGGCGCTTCGGTGTCGGTAGTGATCAGTAGACAACCCTTACTTCAGTCAATGTCAATTACGTACCTTAACTATTCAAATAATTAACAACATAAACTAATAATAATTAGTGTTTATATATGTGTTTTAAATTAATACTCTGAAATGTCGCTGGTCAGTAATACTGGGTTACTCGCTAGTATTCAAAATCTACCTTATAGAAAGAGAAATAATGAGGTGAGCGAAATGGACTTATGGTAGAGATACGGTACTGGATACCGGCATCTATACAGTTTATTATGCACTCATTTATCGATTTCATAGGCTCAAGTAGAATAATTTATACGAAAGATGCACTGATTTATCGATTATATTGGCCCAAGTGGAATATTCATACGAATGATATGATTAGCTAATATCCTTTCCATTAGGTCTACTGCATGATTTGCTGTTATTTTCAATGTATGAATATGAAATGAACGATCTTTCATCAGATAATACAAACGACCTTTCTAATATCGAATATAGGAATAATTTATTTTTTAATAGCCTGTTCTAAAATGATAAAATAATTATTAGTATTTTAAACATATAAATTCTTATCCTAGATTTAGCTGAATCAATGTGAGAGTGAATCATTATCAATTTCTAATAGTTTTATAACGCGGGTTCTCAAATAATCAAACAATGCATGATTTTCGTGATATTTCAGCATTATTATCAATGTAAATCATCAGTTTTAGTGTCGGTTGCACTAAAGCCTGCTAAATTTTTATCGTACCTAATTGAATTTTACGAAAACCAATAAGAGAAGTCTTCTTATTTTTAAGAAAGCCTTTATTGGAAGAGCTAATCAGAGAAGTCTTGTTTCCAAGAAAGCCTTTATTTATTGGTTCTCGTTGCATTTATTCATTGAAATTAAGCAGGCTTTTGTACAACCGGGCCTCAGTCTTTCAATCATGATAATGAACATAGATAGAATAATTGCACACCATCTTCAATGCACAAAAATTTAAAATTGTTCATACTTACTATTTGTTTTTGATGTTCTCAATTTGAAAATATTGGTGTAAAAACTACTGTACTGTGAATGATTCGTGCTCCTGAAATCTATTACAGGAGCATCAATATCTGAGCTTCAGTAACATAACAGGCCCAGCACCTTACGCGTTGAGGCCATTTTCCGGCCTCTACAATCCATTTCCTTATGGATGCTCAATACTCTGCAATCATCCTGCCGACTGTGAGGTTAAGGACATCGTTAAAAAAGCCAAAGATGCATGGGTGAGAGATTATCAATTTCACTTTATTCGACCTGATTCAGCTGATTCTCAAGTATAACGTTTGAAAGATCCTTTGATGTTCCTTTTGAAAGTAATGCCCTGGTAGGTAAATTTCATCATAAATGGAGATATCAAAGTTGTCGAAAGAGATTTCAGAATTCGTTATCATAAAACTCTATTTTTTACATTATTTAATTGCACAATAACACTATATTATTGAACGATTATGGAAGTGTCATTTCCCACAGAACCAAGAACTCTACCATATTATTCTTAACTGTCACCTGGTGACGTGATTTAGTGGTGATTTCACACACGTATTTACTATTTCCAATAGAAACGATTGCATACAATTATATCCTGGTATTCACTCTTTTTTATAGGGTTACCGATTATAAGAACAAAATAATAGTTATCAAGCACTCTTAATTTTATTGCAACACAACCAGTTTCAACTCTTCAAGAACCGTTTTCAAGTGTAAAATGAATTAAGCTCTTGAAGAGTTGAAACTAATATTGTGGTGTAATAAGATAAAGGTTTCTTGATAATTTTTCTTGTGTTTCCATTAATATCTTGGGTTTAAACTGTTTACATGAATTGAATGAGTAATAGATTTCAAGAACTGTTGGTATGTTGGCAATTATGTAGCAACAACTTAATACGTGTTGTTCTTCCTCCGATAATAATCAGTCCCTTTTTCACGAGGCCTGTATATTTTTTGCAGCTTTAATATGTAAAAGATTCAAAACTCACTCACCTTCTCCTGTGTTGTTTTTCCATTAATGATCAACCTATTTTTCAATACATTCATCATTGCATTCAAAACTCACCCACAATCTTCCATGTTGTTATTTCTCCGTTAATGATCAACCCCTTTTTCAATAAATATTTCTTTGTAGTCATAACTCACCCACCTGGCTTTGTCTCCAGGGCAATGATTGCAAAACAACACTGCAAGAGGAGATAGCAGCCCTGAGAGCAACGGCGTTGAACAAACATGCTGACGACGGCGACGAAATAGTTCCCGAAGAGCTGTTCCGTCGCTACACGGAGACCGACTCAAGGCCGTTGACCCCGGCGCCCACCCTGGCCAGTGTGATGACCCACAGCTCCAATGTGAACAAGGGTGGTCGCCGCTGCTTCACCCCTGACCCCCTGCCATCACACGGCCGCCACACCAGCGAGCGCCCCTTGCTTGTGCTCGACCTCAGGAGGACTCAGAGTCAGGACACCATCTCCTGGCATGGGGTAAGCGATCAGATCATCCATATCTTTTATAATTCCTGGAAATGATATAGAACAAAACTAGCAATAATATTCCATGCATAGTGCAACATGAGGCTTTCAAGTTATACTGTACTTGAATGAATGTAACTTGAATGTATTGGAGAGGTGTGTGTGCTTGTTCCCTTTGAGTAACTCTCCGTCCATATCTTCGATGATTCCTGAAAGTGATATAGAACAAAATTGGATACTCGTGATAATACTCCATGATAGTATCATAGGACAACATGAGGCTTTCAAGTTATACTGTACTTGAATGGATGTAGCTTGTGTATTGGAGAGGCGTGTGTGATTGTTCCCTTTGAGTAATACTCTCCAAATAAAGTCGAATCTAGGTTTGTTTCTTGTATTGGAGAAAAGTGATGACGAGAGAGAGGGAGTGTCGCTTGACAGTAAGGCTAGCTACACACACATCGATTTTTGCTCGTACGATATTTTTTCGTCCTTATAAATTCTATTACATTAAACAGATGATTTCAAACAGATAATGTTTGTCAAGTTCCGTTTAATCTGATAGAATTCATAAGAACGGCAAAATATCGTAGGAACAAAAATTGATGTGTGTGTGCAGGGCTCAAGTCCTAATATGATAATGATGCTTTCCAGAAACGATTTACCATGATGGAAAGCTCTGAGCTGTCAAGTTAGCGAACTGTGTGTTAAGAAAACAGTCTCAGTCAACCAATTTAATATCTCGAAAATGGCTCAAAGAGTTAAAACTAGTTGTGATTTCATAAAAAAGGGTACTTGATAACTTTAGTTGTGTTTCAAACATATCTTGAACTATTTTACTGTATTTAGCGTCACTCAAAATTCCAATGTTTCAAAGTGGTTGTAGTAGAGCAGTACAGCATGTTTCAATTTTTTTTCCTGACTCTCCAGTACACTTCACCTATCCAGCATTTACGATTCAAAAGTTTTACAAACTCGAGTAGTAAACAGCTAACATACAAGTTTGACATAGCCTGCAACAAGGGGTTTGAATTTGAATCATGGAATCACTCTTATATTCACTCTATAATCTTCTCATATCTCTTTGAATGAATCAAATTACTAACTTTTAATGAAGCTAGCTTTTTTCTAAGTTTATTGTTGTATTTGTTTCACTACCCTATATAATTTCCTCCAGCTCTCTAGGCAATATTATCTCTGTGGAAGTCCTCGTGGTGGGTACTTGATGGTAATAATTTTGATTGCGTTCTATCAATGACTGTTTGATTTTTGTTGAGGGACCGGGAGGCCCAGTGCCGACAACAGTCCTGCAGCCACCCACCAGGTCCCCCACCCCCAACTCGACGTCGGCTGGCGCGGGCACGAGGCGAAGTAAGAAGTCCACTTCACCATCGAAGAAGTCCGCTGCTTCCGACGCCAAAGCCAACGACGACTCTAACAGCGATGGAAATAAGGTTATTTTTATTATCATTCAAAATTTATGTGATTTCGATCAATAGAATAGAATAGAATTATTGATTCTCATGAACAACAATACAATATTACAAGAAAAAACACAACAAAGATATTAAGTTATTAGCCAAATTTATCAAATGCTATGGCTCTAAAATATAAATATGAAAGAATGCAAAGAAATATTTCTCATTTACACATATACAATCAATACTATTAACACTTCTATTCTATTAAATACTAAAAATGTTATTAAAATGGAAAAGGAGTTCTTCATTAATTTATTAGAATAATATTCATCAACTCAATCTTTGTCAGAGATCATGGACAGCTTCAGACTTTCTGAAAGTTTAGGAGCTTCAGTTAAGAGTTTGGTACAGTTAAGAGTTTTTAGTTTAAGGTTTAGTTGAGAGTTCTGCGAGATATGAGTTCCAGTGAGTTCGTTCTACAGCTCTTGTGCTATGAATTTAAAAGGATTGCAATAATCAAAGTATACATTGAAAATATTATTATTATTATTATTATTATTATTATTATTATTATTATTATTATTAGCGTATGGCAAACACATAGACACACACACATACACACACATAAATTCACAAGAATATTCAGGTCTTTGACCTTTATCAGCTGGATAAAAAAATAAAATAAAACCATCTATCCAGGTTATAGCATACCAGCAAAAAAATATATGACGAAGGAAAGTGTATATATGCACAAGGAAATAATCAAGTCAAACTTGGATGTCCAGGTTGGTTATGTAAGCTATTGCTCGTGGAGAAGCTGCTATAAAATCTTCAGAGTCGCCCTGATAGGCTCGAATAGCACAATGGTGGATGATATGATTCATTGTTTGTCTAGCCTCTCCACATTCACAATCAGGGGAGGGCAATCTACCTCAGTCACTAAGAGATGCTCTACATTTTTTAATTTTTTCATACTCTACATTGAAAAAGAAACGTACCACCATAGTCAATATGAATAGTTAAAATTATTTCATTCCTCTACACTGTCACACAATGTTCACTCTATATTTCTCCTTCTGTTCAACTCATTCATATTACTCTTCGAATAACAAATTTTTAAGTATTGATGTAAATGATAAAATATCAATATGGCATGGAAGGAAAGGGGGGGGATAGGGTGTAGTAACTCCTCAGACCCTTGCCCTTCCAAAATGTTTTCTGTAATGAGATAAATGTGTTATTCATGTTCTTTCAGCTTGAACAACAAGTGATGAAAACATTGCCGGCGCCAAGTGCTGATGGAGGAGTTGACAGCAATGAGGCTGAAGAGATTCAACGTCGCAGAGGTCGTCAACGCAAGAAGAACAAGAAGCATTCGAGGGATCTTTCAAGTGGAGTGGAAAAAGAGTTCAAAGGCTTGCCTGAGCCTGGAGAGACACAGGTGAGTCAATTCAAACCATACGATTTTCTCAACTCTTGGGAGAATGGTGCAATCCGAAAATATTACAATCAATATAATGAGGTCCACGTTATAATGGCAGTAGATAAAGATAGGAGAACAACGCTGCCGATAATTTATTAAATTGATTTATTAAATTTCTACATTGTTAAAAGTCTTATTTTTAAGAAAGCCTTTATTGGAAGAGCTAATCAGAGAAGTCTTGTTTTCAAGAATGCCTTTATTTATTGGTTCTCGTTGCATTTAATCATCATTAAAATTAAACAGGCATCTGTGCGACCGGGCCTCAGTCTTTCAATCATGATAATGAACATAAAATGGAATAATTGCTCACTATCTTCAATGCACAAAAATTTAAAATCTTTCATACCTATTTGTTTTTGATGATCTCTATTTGAAAATATTGGTGTAAAAACTACTGTACTGTGAATGATTCGTGCTCCTGAAATCTATTACAGGAGCATCAATATCTGACGTTCAGTAAGATAACAGGCCCAGCACCTTACGCGTTGAGACCATTTTCCGGCCTCTACAATCCATTTCCTTATGGATGCTCAATACTCTGCAATCATCCTGCCGACTGTGAGGTTAAGGACATCGTTAAAAAAGCCAAAGATGCATGGGTGAGAGATTATCAATTTCACTTTATTCGACCTGATTCAGCTGATTCTCAAGTATAACGTTTGAAAGATCCTTTGATGTTCCTTTTGAAAGTAATGCCCTGGTAGGTAAATTTCATCATAAATGGAGATATCAAAGTTGTCGAAAGAGATTTCAGAATTCGTTATCATAAAACTCTATTTTTTACATTATTGAATTGTACAATAACACTATATTATTGAACGATTATGGAAGTGTCATTTCCCACAGAACCAAGAACTCTACCATATTATTCTCAACTGTCACCTGGTGTGACGTGATTTAGTGGTGATTTCTCACACGTATTTACTATTTCCAATAGAAACGATTGCATACAATTATATCCTGGTATTCACTCTTTTTTATAGGGTTACCGATTATAAGAACAAAATAATAGTTATCAAGCACTCTTCATTTTATTGCAACACAACCAGTTTCAACTCTTCAAGAACCGTTTTCAAGTGTAAAATGAATTAAGCTCTTGAAGAGTTGAAACTAATATTGTGGTGCAATAAGATAAAGGTTTCTTGATAATTTTTCTTGTGTTTCCATTAATATCTTGGGTTTAAACTGTTTACATGAATTGAATGAGTAATAGATTTCAAGAACTGTTGGTATGTTGGCAATTATGTAGCAACAACTTAATACGTGTTGTTCTTCCTCCGATAATAATCAGTCCCTTTTTCACGAGGCCTGTATATTTTTTGCAGCTTTAATATGTAAAAGATTCAAAACTCACTCACCTTCTCCTGTGTTGTTTTTCCATTAATGATCAACCTATTTTTCAATACATTCATCATTGCATTCAAAACTCACCCACAATCTTCCGTGTTGTTATTTCTCCGTTAATGATCAACCCCTTTTTCAATAAATATTTCTTTGTAGTCATAACTCACCCACCTGGCTTTGTCTCCAGGGCAATGATTGCAAAACAACACTGCAAGAGGAGATAGCAGCCCTGAGAGCAACGGCGTTGAACAAACATGCAGACGACGGCGACGAAATAGTTCCCGAAGAGCTGTTCCGTCGCTACACGGAGACCGACTCAAGGCCGTTGACCCCGGCGCCCACCCTGGCCAGTGTGATGACCCACAGCTCCAATGTGAACAAGGGTGGTCGCCGCTGCTTCACCCCTGACCCACTGCCATCACACGGCCGCCACACCAGCGAGCGCCCCTTGCTTGTGCTCGACCTCAGGAGGACTCAGAGTCAGGACACCATCTCCTGGCATGGGGTAAGCGATCAGATCATCCATATCTTTGATAATTCCTGGAAATGATATAGAACAAAACTAGCAATAATATTCCATGCATAGTGCAACATGAGGCTTTCAAGTTATACTGTACTTGAATGAATGTAACTTGAATGTATTGGAGAGGTGTGTGTGCTTGTTCCCTTTGAGTAACTCTCCGTCCATATCTTCGATAATTCCTGAAAGTGATATAGAACAAAATTGGATACTCGTGATAATACTCCATGATAGTATCATAGGACAACATGAGGCTTTCAAGTTATAGTGTACTTGAATGAATGTAACTTGCGTATTGGAGAGGCGTATGTGATTGGTCCCTTTGAGTAATACTTTCCAAATAAAGTCGAATCTAGGTTTGTTCTTGTATTGGAGAAAAGTGATGACGAGAGAGAGGGAGTGTCGCTTGATAGTAAGGCTAGCTACACACACATCGATTTTTGCTCGTACGATATTTTTTCGTCCTTATAAATTCTATTACATTAAACAGATGATTTCAAACAGATAATGTTTGTCAAGTTCCGTTTAATCTGATAGAATTCATAAGAACGGCAAAATATCGTAGGAACAAAAATTGATGTGTGTGTGCAGGGCTCAAGTCCTAATATGATAATGATGCTTTCCAGAAACGATTTACCATGATGGAAAGCTCTGAGCTGTCAAGTTAGCGAACTGTGTGTTAAGAAAACAGTCTCAGTCAACCAATTTAATATCTCGAAAATGGCTCAAAGAGTTAAAACTAGTTGTGATTTCATAAAAAAGGGTACTTGATAACTTTAGTTGTGTTTCAAA
The DNA here is from genome assembly GCF_014356525.2 of Nilaparvata lugens. Classification (NCBI taxonomy): domain Eukaryota; kingdom Metazoa; phylum Arthropoda; class Insecta; order Hemiptera; family Delphacidae; genus Nilaparvata; species Nilaparvata lugens. Next base: position 21,502,388 of record NC_052504.1, on the reverse strand, counting down.
CATATCTTGAACTATTTTACTGTATTTAGCGTCACTCAAAATTCCAATGTTTCAAAGTGGTTGTAGTAGAGCAGTACAGCATGTTTCAATTTTTTTTCCTGACTCTCCAGTACACTTCACCTATCCAGCATTTACGATTCAAAAGTTTTACAAACTCGAGTAGTAAACAGCTAACATACAAGTTTGACATAGCCTGCAACAAGGGTTTGAATTTGAATCATGGAATCACTCTTATATTCACTCTATAATCTTCTCATATCTCTTTGAATGAATCAAATTACTAACTTTTAATGAAGCTAGCTTTTTTCTAAGTTTATTGTTGTATTTGTTTCACTACCCTATATAATTTCCTCCAGCTCTCTAGGCAATATTATCTCTGTGGAAGTCCTCGTGGTGGGTACTTGATGGTAATAATTTTGATTGCGTTCTATCAATGACTGTTTGATTTTTGTTGAGGGCCCGGGAGGCCCAGTGCCGACAACAGTCCTGCAGCCACCCACCAGGTCCCCCACCCCCAACTCGACGTCGGCTGGCGCGGGCACGAGGCGAAGTAAGAAGTCCACTTCACCATCGAAGAAGTCCGCTGCTTCCGACGCCAAAGCCAACGACGACTCTAACAGCGATGGAAATAAGGTTATTTTTATTATCATTCAAAATTTATGTGATTTGATCAATAGAATAGAATAGAATTATTGTTTCTCATGAACAACAATACAATATTACAAGCAAAAACACAACAAAGATATTAAGTTATTAGACAAATATATCAAATGCTATGGCTCAAAAATATAAATATGAAAGAATGCAAAGAAATATTTCTCATTTACACATTGCCATATGCAATCAATACTATTAACACTTCTATTCTATTAAATACTATAAATTTTATTAAAAATGGAAAAGGAGTTCTTCATTAATTTATTTGAATAATATTCATCAACTCAATCTTTGTCAGAGATCATGGACAGCTTCAGAGTTTCTGAAAGTTTAGGAGCTTCAGTTAAGAGTTTGGTACAGTTAAGAGTTTTTAGTTTAAGGTTTAGTTGAGAGTTCTGCAAGCTATGAGTTCTAGTGAGTTCGTTCTACAGCTCTTGTGCTATGAATTTGAAAGGATTACAATAATCAAAGTGTACATTGAGAATATTATTATTATTAGCGTATGGCAAACACATAGACACACACACACACACATACACACACACATAAATTCACAAAAATATTCAGGTCTTTGACCTTTATCAGCTGGATAAAAAAAAATAAAACCATCTATCTAGGTTATAGCATACCAGCAAAAAATATATGACGAAAGAAAGTGTATATATGCACAAGGAAATAATGAAGTCAAACTTGGATGTCCAGGTTGGTTATGTAGGCTATTGCTCGTGAAGAAGCTGCTATAAAATCTTCAGAGTCGCCCTGATAGGCTCGAATAGCACAATGGTGGATGATATGATTCATTGTTTGTCTAGCCTCTCCACATTCACAATCAGGGGAGGGCAATCTACCTCAGTCACTAAGAGATGCTCTACATTTTTTAATTTTTTTTCATACTCTACATTGAAAAAGAAACGTACCACCATAGTCAATATAAATAGTTAAAATTATTCCATTCCTCTACAATGTCACACAATGTTCACTCTATATTTCTCCTTCTGTTCAACTCATTCATATTACTCTTTGAATTACTAATTTTTAAGTATTGATGTAAATGGTAAAATATCAATATGGCATGGAAGGAAAGGGGGGGGTAGGGTAGTATTTCCTCAGACCCTTGCCCTTCCAAAATGTTTCCTGTAATGAGATAAATGTGTTATTCATGTTCTTCCAGCTTGAACAACAAGTGATGAAAACATTGCCGGCGCCAAGTGCTGATGGAGGAGTTGACAGCAATGAGGCTGAAGAGATTCAACGTCGCAGAGGTCGTCAACGCAAGAAGAACAAGAAGCATTCGAGGGATCTTTCAAGTGGAGTGGAAAAAGAGTTCAAAGGCTTGCCTGAGCCTGGAGAGACACAGGTGAGTCAATTCAAACCATACGATTTTCTCAACTCTTGGGAGAATAGTGCAATCCGAAAATATTACAATCAATATAATGAGGTCCACGTTATAATGGCAGTAGATAAAGATAGGAGAACAGCGTTGCCGATAATTTATTAAATTTCTACATTGTTAAAAAAGGATTTGGAAACGTTGCGGAGCTATAGAGAAAGAAGATAGCGCTATCTTTCTACAGATGGAAATAAATTGGAAGTTACATTTGTTCAATGCTAATTAATGAAGACTCTGCTACTATACAACAAGCGCTACTATACAAAAATTATTTGTCAGCCCGGGAATCGAACCCAGTACCAGTACCTCCTAATTGCCGGTCAGGAATGCTTACCCTTACACCCTTAAGGTGTGGTCCTGAAAACTCTGACATCAGACCTGAAACAGCCTGGTCACTCGATATTATTATTACTCTACTTATGGGAAACTAGCTACAGAGAACCATAAAAAACGCTCCACATATCTTTAAAAAATAACTCACAATAATTGGCTATGTTCAAGTTTACTTTTATCTGACACCAATCTTATGAAAACACCCATTCAAGCAATGCTGACAATTTGAAGTGAATATCTCAGTACTCACCTGGCAGGTATCGGCGTTTGGGAACGAGTCGCGCGTGGGCAGTGCGCGCCAGTCGCTGACAGTGCAGGGCGCCGACGGCCAGATGACGCCTCACTCGCGGGCCAGCATGTCGGCGCGCGGCAGCCACGGCGCTGCCTCCCTTCAGCCCTCCTTCGTCGACCACCATGTTCTCAAACTGCTCAGTCGCGAACTCGACAGAGAGGTCATTGATAATGAGTTCGATGTCATGGTAAGGATGTGATAACATTGAATGCGAGTACAAGTCGAATCATGTATGAGCCGAAAAATAAATTTTGAAAAGTACCATCGAGTTGTTGATTGCATGTAGCTGCTCATAATGAACGCACCAGCAAGTGCAAGCGTTCAGTGTGAGTACAAAAATGTGTAAATAAAGAATTTGATTTGATTCCTATTGCTCTTTCCATATTTTTTGTCTCATCTGCGAGCTTTTTCATGTATAACCCAGCGTGCACTTGCACATATACGCACCTAATGTGATTACACACTAAGTTGGAAACACCATTTGCAGAAAGAGCAATTGCAAGTGCAAGCGTTCACTGTTAGTTTTCTTATTTTTCTTTTTTACATTTTGTTTCTCATCTGCAAGCTTGGTCATGCATAACCAAGCGTGCACTTGCAAATATACGCACGCATCCAATGTGATCACATACTTAGGGCCGTTTGCACAGTCAAAGCTTTAACTGAATTCAATCAGCTGGTGGCTTAAACTAGAAATGAACCACATTATAACGAAAGAGACTTGATATTGATTTAATCCAGTTTAAAAGGAAATTTAGTTTGAATTGATATTGTGCAAACGACCCTTAGTTGGAAATACTATTTGCTCTCGGCTAAGTGCCGTGTGCAGTCTGTGCTCAATCTTTGTTCAGAATAGAATAACATAGAATTCATTATTGTCATTAAACACATAGTGCAATAGACATACATCAGGAAACAAAATACATACAATAGTCCCATAGATAAATACAAAATGAAGAAATTTACTCAAGTCAATATGTAGTCTAGACACTAATCACAATAATCTTGAACTTGAGCGTAAATGGATTAAGAGTTGGTTTTAGCTCGAAAAGCAACAAGAAATGAGAAATAAAGAATTAAAAGAAATAATTTAAAAATATAGCAACGATATAACAACAATATATAAGCAGGATATCAGCATATGTAACATATAGAAATGTAAAATTTTAATTTTAGATCATGCTTCGTTCCGATCCGACTCATGTTCGATCACGGATGACAACGGCCAGGGATGCTGCATGCCACACATTAATAGTCATGTGATCTGTCCGATTACCACCCCTCCTTCACACAGAAATATCGGACATGAGTCGGATCCAGACAATATAGAATTTGAATTAATATGGATGTTGTGTAAAATGAGTGTCACACTAATAAAAACACTATATGTATTATTAACACACAATGACACTAATAGTTACACTCATAAAAATGAGTGTATATTTGTGTTATGAGAATTACATTAATTTGATACTCTCTGGTCGGATTGAACAGGTGTGGCCCTGACATTAATTTAGGTACACCGGCAGATCAGATCAGCGTTAAACATAGTTGCTGCATGTGGCCCGTGTGTTAGCATGCATGGGATTAAGCCGTTCAAATATTGAGTTAGGCCCTTGAAACAATCATGATAGTTTTCAATTCCATAGAAGTTGATGTGAAATAGAAATATTTTTATTCCAAGAACATCAGCCCATGGATGACGAGCTCATATCCTTGCATGGCCATGAATAAATGTCCTTATTTTAATAAACACGATGTCTTCAAAACCCAACGACCTGAGACTCAACGATGATTATCAAGTTGTACTTTACTCTTGCTCTTTGAATTAAAGTTCAACCGAATGTAGCAATTATTTCAAGAATCTTTTCTTCTCTTTGACTTGACATATGAAATCTACATCATTCTCTACCCATTGGTTTTCACATGAAGTTTCCAAAGTAATATAACTATGATGGTGAGGATTCTAATGAACTTCACTATTCACGACGAACTCTTGTGTATAAGATGTTGAAGCACATCAAGAAAATTTGCAATTGAGAAGTAGCAAACAAAGTCTTCTGTTTCTTACTTCTGAGACTCTTAATTTGAGAAAATATTGGACTTTATCAACCAGGAATCAAACCGACCTCAATCAATTTTTATTGTAACTGTTTATTCAAAGCTACTCCGTAATTTTGAAAGCGCAATCTTCATCTGATCATCACAATCATCATTATTCTATAGGAGGTTGATTATGATCCGGTGCTTCGAGAATATGATCTAATACTACGTTATGTTATCAAACAAGTCCGCGACAATACCTCGGCTCTGGTTTTGATTACTGTACTTACTGTCTAGAGGGAGCAGCATTCATACTATCTTCCCACCTGAAATTACCACAAGAAACAAGTTTCTCGAAACTGTGTCATCTAGTATAAATGCAAGGCTCAAACTTATTTAGAATTCACACTTAATAACATTCTTTAACAGTATTGAATTATCAGTAAACATTCTAATTTATTGTTATCAGTAATGATTATAATCGACATTCTTTAACAGTATTGTATTTCTTTAACAGTATTTTCTCATTGTTGAATGAGAAAGATATCACAAAATCTGTCTTCGGTGATGAATTATATTATATTGGGCCATTGTAACATTATTACTATTTTTCAAAGCATTTGTGCCATGCTTATTATCATAGCTTCATGGAATTGTGAGTGGAAATGATCAGAATTTGTATAGTGGAATCAATGAAAAAGTGCAAACATCTTGTGGAATTCTATTATTACTTTTATGTTGTTACAGCGTCGTATAGCCTTAGAAGAAGCATACCGAGTTTTTCCTCCAAATTCTCACCTGGGCCAAAGTGAGGAGGTGACCAAAGTGAAGAAGGAATTGCGCCTTCCTCCAACCGACATTGAGCTGTGGCTGTCTCTTCCTCGCACATTCTCCAGACAATCTGCTCGCTTTGAACTACCTCTCGATAGGGAAGTATTCAACAGTAAGTACTTGATCGATTATGGTGTTGAAGATCCATTTTTATTCCTAATCTATAATAAAATAAAGGAAATAATTGAATTGGCTTATACATGCACGGGATAGGAAATTGACGAATAACGCATCGTCACGTCTGAACTACTGAACTGATTAACTCAATTTTGCATATAGATTCTTTATTTACCGAGGATGGTTATAGGTCTATTTTCAATTCTTCAACATCTTAGTGAGTCCAGTTTGTTAAGTTTCGAATTAGACCCTTACGGAGCACAGGTAGAGTATTGAATAAAGTAAACAATTTTTTATTATTGAATTTAGAAAGCATACACCTGTCTGGTGACGATCTTTTTGTTATGGTGTGATAGCATTTCGTTCAACAATTATTTTAGCTGATGATGAGTTTATTTTTTGAGAATACAAATTTGAGATTAATTCTTTTGCGAAAAATGTAAGTCATTTTGAGAATAATTCATTTTTAATCAATCCTATTCCCTATTATTTGTAAAAATATGACTTCGCCTGGATATAAACACAACTAGAGTAGGCGTCTGTAACTATCTCTAACAAATTCCCACCCTTACTTCAATCTTTATTGATCTATTTACTGGCAATAGCTATTAAAGAAACAGTTCCAATCAATTCATTCGAATCGAAAACAAAAAACTGGCTCCTGTACAATAGAATCAATCATGGAGAACAATTAGTTCTATGAAAAATTTTCCATACTGTTTCATTCTTATTTTCTTCATTTTAATGATTTTTTTCTCATGAGTGTTATAAATATTTTTTATGTTAAATTTTTATAAAATTTCCACATCTTAGATTATCAATTCTCTTTTTTAAATTTGTGTATATAAATGTGGTTTTCATGAACTTCTAATGACTCGCAAGATGTATCTTTATTAGATTTATTTTACTTTTGGCATAAAATCTTAAACAATAGCAAAAATAGTGGCATCCCGACACATATTCATATATAGTGGGGGCCACATTTTCTTAGATCAGCAAGTAATCAACCAATTGTATTAATACTTTATAAATAATTGTACCTTATATGATTTTTGTAATCATGTCTATAATTTGAATAAACTCCTCTGGTCGTGTTGTACCTTCGACCAGAGACATTATTATTATTATTATTATTATTATTATTATTATTATTATTATTTATAGTTGTTCTTTCCTGTTATAAAATTTTGTATAATTTGAATCCTATTTCTCTTGGCATGCTCTCAATGAGTTTTTTGAGCTTCAAGTTTCATGCCCCGTAATAACAAAACACAAGATATTTTATATAAATTTAGTTTAGAATAGGAGAAAACAGTACTCCTGAATCAAATTGGCAAAATCTTCAAGTAATCTATAGTCACTTGACCAGACTTACTACCATAAGTAGTATGGAAATGAACTCGTACTGGAAAGTGATGTGTTGACTTTTTCAGATGTAAAAACTATTAGAAATACTTATTCATATAAAATTAATATGATACTGCAATTTATGGGATAATCATCACAAGCTTTATCTTGAATAGTTGAGAATCAATGATATTCATCGTATTCAATATAGGCCTCTTTTCTTCTAGAAATGACTCCATTGGAATATATAAGACAGCATGTGTCTATTACAAGTGGGAGAAGAATGCTGTATAATTTAGTGTTCAATAGGCATCGAGAGAATGCTGACATGGAGGTGGAGGATAGAAGAATCTCTGGAGAGGTAAGGGGGCAATTGACTTAAAAGCTCACAAAAGAGTCCATTCATGAGATTATTTCACTCTTCAGAGTTCTGGCTGCTGTCCTGATTAATGTGTAATGTATACGGTACGGTGCCTGTTGATTGCTTAGCATCCAGATTGAGTTTCAAACTGTAGTATAATCCTTGGTGTAATAGTTCCTGAAATAGGAATTCTCAAGTGATTATACAATTTATGGATTATTCAATTTATTGAGAGATAATAAATGAATATCAATCACTACTCGATACCGTACTTGATGAAGATCCGTCCATAAAAATGTATATTGGACAAATTGTACAAATTATACAAGTAGAATAGAAAATAATATCATGATGTGAGAGATTTCACGTTTTCGATTGATTTATTACACTCCAAATTAGTGAGTTTATGCCTTTTCATCTAAGTATAATAGTGTATAACTACACAAAAAGTGTGAGTATAATAGTTGTACATAATATAGCTGATAGGTTGCAGTGATAGTAGTTTTAATTTTTTTGCTCAAAATTTTCAAGTTTATTTCAATATTATTGAAACTTTCGGATTGTTTAGTGTTATTTCCGGCTCTTATCAACCCTTCGAAATTCAAAATCCATCAGTCATATCTCGAATACGTATTCTCTGAGTGTTAATCTTTGGTGAAAACAGAAATTTTAAACTTAACCTCACTTTGGACTATTTATGTGCCAAAATCAAGGAATTGAAGAAGTTTTGGGCAATTGCCTGTTTCTCTTTCCAAATATCGTGTTTGTGACTGTTCTAATAAATAAATAAATGAATAAAAAAAAAATAAATAAATAAAATAATTGAATGGATGAATTGGCGATAACACTATTAGTCCAGGCAACGAATGCTCAAATAAAGGTATAGAGGGAAAAGTTTGGAACACAATTTTCAACTCCACAGCTCTTTCAAGAGTAGTTAGAGGATTAACATATCAAAAGTCCTCATCCATACCCCCTGTGCTAGAGGGGTGGGGGTGGTTTGAAAGTACCATTTTTTCATTTTTCGCATATATCTCGTAAACTATGCATCTTATGAACATTTGTATTCTCTGTAAAATTGAAGCTTACAACATTACCAACAAGTTTTGTCTCTTACATTTTCTCCATATCTCTCATAGTTTCTGAGATATCTGCTCTTGAAGGTGAGACATTTTTTTGAAAAAACACTTCTGCCTTCAATTTTTTCATCCTTTCGGCCTTATAATTTTTGAACGATTAATGAAAAAAATCCGTGCTGATTATGAGCTGTTAGAGCATCAAAGTATCTTCAATTTGATGTATATTCTTTACTATTTACGCATTTCCATACGACTGTTGCAGCAATTTTAGTGTTGAGAGTGAAATTTTCTGTTCAACAACAATAGATCAGTTGACAATGAAATTTGAAGGGAATTTTTGGAACACAATTTTCGACTTTGCAGCTTTGTTGAGACTAATTTAAAGGTGAGCATAACAAAAATCCCAACCCCTACATCATGTGTTGAATGGATGAGGGTGGTTTGTAAGTTGAATTTTCCACTTATTACTTACTTGCTTATATCTTGGAAACAATGTGTTATATTGACATAATCAACTACATAAAAATGTAGCTTAATAAAATTTCCTACAAGTTTTGTCAGGTAGAGATTTTTGATAAATTCTATTTGTTCGAGATATTCATGTTCTAAAGCAGGGGTCTCCAACCTTTTTTATCCAAGGGCCACATTGTTAATTCTTGGGAGGCTAAGAGGGCCAATAATAAGTATGTACGTGGAATTTGACTTGTGGGGACACACACGACGGGGTATTTGGGGGGTGTACAATTTTTATATAATATGAGGGGTATTAAGTAATGTTTAAGTAGGAAGAAACAAACCAATTAATTTCATTTTAATACAAAGTCCAATTTATTGAGTGTAAAAAGCTCATAAGAAAACTTGACAATGCATAAAAAGTTACCATGCTAAAAGAGAATACTCATTTTTAGTGAGAATTTGTTTTCCACTTCAATTGTCCGCCCATTTAGGATCAAAACTTTGTGGTTCCGATCATTAAAATTGATTTCAAATGTTCATCTGACAAGGAAGTATTTTGATTCAACAATTCAACAAACTTCATTTTTGAAAATGTCTGGTCACACTTGTAGGTAGATCCAAAAAGAGAAAACATAGCTCAAGCATGGTTTTTTATATTTGAGTCTTTTTCTGGGAGAGAACTATAAAATGGAAGTAGGTTACCTTCTTTGTAGCGTTCAAACAGGAACATGTACAGTCCGTGCAGACCATTTGCTAATATCTCACAATGGTTGATCGCTGCTTGTTTACAGCTAATTTTACACTTATTAAGAAATGGAGTGGCTAGTAAGAGAAGAGTACTGAACTCACAGTTGTCAGAAATGTGTATAAATATATATTTTAAAAAATCTGTTGCAATAACTCTCGGCGGGCCGGACAAAATCCATCCGCGGGCCGTTGGTTGGAGAGCCCTGTTCTAAAGTGATGCATTTTCGAAAAACCAGTTTTTCTTCCATTTTTTCGCTCTTTCAAGTCTTATAACTTTTCAACAATTGATGAAACAAGAATGTGCTCAATACGAATTTTTAGAGCATAGAATTATCTTTCATTTCTTGTATAATTCGACTATTTCCCGCATTACCATACGACTGTTGCAGCAGTTTTAGTTTTGAGTGTCTTTGTTTGGTAGGAAGTATAGAAACAACCCCTGTGTTTAGTTCCGCAGACGTTCCAATAGTTACTCAATATGAATGTTCATACTGAAGCACACTGCCAATTCATGATGACAGAGTACTGTGATATTTGAAAAAATTCACTTGTTGCAAATCTTGAGATTTGACAAAACTAAAACTGCTGCAACAGTCGTATGGGATTGCGTGGAATAGTCGAATTATACATGAAATGGAAGATAATTCTATGCTATACAGTTTCGTATTCAGCACATTCTTGTTTCATCAATTGTTGAAAAGTTATAAGACTTGAAAGAGCGAAAAAATGGTTTTTCGAAAATGCATCACTCTAGAACATGAATATCTCAAAAAGTATAGAATTTATCGAAAATCTCTACCAGACAAAACTTGTAGGAAATTTATTAAGCTACATTTTTATGCAGTTGATTATGTCAATATAACACACTGTTTCCAAGATATAAGCATCTAAGTAATAAGTGGAAAACGCAACATTCAAATCACCCTCATCCCTTCAGCACATGATGAAGGGGTTGGGATTTTTGTTATGCTCACCTTCAAACTAGTCTCAACAAAGCTGCAAAGTCGAAAATTGTGTTCCAAACATTCCCTTCAAATTTCATTGTCAACTGATCTATTGTTGTTGAACAGAAAATTTCACTCTCAACCCTAAAATTGCTGCAACAGTCGTATGGAAATGCGTAAATAGTAAAGAATATACATCAAATTGAAGATACTTTGATGCTCTAACAGCTCATAATCAGCACGGATTTTTTTCATTAATCGTTCAAAAATTATAAGGCCGAAAGGATGAAAAAATTGAAGGCAGAAGTGTTTTTTCAAAAAAATGTCTCACCTTCAAGAGCAGATATCTCAGAAACTATGAGAGATATGGAGAAAATGTAAGAGAAAAAAACTTGTTGGTAATGTTGTAAGCTTCAATTTTACAGAGAATACAAATGTTCATAAGATGCATAGTTTACGAGATATATGCGAAAAATGAAAAAATGGTACTTTCAAACCACCCCCATCCCTTTAGCACAAGGGGTAGGGGTGAGGACTTTTGATATGTTAATCCTCCAACATAAAAGAGCTGTGTAGTTGAAAATTGTGTTCCAAACTTTTCCCTCTATAATCTTTCGTTGACTGGACTATATGACAAAGTATGATTTATCAGACATCTTATATTTAACAGACCGAAAAAATGTTTCATTAGACAATGTCCTTGAAGTTGATCACTCACATGTGATATTTGAGAAACTAATTTTCAGCAGGAGTATTTATATCTTAATCTGTGACTTATGTTTTGTTTACTAGTACAGTACTATAAAGTATATTCATCTTCTCTCTATGAATTTCCTACAAAAATCAACAATAATTTGTTTTTAACAAATAAACACATTTAAAATGAACAGACTCTCAATCAAATAAAGCTTTGTATATTGAATTTTTGAGAATATTATAACATTATAATTTAAAAAACAAAATACTAATTCTTATGTCATATTTAGGTTATTATTAATGACATAACAGTTTATATTTATTGCACACTTCCATTCAAATTCAAATTCAAATTTATTCATCAAAAAAAGACATATTGACAAAATAATAGTGTAACAATAATAAATAAAGAATATACTCCCTGCGTGGATGATTTGTCCGTGTGCAGGGAGGAGTCGAACTCTAAATCAGACAGTTAAAATACACTGTTTTGAATTAAGGAAATTATGATACTCAAACATAGTTTGGAATTGAAAGTAAGATATGAAAAAAAATATTTATATGATTGCAGTATAAACATGAAAATAATAATTTTCAGCTCAACGGCGCTTAAGGGTTTCACTGGGCAGTCTACATACTTTACCTACTTTAATTGTAGAGAGCGTGTGGTCTCTTACTGTATGTAATTTCTATTTTTCTCACTAAGTTCTCTCGAACAATGCTTTAAAAATAATAATATCATATTTATTTATTCTTTAGAAAATTATCGCAGCCCTGGGAGAAATGATGGGAAGACCAATGACGGAAGAAGAGAGCAATAAATTTCAAAATCTGGTTGGATGGACAGATGCCGATCTTCTTGACTTCAGAGTGTGGTGTGGTCTATGTGCACTCTGCGAAAGAATAATGGGTGAGTTTTATAGGTTCAATATAGACGAACTTCTCTATTGCTGAATAACGAAATTTCAGAAAAATTCAATCCAAGTTACTCAAATCTACACGTCATGAATTTATCAAGATGGCGCAAGGAAACAAGAATCACATCTTATTAGAATTCGTGTAATTAATAAAAACGCTTATCAGCGGCGGCAATGTATGAAAATGCTTTGCTACTGGTTGAAATAACAGTACAATAGATGTACTAAGTGGGTTTAATTCTGTAGGAATTGGAAAACTTTGAAGGTTTTGACTTGAAATTCTGAGATTCTAGATAGTTTGTCATTATTTTAGGAAATTCTTTCCGAATTCCTCTACAAAATGAACAACGTTCTCAACTTCAGCAAATTAGTTCTTTCATCACAACTTTCAATCATGAGTTCATCTTGAAGCGTCTCAAACTGATCTGTCCATTTGTTTGTTTATGGCATAACATTGAATGTTTTCATACATGCGATTCTCCATGTAATCACATTTAATATATTATCATGTCTTATCTATACTCATTTTTCTAGGTCCATCCTTCTCATCACAAGTTGTTTCCCAAGAGATTGATGCAAGGCATGAAGTGGAAAAGGCAGATTTTGATACATTGCCGAGGAGACTACTCAGTCTAAAACCGGACCCACGGCTATTAACTATACTAATGCAAATTAGAGACTGCTAAGTTGATGATATCTCTCAATATACGATGAATATTTCAGGAGTATTGTTACAGTACCTGAAAATTTCTTTCTCTTTTCTGGGTGCCATAAAATACCGTGGATATTAATGTTAGTAGGATGAATTACCAAGATATAATGCATGAAAAATATACTTCTAGGAAGGCTAAAATGCATTTCTAATGGATGTTTCCGAATAAATTTGAGAATCACGTTTGAAAAACACATCTCTCAAGTTATAGAAAAGAATAGGCAAATATTTCATTGATTTCTAATTGATATAAGCTGAGATTATCTAAAAACAAAACTGTAAAAAATAATATGAAACTTAATAATTCAACACTAGAGTCAATCCTATTAGAATGTTCCAACCTGGAATTAGTATTTTTTTGCGAGTATATTGAGGACTCTATGCAACTGTACAATGACATCAAGGTCAAGAGAAAATTTCAATTTAGTAGCAAACATGTACCGGTTTTTGAGTGCAGTTGGCAAGTTATTTCTGTAGTCATTCAACGGGTCTCATGTATTTTATGTCCTCAAGATTCCCTATCAACCTGCTTATGAAGACAGTCTGTGGATTGTTTTTCAACTACATCTATGGGTTGGACCATTTTCAACTTCACAATGAACTACCAATATATTGTAAGACGATTGATTAAAATGGGACTAGAGACAAATTTTCAAACTCCCATTTCGATTCAAATGTAAAAACAAAAAACAAGAAATGGGGTGTTCACCCCCGCCCCCCCAAAAGCCAATGGATGCCCCCCTCCCCAGAAAGTCAATGGATGTCCCCCCTCGAAAAAAATTCAAGGACAAATAGCATAAAGAAAGAAAAACCCCTCCTGAGGGCTCCCCTGCTTCAAACTATACTGACACCGTGCAGAGCGCACCTTGATTTGTAAAATAACACATCAGTTTTCAATTATCTTAGTTTAGAACGCAGTAGACATCATTGAATAGAGTTGTTGAATTAATTAACAACTGAAAATCTTGAAAATTGTTTGACTGTCTCCTAAAATCTAGTGCAAGTAGTAGCCTACATAGACTACAACATATGTAGTACCATCAAAGCCAACAGAAGGCATAAATAGAAATCAAACCCACTCTTTTTTAATTTTTGACCAAAACTAACATATTTTGAAAAATACAAACAAGAATTGATTAGAACTTAGGATTTATCTCACATGGTGGACTGATAGCTTCTATTTTATGGATGCTGCAAGGAATGTAATCCAATCACACAGTCACCGTAATTATTTTGCAGAAGTCATTTAGTAATAGATAAGGATTGATATCACAAAAATTTAAATTCTTCAGCATTCAACCCACATGACCAGCCCAAATCTCCACAATTCAGATCTTCAAATTATGATGAAATTGTTCAAAAGAATGGGAAATAAATGAAAATAAAAATAGTCAACACGGAGGTTGAAATTTTGTATTGAGAAATAAGTTATTAATTCCAAGTTGATAGCAATAGCCCTACTTCCAAATTACTATATTTTACTCACTCATGGGAGGAATGCATGCAATTCCTTAGTGGCTTCCTGGACGCATTGGAAACAAGGTGCTTCAGCTCACTTGTTCAGTGCTATTAACCTGCAATAATAGGAAACTGATTTAGTGGCGTGAGTGGACCCAACGCTATTCCCATCTGTTCAGTCTCACCGAGAAATTATCGTAGAGTTGCGATGAAACTGTCTCTCATGCATTGCCGTCCGGTTTATTTCTGTAAAGGAATTTGAGTAACCGACATTAAAGGGGAATCCAGTGTAGACAACACTTTCACAGTAATAGGGGCCGACTCAAATTGAATAACCGGCAGTTATTTACAAGTTTTGAAGAGATGTGAACTGAGTGATTCCGTATCTTAGTTCTCAGCTCTACTTCCACATGCCGCAGGGATCGGCCAAGCCTTGTTCGAGTTCCTCTCGTTTATAGGGCACTAGATGAATGCCTGCATCTCTGCCTTGCCAATGCCAAAGCCAATGCCTCCCAGGCTAACATAGCAAGCGCTCTCTGTTGATCAATTTTTTTCTCAGTTTTTTGTATGTTTGAGAATGATTGCAACGAAAGGCTGCTTTGATTCCTGTTATTATCTTGTAATTTCACTTTTTCCAGCCATTTAACAAGCAGCGTGACAGTTCTTCGTGATCACAATTCGAACTTGCGCTTAATTCAGGTCACTTGAAAAAGTGCAGATTTATGATAGATTCTTATCTATCAGTTTTTCATAAGATGATTGTGAACCGAAGCTAATAAATTGATTATTAGGCCTAGAAGTAACCCTTCCCATCATGCTGTTGGAAGAATGCTATCTATATAATTATAAGCAAGTTATTGTTCTAGTTGAAATTTTTGCAGATTGCAAAATGGAAATATAGCATTCAATAATCAATACAGCTGATCAATTATTGTTTTGAGAATGAGCAGTTGAGTATGCTATCAATTGATAACTGATGGATGCTTTCGATTCTCTCTCCTTAATATAAGGAATAAATAAAATTATATCATATCTTTTCTGTAAAGGGCTACTTGTAATAAAAATAGAAAGAAAAATAAAAAATCTCAGTACCCTTTTTGAATTATTTAATTGTTGTGATTAAATAATTCAAAAAATCTGGTGTGGCACACTCACATAACTTTCCTTGCCGTTATGAAAATTGGTCACCTGACGCTAGTGGTCCCGCGCATCTCAAGTCTACTATTCAAAGATTTAAGCCAGCTGGTGACAGGGCAATAACGCTGGAGACACACATGAGGTCTGCTATCTCTTCATAGTGAATGATTTAATAGAATCAACAATAATTTTCTCGAATCAATCTGTGAATCAATCACATTTTCTCGAATTTAAAGCTAATTTTCAATTTTAGGTGTTACTGAACATTAATTGTAGAGATTTTCATGATCAATCTACTCCACTTGATTTTTTTTGTTTCAATTGTATCTGAAGCCTGATAATTGGTAATCTATCTGCATTGATGGGGCGGAGCTCCTGAACTTTTTACAGATATGGGACTTGTGGCAGTTGATAGAGCTTATCGATGACTATTTTAGGTATGAATTTGATCAAAATCGTTGAAGCCGTTTCCGAGAAAATCACGAAAAACCCTGTTTTTTACAACATTTTCGCCATTTTAGCTGCCATCTTGAATTGCATTTGATTGAAATTGTTCGTGTCGGATCCTTATAGTGAAAGGACCTTAAGTTCCAAATTTCAAGTCATTCCGTTGATTGGGAGATGAGATAACGTGTACACAGACGCACATACACTCACACACACACACACACACACACACACACACACACACACACACACACACACACACACACAACACACACACACACACCACACACACACACACACACACACACACACAACACACACACACACACAACACACACACACACCACACACACACACATACAGACCAATACCCAAAAACCACTTTTTCGGACTCAGGGGACCTTGAAACGTATAGAAATAAGTTATTAATCCCAAGTTGATGGCAATAGACCTACTTCCAAATTACTATATTTTACTCACTCATGGGAGGAATGCATGCAATTCCTTAGTGGCTTCCTGGACGCATTGGAAACAAGGTGCTTCAGCTCACTTATTCAGTGCTATTAACCTGCAATAATAGGAAACTGATTTAGTGGAGTGAGTGGACCCAACGCTATTCCCATCTGTTCAGTCTCACCGAGAAATTATCGTAGAGTTGCGATGAAACTGTCTCTCATGCATTGCCGTCCGGTTTATTTCTGTAAAGGATTTGAGTAACCGACATTAAAGGGGAATCCAGTGTAGACAACACTTTCACAGTAATAGGGGCCGACTCAAATTGAATAACCGGCAGTTATTTACAAGTTTTGAAGAGATGTGAACTGAGTGATTCCGTATCTTAGTTCTCAGCTCTACTTCCACATGCCTCAGGGATCGGCCAAGCCTTGTTCGAGTTCCTCTCGTTTATAGGGCACTAGATGAATGCCTGCATCTCTGCCTTGCCAATGCCAAAGCCAATGCCTCCCAGGCTAACATAGCAAGCGCTCTCTGTTGATCAATTTTTTTTTCAGTTTTTTGTATGTTTGAGAATGATTGCAACGAAAGGCTGCTTTGATTCCTGTTATTATCTTGTAATTTCACTTTTTCCAGCCATTTAACAAGCAGCGTGACAGTTCTTCGTGATCACAATTCGAACTTGCGCTTAATTCAGGTCACTTGAAAAAGTGCAGATTTATGATAGATTCTTATCTATCAGTTTTTCATAAGAGGATTGTGAACCGAAGCTAATAAATTGATTATTAGGCCTAGAAGTAACCCTTCCCATCATGCTGTTGGAAGAATGCTATCTATATAATTATAAGCAAGTTATTGTTCTAGTTGAAATTTTTGCAGGTTACAAAGATTGGAAAATGGAAAAATAGCATTCAATCAATGCAGCTGATCAAGTACTGTTTTGAGAATGAGCAGTTGTATAGCCTACACTATAGATAGAGTAAGCCATGGCAGTTGAGTATGCTATCAATTAATAAATCTTCCCATTTCCCATACAACAAAGTGTATTTTAATCATTGTAGAACCATACTTCATGCTGGTGGATGCTTTCGATTCTCTCTCCTTAATAATTAAGGAATAAATGAAATCATTTTATTCGCAAGTCTATTGTCAGGTCCTTCGTTGCATACTCTTCTGTATAATTAATTATTGATTCTATCCGTGCATTTTCCTCTGCTTCTTTTCAGAGTTTATGTCATATCAATATGCTATCACTAAACACTAATAACTTATCTTATTTAATTCATTGTACCCGCAATATGTCAGGCTTAGCTTCATTCTCTTTCCTTTATCATTTTAACATTGTTTTTTATGCTTGTTTCAATTCTTATCCATGATTTTGATTTCTCTGTCATTTCATTCCTCTCTCTATTATAACTTTTCTAATCGACTTTATTATTATCTTGTCCATTATCATGAGAGCTCAGGCACAGAAAAGAGTAACAACGTCGTCCATTACTCCGTGGCTCAGATACTACAGAAACACAATAATTTAATGTTTTATAGTCATTCCTACAAATTTTAGGATTGTATAGACAGCTATACTCATTGAACATTGATCAATCTGTCGAAACCAATTTTAAAATAATCTGTATTTTCCCCCCAAGCTCTGTTTACCATATAATGCTTTTCGTAAATGTTTTGATGTAAGACTTTTTCAATTCTCTTATTCTTCTTTACTTACAGTAAAAATATTGTGAATATTGATAAATCATAACTATTGATTTATAAATATTCAATAACTATGCCACACTTCCATCTTTTTCATCTTCAGACTTTTCTCTTCTTCAATTCTCTTATTTCTTCAACTTGGATAAAATATGTTTTTCTGAGCCATTCTTTCAATAGGGAGTCACAAAACTCCCCAAAGATGTTTTTCTATAAAATCAGTTTGCTGATACATTGTTAAGTTTTGCTTTCACCTGGTTATAGAATTTGGATTATTTTTTAACGATATTACAGTATTTTGAATAAATTTTGTGCAATAAATGAAAATGTGATACTTACTCTGTATTTAATCTTTTCCCTTTCAATTAAACCCTTCAATTCCAATTGACATCAAGAACCAAATCAAAAGTCATTCTCATGACTGAATCTCAAACCGCTCTTCAAAACCAGTGAGAACTGCGATAGCACTCAACAGGAAATCATCAACATTGCAAGACCGATCGAGTTGAGCTTCCACTGATAAATAATAACAAGCAAATGTGACTACTTTTGATTACCACAAGAAATGCAAGCAAGCTATATCCTGGATAATTTCGCGGACAGCTTAGCGATGGACAGATCCATTCCAGTTGGTTTTCACTTGATGTGTGTCTTCGAGAGGCGGCTGTTGAAGGGATGGGCGGGGAGGGGGGTCGTAGTTAGCTCGTTATGCGCTGACCTTATCCAAGAAGCAAGACTTCTCCTTCGTTCAGCTACTCTTCTGCTGCTCCTTTGGCCTTCAGCCGCACCGCCGCTACCGCTGATCGGATTCTTGTTCGTGGCTCGATGATACACATGACTATCGCAGTTCTCACCCTACATCCTGCAGCAGCCACCGACATTGCCCGTCAAACGAAAGTTCAACTAATGAGCTGTGCCGCACTGGAACACTGCTCTTTGCTCTCTGCTCACTGCACTTCACCGGCACCTACACTTTCACCCGATCGCATACCTTCACACTCAATTCCTCTCATATTACTCTTGAAAAGTCTACAAGTCATTTTCTAACCTTTGCCATAAGCAATCGTATATGGTTTTCGCGATTCCCTCTTCTACTCTCTTGAAACACTGCAGGTTTCACACGAGCCATTTCCAACCTTTTTCACATATCTATCAATGTGGAATACTTTTCTTAGACTTCACATAGAAATAAACGGTTGCAAAAAGAATTATTGACATCTCTTTGTGCACTGCTGTGATACAATATAGAACAAGCCCACATTACGGAAATTAAAAGTTTTCAATCATTACTCACAGAAAATACGAAGGTGATGATAAAATTCATTTTTTGAATGTCATTGATAACTAAACACATTGATAACACTGGTTCCGAGATTGACGTTCTCCTGTATCTTCGGAACGATCTCAAGATTTGTAATCGGCTGAAAAATTCAGAAATGAATAGTAAATATTCACAGGTGAGTTGAAGAAGCCTCCTGGTTCTCATTGGGTCGACCCACATTACCAGATAGTACATCAACCACAAGTTGAGAGTGAAATTCTTGGAAAAAGTAATTGTTATCTATTTTATATTCTGTGGTATAAAGATGCTCATAAGAAAAAACAAATACGCTTGTGGCTTATCAGCTTGTAGTGAGTGAATTTCATACTCATCTCGGATAAAAATATGAAGCCGAATTTATTATTATCCTCCTTTCTTAAAGTATCTGTCGAACTTGAGCTCCAAGCAAATCTCTTTTTGAGCTTTGGGCTCAGCAATTAGACAAGAAATATGCTAGACGTCCCTCCTACCATCCTACCCACGCAGAGTGGAGCTTACGTTGAGAGTGACGAGCGAGGTCTTTACTGATGAGTGTGAACAGGGCTTGGCTTACTGATTTCACTCTTCCAGTTTACGAGATCAACAGTAACTAAAGCAAATGCACCTGCAACCCAACTTATCTGTACTTTCTTTGCTTATGCATTCTAAGTAATCTAACCTATGGCTAAAGAGTTTTCAATAGTCAAAATCTGTCAATAGTACTCAACCTTTTACTTAGATGATTGGCCTCATCAAGATTCGTTGCTCGATTTGAGTTCTAACTCTACCTCGTTATCTGATTCATTACATGAGGAGCATTTGAAATATATTCTCATCGAGCTCTGAGGCAACTAGTCAGTGATTGAATAGAATGATAGTGATCGGACAATAATCAATCCCGTATGAAGAGGATATAATGAAATAATCAAGCGGAATCAACATAGCCCTTTATTGAAGCAATTTAGTGATTGTTTTACATCTGAACGGTTACCATTGCTCTTAGTGACTCCTGGAGATGTCATTTGACAAAAACAACTTTGATGGAGAGTCCGGCTTCACTCCCATTAAGTAAGAAAGCTATAATGGATGAGTATAATCAATGTTGGAAAAAGTACTAATGCACAATGAAATAATGCAATCTGAAAAAGCTCAATATTAATACTACCTTATAATATATTAATTTAACCATTTTTCAAACAATGTTATCGATTTAAATAAAATTTTAGTTTCTCTTTTCTCGCATTCTATTATCATTTTGTTTCCCACAGTTACATATTTTAGTGTAGGACAGCTCTAGCTTACATATTTGGTCTTGGGGATGTGAGGAGAGAAACATTATAGAAATATTTATTTATAGTATATTCAAACATGGGTTCTGGCTGTGGAGAAATGAGACATTTAAGTTTATATAGAAATTATCTCAATTTTTAATAGGTGGAGACCGCAATTACATTAATATGAGCTGCTGTCGTTTTTGGAAAATCTATACTGCTACCTGAACTGACTCCGCCAACGCGAAAATGAATGCACTCATTCCATGAATTTGCGACTAAATCTATGCTATTACACCGTGTGTCGATCTGAGTCGCACCACACCAACTTTGGTGAAAGCTATAATACCGTCTCGTAAAATTTAATGATCACCGCATCCCATCTCCGAAAAAACTGCTCCGAGCTAATTCCTCGGCATTCAGAATTAAAAACTCAGAAACCATTCAAATTTACTCCTCTAATATTATCCTGTCAGTTTCATTTATTAATGGCGTTTAATAGCCCACTAAAAAGCTGTAACTGTATTTCACAAGTGAGAACATTATTCAAAATCATAGATGGCGTAGTTTAGTGTTTAGTCGAATAGACAAGCTTTCTGCAATTTCTGGAGAAAAATCGGTGTTACGAGCTTTCTTTATGCACTTCATTACTTTCCACTAAGCTTTAATATTGTATCTGCGAAATCAAGAATGAATACATTCAAATTTTCTACACATAGGAATAATATCTCCAACCAACATGTTTGAAATTTTTATGAGGATGCTGCTTGATACATAATTTTCTAGAGCTCAAATGTACGGAAATCGTGAAATATCTTTGAGAAAGATTTTAGAAAGGGAAGCAAAGGGGAATGAATGGACGTGTAAGAATGTAGGAATATAATGGTAAAAAAAACATGCAGAAATATCCACAATTTACGACTAAATAACACTGAAGATTCAACTTACGATTTTTTCTCTTAATCAGTAATGAGATTAGGATGTTGCGAAAAAATAATGCAACGGAAGAAACGTAAAGGGCAAAATACAAGGAAAGCATCTGAAAAAAGGAAAAGTCTTTATCTCGTGAGGAGATAAGTTCAGGTGAAGAAATCGAGGTTGCAGGAAAATAAGGAACGAGAAGGAAACAAACGATGCGGGAAAGTCTCAACAATATCATTGTGGAAACGATGCAGGGTCATATTGTTAAATATGGTAATGTCAAATTTGAAATACGACATTTAATATAGGATTCTTAGAGGATTCTAAGATCAAGCCACATTCCAAAGGGTGTAAAAAAACAAAAAAACTAATGAGAAGAGAAGAAAAATAATGAATGAGATGAAGGAAATTGAAAGTAAGGTTGAGGGAAGGAAAATTAATGGAATTGAAAAGAAATTTGGTATGGGAGACAGTTGAAGAACCGGGCTTGCATGCCTGGGAAAGTGGTCGGTCGTCTGGCCGGTAGACCCGATGTAGCTCAGAGGTCAGCTGCAAAAAATTCAGAACGCACATTTCTAAAAGATTCCTCAAGCAACTGAGTCGTCGACGCATGCGCACAAGCGCACATTTCACCCCGACACTGCGCATCCTTCAACCTTTCAACTTTTCTCCCTGTCACTGAACAGTATTGTTCCAGTGATCTTTCGGCCAGGCTCCGGTCCAACCGTTTGACGTGACATTTGGCGACACAAATTTGATAACAACAAAATTTAAAAAATGCGGCTCTCACAAAAAGGTTCCTACTAGCACAATGAACTTTGCTGACCTCTATACATATCCTACAAAAAAGTCAAATGACAATAGTGAAGGGTAAGGTCAGTGAAGAGTCAATAAAATATTACTGGAAAAATATATGCTTCTGTAGAAGTTTTATAGCAGTTATGAAAAACTTTATGTTGTTTGTATGAAGGAGCATACTGTGGATGTTTAAAAATATTTGATGATTGATAAGGAAATGGTCGATTATTTTTATGATCAAATAAAAGATGATTTACTAAAAAAGTCGTAACTTCTGACTCAATCAGATATCACATACTGGAATTTGAAAAATAATCATAAACGAATGATTCTAATGGCCTGGTTTAATGATGTAATTTTGGAAGAATCTGATTTTTTCTCAAAAAGGGCATTCATTTATTGCTTTTATCAAAAACCTTGAACTATTTATCGAATTCACTATCATAAGGATGCTAAATTAGTGACATATGATCAAATGAATTTGTTAATACTCTTCTGGAGAGGAATTCATGATAAAAATCATTCAAGATACTTAATACTTCTTAATCCCTCAACTTCATGATAACGGTACCTGATCTTAATTTTATGACAATTCGTGACCTCTATTAGGATTATGAAAACACATTGCAGAAGAAGCATATGTTCGGCTCATGTAACATAAAGTAGGCTATAAATCGGAGAAGAGTCATGAGAGGAGATTGAAGATTGAAGTTTGATGGAGTGTACAGCCTAAAGACCCTAGTCTGGAAAGTGACCACTTGTAGAGTGATTTAGAGATTATTCTAATATATATACATTATCCTAATACATACATTTGAAATTATAGATAAGAATCTATCGTTGACGTGATTGACAAAATTCAATAAATTATTCAATCAATTGACCAAAACTACTAAAAACTCAACGTTTCCCATCCAATTTGTACTAGATCAAGAACAAGGTTCAAATCTAATTAGCAGTTGGACAAGAGCTCCACGCCTGACGGAAGAGCAAATTGAATCTTCCTCTCCCGTTGGATTTCTTTCACTTTTCACTAGTGTTTGCTGATTGCTGGAGGATGGTCACTATCACCCGCTTCCTTATCCTGGGATCATTCTGCTTTCGTTTCGATTCGGACGGAGTGACCAGTGTTTTGCTCTTCGCTGTTATTGGCTTGCTTTCTGTGCCGATCGTTATCGATCATGATTCACAGCGGTCCCATCTCAAATTATCGATCCTTGACCGCCTCTGTCTGGACTGGCCTATTTTTAAGTGATCCTAGCCTTAGGACGATCAGATTCTCCTCTTTAATGTCTTATGATAGTTACAGTTACAATCACTCTCGAGTGTGGATTGCCAGCTTCAAAGTTTTGGGCTAATGTGTGACTCTTTGGGCTAATTTGTTCTTCTATTACCTCCAACGACAACTTCAAATACTATAGCCTACTCTGTACTTTGCTTGAAGTGAACAATCTGGTTTAAATATGGTTTGAATTCGTTGATGCTTCACACTTGTAAATAGGGACATAAATAAATAATTCGATTTAAATTGCAGTGAATATCGCATGGGTTACAGAAGTTCACCTGCTCCCTTCCAAGATGATGTAAAACAATAAAAGTACCGTAATATGATGCGTTCTTATTATTTTATCAGTTGTGAATTTGAGATTGGTGTGGATTACAAAATTATCTACTGCCCACAGTTAGCCAGCTGGCCAATTATATTAGTTTTTGTTGCCCTTTCTATCGTATTGGAGGCCTTCTCACTCAGTATAAAAGACCGGAACGGCACCAATAAAATTTCAAGAAATTCACAGTAAAAGCTTTAAATTTAAGGAGCCAAACTCCTCTAATAACCATTTATGAGTTTCAAAACCACTTCCTAGTGGTTCGAAACCCACTTAAAGATTTAGATCCAATCATCTCTCATTATCATCCACCCAATTACCACGCACAAGATTAGAGCACATCTGCTTCATGTTCAGATGTAGGCAACACGCCACAAAACACGCTTGTGTCTATGAGACTGTACTTGTCTGAGTGAAAACTTGCTTCTGTGAGACTGCCATCTATAGAATTACTAGTTTCTACGAAACATTGTCCCTATGAAACTACTTGTCTCTGTGAGAACTTCTTCCTGTGGGACTGTCATTCATAGAACTACTTGTTTCTACGAAACATTGTCTGTATGAGACTACTATCGTTTAAAAGCACTACTTGTCTCTGTAAAACATCCCCGCTTGAGTCCCGCTCACGGTTGAAATAGCTCGCAACATTTATTTGAATTATATTATAATGTATTTTGTCTGATATCCACTGTTCTGTTATTAAAGTAGCATTTCAGCTATGTATCGCTTGGGCTAGTTTGAAGTTACCGAACATGCCAGGACTATGGTATGCTCCTCTCAATTGGTGCGTGAGATTAACATGTTCATTACATCGGTAGAGCATCAATCCAGACATCGGTTGTTCGGATGACAGCTTGGTTATCCGAACGTCTCCTGGTTAATTGAATAAAATTATAAGATTTGAAAAAATAGAATTTGAGTTACTGTATCTTATTGAATCAAATGGTGTGTATTTCAACTAGAATGTAAATTAAAAATAAGTATTTTTACAATTCATATCATATACATCATTTACTACTAAATACTGTAGACCTAAATGCAAAATTTCAATAATTACGTCCACACTTTAGTGCTAGGGTGGAATTGAGTTAATCGATTATTTGGATTTAAGTTATCCATGCACTGTTATGAATCAATTAGTCCGAATAATCAATGCTCTATGTACTTCTTTCCATACAAATTGATTTATATGATTTAATATTTCTCATTACATTAAAAGCAATTATTGGTAGACTCTGTCACATCTGACCCAATGGATGCATGAGAAAGACCTTTGTACTGCATATTGAAATTCGATGGATCATGACTTCCAGTATTATCACTATTCAATTGTTAGTAAATCCATAAAAACACGATAATATAATTTCATTCAATCATTTTCGACACGAGTAGGATATAATATTTGTACAATATTATGGATGAATAACCAATACTAATATTTCCATTGATCTTGTTGGAATTAGGAACAGAGACAGTATGACGGTAAATGATTTAATGTGAAACATCTTACAAATCTGAGAATAATCCTATATAATATGATTGTTGAACTGTTAATAATAAGAAGAAGGAGGATCGAAGATGTAGAAGTGAAGATCAATTGATTGATTGATTTATTTATCACATGCTAGGTCTTGAAAAACCTATTGCATTTATAACATAACAACATTGCAAAATTACAAAATGATAATGGATTAAAAATATTATTATAAATGTACAAAAGAAGAAATGAAAAGTAAACTAAGTTAAAAATAACTGAAAAATATAAAACTAAAACAAAAAAGTATAACCTCATTACAATTGAAAAATAATAAGATACATATGATGAAGAAGGAAGAACATTGTTGTAACAAATTAAAGAAGAATAATAATAATAAAAAAGAAGAGGGAAAGAAATAGACAAGTCACTAGATGTGATCCTCATCCCACTACTGTCCTTCACCTCTAATTATTTTGTTGAACATATTAAGCTGTTACTTTGATAAATCGCAATCAATAAGACCATTACAAGTGAAAATAATTGCACTCTTGTTAATCCATCAACCTTGATTGGCATGGTACAACTTAACTTCACAGCTGACATGCCTTCATTAGTTGAGTATCTCCGTCCGATTGTTGCATTACAAGCAACATGTTGGAGCAAGATTGTTGCATTTTGCAGCATCGATGGTGGCATTGTTTGCAATTGCAAGGAGAGTGAAGCAGAACTGCGGCGCGTGCTGTTAGGGGAAAGTATGACCTTAAGCTCGTGACTACACGAGAACTTTTCCGATTCAGCCAGAAGCAGATAGTGTATATGGTAACCTTCTATAGGCTACTCTCCTTCCTATATAATATTCTATACCTATAGAGATTTCTTGATACTATAACTATAGAAGGTTATTCTCTATATTCTTTGGGCAGAAGCGAGAAGCGAGACTGGCCAGACAAACAACAATAGAAAGTACTCAATTTATTCTTATCGATTTCATTCATCGTTAATGTTTTCATCCTTCCCCACTTTAAAAAAGAACATGGTTAAGGAAACATTGATATTATTTCAAAATAGATTGAGTGAAAAAACTTTCTTTTTTAAATCAAGGATACTTATTTTATCTCTTCTTAATTTGAAACTCATTTCACTGTTCATAGTGAAGTTATTTCTAAAACACTTGGAGCACTGTGACGAGGAGTCAAGGGTTAAAAAATTGAGTGAAAAATAACCTTGTTTTGAAAATCAAGAATATTTATATATTTTCTTAACTTGAAACTCATTTCACTGTTTATAGATGAGGTTATTTCTAGAAGTCTTGAGAACAATCTTCTAGAACAATTGTTCTAATGAACAATTTAGGATTATTAGCTTACAGTAAGATCGTCGATCAAGAGTAATTTGTATAAATTCTTATTCTAGTTGATGAAGGTTTTAAATGATGTCAATGTAGCAGAACAATGGGTTTATCAATGCATAGTTACTCACATTGATGTATAATTCCATTTAAATTGTATAGTACAACTGAGACATTTGAGGTAATATTTGAAAAAATAACTGACTTGTAATTGTCATAGTAAAACAGTGTTATTCAACCAACAGGAGCTACTGATAAGAGAACATGATTCAATATGACACAAAATAGCTTGTCTTGATACTCATAACGTGAGTTTCAAATGTTTACACAGCATCATGTGCTATTCTTGTTTCTTGGACAGTCTGTAGTCAACTATGTGACTACAGCCTGTCACGAAATTGACATGAAATCCGAAAAGCATATTATCAAATAGTATAATAGAGAAACTTGGAATGAGTTCGATAATTAGTTTTAACGACGTCCATCATCTAACCAGTGAATTACCCTTCTAAATTTAAATTACCCTCTCTCCAGCTAATATCAAGACAGTGTGGATTCAGGATATACAGTTTTTCATTAATAGACTAATTCTTGTGGATGCATATAATGTATAAAGTAGGCCTATTATTGAATAAAAAGACTAAGAAATTGTCAAAAACCACAGATTTATTGATACTTAGAAAGACCGGTTTCGGTTATAACACCATTGTCAATCTCTGATAAACAGAGATTGTCAATTGTTTATCAGAGATTGACAATGGTGTAATAACCGAAACCGGTCTTTCTAAGTATCAATAAATCTGTGGTTTTTGATAATTTCATAGTCTTTTCCATTCAATATGAATAATTACCACAATATCAACTTCTCAACTACACAAAAAATAGGCCTATTATAGTATGATTCAAATTCTCACATTTCAAGATAGGAACACAGTTTTTTGGCTTGATCAAAAACAGATTTCGAAATCTTATAAAAACCAGCATGCAACCAAGAAAAATTCATTATCAATCCTATGTGAATGTGAATAACGTAAGCCTTTCCAGAGTGTTTTGAAAACAAAATAAACCTGGTTTATGTTTCAAGAAAACAGATTTTATCGCTTGTGATTGATGATTACTGTAATTGATCACAAACTGACTATATTCTTGTGCTGTTTACATAATGAATCACTCATAATCGTTATGATCTAATTGAATTAGTCAGATGAAGCACGCGTGAAATTGCGGTTGGTTTTCTGCATCCTCACGCTGTAACAGGAAGCTCAGTTAGCGGTAAGCTTCCGTTTGTTATTATTACCCAATGTCGGTGAATAAACAAGGCCAATGTCACTCACTGGCTGCAAGCTGCGATTCTTCAGTCGAGCGTGCCACGGCGGCCAACAAAAAGAGCTACAAGAGACAAGCAGCAAGAAAAGGTGAGTGAAGACAAGTGGAGAGTATTTTTCTCCGAGTCCAGGTGGCAAAAGCTTCCGCCGCACCTGAGATTCAGACAGGTTTATCTGACACACTTCCTCCTTTATTATTTGATTCGTCTTGTTGTCCATTTCCTCTTCGGTGCCGCTCACTCACTCACTTTCCCTCCTCACATACCCTTCACAAACACTATCGACATGTGTCGCATTTTTCTCTCTTCCAAACGATTTCAGAAATTGTTTCCGTTCGCCGAACTCTTTCTTGATCTTACCGTGCAATGATTGACAGTTTTTTCCACTAAGAGTGGTTGTTTAGCTTTTCCGACAGCTAATTCATAAAATGAAAGTCGAAATAAGACACTTTCTTCATATGAGAAGCAAAAAACGCTTGAACGAAAATGTGGAATTTGGTAATTCAATGTAGTAGCCAGTAAATTCATATACTCTGGAACTTCGAGGAAAGGAAAGTCCATACGATTATAATCAATCGTAAATTTCAACAGGATATTGTTTGGTGTAAATCAATCGGTAAACTTATTACAATATTTCACAGTTTGACTGACAAAAAGTCATTGATTATCTTATGCAGACTATACCTAGGCAATAATGACCGTGAGAAGGAAAAATAATTATTTACAAAGATATGTGTATCCATATTATGGCTTTTTCGTTAAGGGTGAATTTATTGCCCAATATTCATCCATGTTGAGAGTTTGATTATCCCACGAGATTGACTCATTCTACTACTAGATTGACAAAGGAGAAGATTTTCTTGGTTGAAAGAGAATACAATTGGTGAATTTCTCCACTTATTGTCTTATCTTATGTTTCTTTTCAAAAAAGTTATTATTCATATGAAGTGAGTGATCAATTATATTATATTATATTCTGATATAATATATTATATTCTACATCCGTGTGTGAAACATATTATTTGATACTTCTAGCATGTTATTCCGTGAATAGAATAGATGAACAGATGAAAAATGCAATATTGTTCAATTATTTGACGGTGCATTAACATCATCTTTATTATCCAATGTTAATTGATAGACAGCAGTCTATGATGGTAAATGAAAAGGAATTTTCCCTGTCATTGGATAATATATTTTCTCCAATGTAACGGTTGTGTGTTGGATGGAAACTTTTAGTCATCGGTCCCAGCTGCCTAGAAACAGTTGGTACGTCATGACAGAGGCTCTGAAATTGATGAGATATCAGAAACTCAGACACCAGTCCTGCCCCAGCCAGCCAGATCACTCGGCTCATCATCAAATTCATTCATCTATGATGACTTACCGTACATGATAACGATGACCAATAACGTAATTTTTCTAATAGTTAATTGGTGGTGAAGATTATATTAATGATAAGTGTTGCACAATCTGTTATGAACGGAGAATGATAATTTGATGACTCCGATGCATGAAACAGTTCATTGAAATCTACGATCTCATCCATGACAATACTAATATTCTTCCAATGATGACTAGGATATCAGACTATATTCAAAAACAGCATTAAGAATTTCGTCTTTTACAGAAGATGATCATTTGATGTTCCATCCCCGATATTTATCTACCTCACGAAAAACTTTTACACTTTCATCATTCCGGCAGAACGAGTCCAGTACATAAGTGAAGGGACTCCGAAGTGATGCTGGAGGAAAAAATTGTGTCCATTGTAGGAACTTTCACTCTCTCTGTATGTGGGTTACACCATATCAGCGAGAGTAGAGTGAATTCCGTTTTGGATTACAGTGCGAGGGGAACTATACTTCCTTTGCTGAACATGAGCATACCGGTCGCGGTCCAGGCGGAGAATCTTAACGAGCTTTGACCACCCGGGTCAATGACCCACTCAATGGAATTATCCTTATTCGTTACTGAAGAGAATAACGCAGATAAATAAACAAGTGAAAACCGCTGGGAAAGAGGCAAAGGTTAAGGGAATCGAAATGACCTACTATCTGACAGTTCTTTGCCGATGGACAACCAACACATGAGTGATGATAGCTGCAGCGGCGAGTCAAGTCATCCTCATCTCACAGATGATACTCTTCATCCAAGCTCTCAGACATGCCATTCTAATGACTGCGAACAATATTGCGATTGAAATTGATCACGCAGTACAGTTTTTTCTCAATCTTGCCCAATTCACGACTCGTCAATTTATGCCCATTAGAATATCGTTTTTCAAATCTGAATGTTTTCCTCATATTGCTTGAGAGCTTTAGAGATTTAATGATAAGCTTGTCCACATTTTCGCGAAACAGGTATATTTGAATCGCTAATAATACCAGAATTTTCGGAGAAATTCATAGCTGGGAGTTAATCCTTTCCTCTCAGATGAGGTGGTACAATTTCCTCAACACAGTGACCAAATTTTCTACATAACTTCACTGATTGTGTTGAAATCACTAGGAGACAGCTTCAATTCACATTCAGGTCGATTCTCTCAATTCAGGTCAATTAATGTTTATTTCTCCCAGTTTTCATTAAAAATTTCATTCATGATCCATCAGAGGCAGATATCATGAAAATAACTATAATTTATTCATTAATCAATGACTTATAAATTCTCAATAGAAGTTGGATACTTATATCCCACAGCAGTCAAATTAATTATAAAAAAAACTACGTATCCTTAAAATATTATTTCATTATTTACAAAAAACGGTTCTTTAATTCTATTTTATAAATAAAAATAAGTAGCCCTGGTTTCATACATTTTAAGAATATAATTTCCGACAAATTATCGTACACTTCTGTTAACATTCCATGAGAAGTTGAAAATACTTTATCTGAAACATTCTACATTCTGGAATTCGATTGATTCCGCATGAAATGTTTCACAGGAACAAATTTAAAGCTTCAATTTTAAAAATTATTATAATTTATGTGATTGTCATTTCAAATCATTGTACCTCTGTGCCTAATCCAGTCCAAATAAATGAAACTTTAGATAGAGATGACAAGAAAAGGAAAATGTACAAGGAAAGGAATGAGGATAAGAAGCATGAAAGACATTCAACCGTATTAGAAGTGAGATTTGAAAAAATTAAGATGGAAAATGAAAGTCGTATATGGGTGAAATATTATCACTCTCTCAATCTGAAAAATCGGATACAGAAGCGAATTAAGAACAAACACCAGGGTCTAAATTTGCACTGAATCGTCGCATCATACTTACTGGATGAAAAAAGCTGTCATCAGGTTGTCAGTGAGTGTAGCAGTAGTCAACCTGTGCCACCTGTCTCCATGATTAACGCTGCTCTGCCGCCATCCACTTTCTACCGAATAATATGGATCTTCCGTGACTCTTCTCAGCCATCAAATACAAATATATCACGCTGATGATAATTACCACGAGACAGAATCATTTGAGAAGTCATCTTTTAATTGGAGGATTGAAAATATAGTTGTGCTGTGTGTGCTACTTGAACTTGACCGGTTTCCCTTTTTTGTCACATTCATCAACAGGACGAAAGATCAAGAAGGCTGTGATCTAGTCCTAGATCCATCACTCTCTGCATCATAAAAAATAATCACTTTAGATTCATTGCTGTTGCGAGTGACACTTTTACTGTGTCTACATCCATTCATTATTATCACTGCCACTAGTAAAAGTTGTTCTATTCTTCTCACTATGTCTGTACGTGAATGATGTTGCCTGCGATTTACTTATTGTGATATTGAGGAATGAAAGAGAAAGCAATATTATTTTCACTACTATATTGGAAAGGTCCAAGGTCACCCTCAATAAATTCGTCCAGCTCTCGGACACCACGTGTTTTGGTACTTTCACATTGGTTCAATCTTCCAGTATACAGAAAATTTGAATTTGTTATCAACTTTTTTCTCAGCTTCGATAGGCTCACCTTCATATTTTCCAATCCTGTTATTTACATGATGATCTGTCACTCTAAACTAACGAGCTTTTTTTCAATCCTTCATGATAATATTGTATGATTGTATCAATGTATAAATAATTCATGGGAGAAATTAATTAGAGGATTATTTCAATTATATGTTAGTGTCTTCTTCAAGTGTCTGCCCGCTTCCAGACGTTGGCTACCATGGTGGTAAGCTTCACTTTTATCCACAGCTGCAAGGAACAATTCTTCAGTATTCATGGAGAAGCAGGCTCTCAAATATTTCAGCAATGGGATTCTCCTCCTGAAGACCTCTCTCCTTCCCTTGCCGTATGCACTGTAGGAGATCATAACGGTGTGGGTTTATCATATTTTTCCAAGTAGGCTACTGCAACTTTCTCGCTTCTATGATATTCAGCAACATCCTTTTTCACACATTCTTCTAGGAATTTCAGTATCAGTCACAGGATCCATCCATGAAACTTTGAAAATGAAAAACTTCTTTACAGTCACTTTTCATACGTCTTTAATATTTTAAAATTTGTATCTGTTCAATTTGAAATATCAAATTAGACCTAACTTTGATAAATGGAGTTTATCATAACTTAAGAACAATTTTATAAACAAACAGACAACACAATTATTGTGTATACTAGTAAGTAAAAAATAAAAATAAATATCCAGAGAGCAAAAAGCATTCCCAGGATCACTTACATTTCTTTAAAAATGTTATTCCATGAATTTTTTCTCATACCTTTGTATCACACTTACCAATCGTCTATATACAAACATGAAGAACCTTTATGAATTGGAAATCAATCAGAGACAAACCATCGTTACATAAGATATCTAGGCTAGCATTTTGAGTACACTATTAATATATTAATATCGGGGCACCGAGCTTCGCTCGTTATTTATTTATTGATAAACAAAACACAATTCTTCAAAATGATTGGGGAAGGACTAACAGGCACAGCCCAAAACTGTTTCTTCCCCGAATTTTGATTTATACACTATAAATAGACCAAAAGTAGGTTATGTTCCATACACTTGATTCCAGGTCCAATTTTCAGTCCAAACATTTGAAAACAGAAAAATTTTAATTTAGATTGTCTACAAACCAAATTGAATAACAAAATAACATTCACTAATCACTTATGTAAAGCTGTAAAATAATGATTAACTTTGGAAATTCTGATATACTTTAATTTTAATTATATACCATGTCATGTCAACAAATAAGATATTTTGATCAAGTTGATTAAAATTTCTAGATAATATTTCCCATGAATTATTTCCCATGAACATCTTATTGATTAAGAGCCACTCAGCTTGATGAATTTGGAAACATCGCGAAAATATGTTTTTCTTCTAAATATGATTATTATTTTTGATCAATTATGAATAATTTCACCTTTCAAACCCTTAAGGTTTCTGTATCTTTTAGGTCCTGTTTTATTTTACAGCTGGCTATACACCAGCTTATGAATTTCGGGGATGAGATATTTTGATTTCCATAGACGCACTCGTTCACTCACTTTTTCACTATCCACAGACGACGAAAGTCTCAGCTGTTTTTCCAAGGATGGATTATCCTTTTAATGTCGTTCAGCGAGTTTTCCCAGGGATGAGACCTAGTGCAATCGAATTTTTATATCATAAATCTACTATGTTCCAAATTTTGTGAAAATCGTTAGAGCCGTTTTCGAGATCCGTTGGACATAAGTAACCATATAGACAACCAGACAAATAACCATATAAGAAAAATATAAATAACCGAATATATACAGAAATTGCTCGCTTAATATAATAGGATTACTCCCGGTCATGATTAGTAAATTATCACTCTCCATTCAACTCCTCTGGATGATGAGTTCAGTTGTATGATTGATGATTGCCTCTATGAGAAAGATTAATGATCATTTCGCATCGCTTCTTAGAGGGAGTGAGCAGAAATTCACATCTGATTCACTATAGGGCGTCAAAGAAGAAAAATTGACACCTTTTTAAAAGCACAGTAAACCATTTTTATACAATTTTTACAGTGCAAAAAATTTGTTTCTATAATGTTTATGCCTGTTTGTTACAAGCTTGTTACAGGTTTGTTACAGGTTTATTGACATTCAATAAGGAGGAAGTATTGAGTTCCGATACAGCTATTACTTTAAAGCAAAAAGGAAGACGAAATTTACAGAGAATCATTTGATACCTACGATGATTGAACTTATTTGGAACGATTCACAGATAATTGGAAGGGAGGAAAACGAAAAAGATTTATGAATTCAAACTATTGTGCTAATTGGAAGTTTTGTCTCTCACATCTCACAACAATATCATGTAAGTGTAAACGATCACCTGGATAAGCTTTCCTGTTGGGTTTTGG
This sequence comes from Nilaparvata lugens, assembly GCF_014356525.2. NCBI lineage: Eukaryota > Metazoa > Arthropoda > Insecta > Hemiptera > Delphacidae > Nilaparvata > Nilaparvata lugens. The sequence goes on along the minus strand of NC_052504.1, from coordinate 21,467,876 downwards.
AAAGGTAAGAAATGTATAATCTTGAAAAATAACTACTGTAATGAATTTAGTAAATGAGTAACGATCACTAAAAAACCACTCAAATCTCATGTTTTGAAAATAATTACTTGATGAGGTTTGGGTGTGGTTCCATTAATAGTAATAAGACTTTTCACAATTTTCTAAATACGGAGAACCAGCAAACATGTTAGAAGTCAGGGAGAGGAGTGCTTAACCCAAGTTAGTACATAGAAAGTACTCACCTGTTTGTGGTTCTTGCTAATACAGGAATAGCTTGGTCTAGATTTCATTCAGCCTTGATCTAGAGCTTCCTTATAAGACACTGGTCAGCTGATGCAATTCATGTAATTATGCAGTTAACGCCAAATACAGATGCACCTCATCACCATTTATCGAATAAAAGAATACAGACGAATAAAATCTACAGACAAACAAAATGCAGAGAATAAACAATTCTCCACTACTGCAACCGATTTACCACAATCACTCTGCTGAAGTCAGATGAATTTCCATTCATTATAATATCCAAATTTAACATTTGAATGAAGTATTATGCAGGTCATGAAACTAAAAATGATAGAAGAGAAAATACAAGCAGAGGATCATATCATTTGCTTGCTGTGGAAACGACGGGTTCATAACGACGCTGTTTGATGAATATAGTTACATTCTTTGTTGACTAAGGAGATACTTTCAAGTAAGTTAATACTCTCGGAAGGAGATAATATTTATACGTTTACAATACCGAAGACCCAGAAGAAAAAAAGGGAATGAGAGAAGTAGAATTTGTTGAATATACAGCAATTTGAAATAAGAAGAATAGTTGAAAAATCAACTATCAATGTAATAGAAGGAGTATGAAGAACAGTGTAGTGACAATCTGTTTTAATAAATATCTTTGTGAACCAGCCATAGATATTTTGTTTCCAATATTTTTTCTAATTCCATCATAGAATAGGAAAACAAATTATATAGAAAATTTTAAGTTGCCTGAGGAAACGAATGATAACAGAGCAAATGCAAAATACAGAGTGATGCATAGATTGTTAGGCTATTTGTAGTGATGATAAAACTTTTCTGATGAAGATAATTTCGTGTGAGCAGCCCTTTAAAATACCAATACCATGGAATATCATGGAAACTTCGATATGATATTGTTGTGCGTTATAAAAACATTTTTTTAAATTCTCATAGAAACCGACTACTTGGTCATTTCGAAATATGTTCACCTTCCCAAAAATTGAAAATCATACATTGATTTGAGAGTGGATTCGACTGCTGCAACAGTTAACTCTAAAAGGTTTGATTTAGAACGAAGTTGAGCTTTACTGTGAATCGGTAAGTTCAGTATTTGGAACGTTTTTCTAAGGAGAGTATCGTTAGTTCATCGAGGAATGATTCGGCTGTCATTGATTATCATGTTGAATATGAGAATTAGTTGTGCGATGGGCCGGTGATGACGATCAGGTGGGTCCGGCATGGAAGTAGAGGTGGCGGTGTTCATTCATGAGTTTCGAAGGATGGGAGGGGTGTGGTGGAGGACAGGGATGTGGATGTGACCCTGTTAGGACAGGAGTGGCAAACGGGGTTAGCTGTGCTGTGCGCTGAGGGAATGGCTGGCAAACCAGATCTTGGCGCGCGCCGGCCAGAGAGAGGGATCTCTTGTGAGAGAGGGGAAGGGGGGCTTATAAAGGACGACGCGCTCAAGTTCAAGGACTATTTTGACTAGGACCGTCACACGAGGATTATGGCAGTAGTATTGTGGTCTTTGATTTTCGCAGCGGCCACGCGGCATGCTCTGGCGGTGCCAGCCGCGTCGCTGGAGTCACACGCCTCTCGGCTGCAGGCCGACCCCATATCGAGGAACTCCATCCAGACCGGCTCCGACCTTATGGACAGCATCTACAGCGACTGTCTCAACAAGGGCTCGGTGTCATGTGTCAAGTACAAGCTTTTCACGTTCGTTGACAAAATGCTCAACAAGGACAGTTTCAGCCTGACCGAGGGCGTGACAGTGGTGAGGAACCCGGGTGCGGCCACACCGGTCGGTGACGGAGCCCCCAGGGCGCTGAGCGGCGAGGAGCAACCCGCCTCCGCCGACAGCCAGGACGTCGAGTCGATGGTCGTCGACCGCGTCGAGAGGTTCCTGCAGACTCACTCGGTCAAGATCGACCTGAAGGGCAGTGATGTGGTCAAGGCCGTCTCCAACGCCGGCAGGGCGTTCACTTACCAGTTCATGGGTGGCTTGGACGAGGAGGACGAAGGCGAGGAAGCCGGAAGAAAGAAAGGTTAGTGTTTAATCCAGAACCATCACTTTCGAACAACAGCAATAATCAACAATATCATAATCCAACAATACCAATTGAGTTCATATAATTGTAAACATTTATATAATTTATTCATCTACAAAGCGAATACGAACACATAATAAAATTAATGGGAGAGAATGAACAGGAGAACCGTAAAACTGTTCCTCTCCCAAATTTTGATACTTGATTGTGATCCAAATAGAATTCTGTTTCCAGTTCTTATAATCATCACGACATTTCACAGTCCAAACGTAACAAAAGAATGTATCAACTGTATCATTAAGAATTGTAACATTAAGAATGTATAACAACACTAGACCCTTAAATAGGGTTAGATTCTAGATCCATCACTCATCAGTATCACTAGATCCATCCTCAAACTTTTAATTATTATTGGTTCATTGCATGCTATTAATTATCCTGAATAGAAGGACTAAAAAAATAATAGTTAAAATAACTAGATGTGTTTTTTTTATATAGTTTGGCAAGCGTTCAAAAATAACAATGATTGGTGGGAATCGTAACCTGACTAAATCTCTGTTAAGTGGTTTTCTGATATAGGAAAATAACAATCCATAAATTCATTGACTTATCATTATATTTTCGCATCCCGATGTTAAATAAGTTCCCGATCCATAAATTTGACTTATCATTATATTTTCGCATCCCGATGTTAAATTCATGCATGTTCTGTTTCGGAGATTATATTCCTTGGTTATCAAATTTATCATCAAATTTGTATGTCGATATAAATATTTCTTGGTTTAGAGTGATTGATTACATGATTATTACAGCTTTATACGACCAGCACTTCTCTAATATTCTGCACTTCTTTTAGCACTATTCAATTCCATTTTTTCTACTTGTAACCAAAACAACATACAACTCTCTCTATATTCACTCAATATTTTCCTTCAATTACTAGATTTTGAAATCCTGGTTTCGAGTGGTATAATCGTTTTTTCAACCTAATAATGTATCGCTTTATCAAGTTTATACACTTGGTCTATCATGACCGCTTACTCCCAGTTCAGGTTCTAGTTTCATGATAGAATAACATTCTCTGAATCTACCTTTATATCCTGATCTATTGAGAGAGTAGGAATTCTGTAACAATATTACTGAATTTCAAAAGAAATTCTATCTAAATAATCGGCAAATCTAGTATCTCACATGCAAGCATGCATGCACTCACCTTCTTCATAAATGTAACACATTACGCTACTTGCATGGATGTCATTAGCATTTAAAGCTTCTTATCATTCATTCCCTAGCTTCTCTCCTTCCGTCATCATACTCAGAAGAATCAATAAAGAATCAATCAATCAATAAAGAAGGTCCTCACAGCTGCGCTTGACCACTCATGCATGTAATAAGCTCTAAACAAGATATCAACCAACCGGTCATTTCGAATAAAGTAAATACTAAATTAATACTCTCTATTTTTTAGCACCTCACTGTCAAATTTGAACTCTTTAGTTGAAAAACATTATATCTGTCATATATCTTCATTTCCACAGTTTTCTCTAACATTAGTTCTCTCAACAGTTCATTATACTATTGTATGCGTTATCAAACTCTGACATCGTCTTTCATAGATTTCTCTGAAATCCGATTACTCTAAATATTATACTTTTATTTTATCCTATTCCTACCAATATTTTCCCTTCTGACACGTTTTATTCTTGACTGCTCCAGGAATTCTCATAACATCTGCTCTCTTACAAAATTATTGAATATATATTATTTTGATCTCTTACAAATGTATACAGTTTGTCTTCCATTGTGCGATCAACTGATCTTGAAATAACATTTCAGTAGCTTGAATCTTGCTACACACTTTTTCATTTTAGGACTCCAAATTAGAGTGCAAAGTGCAAGGATTACCTTGACTTGATAAAACTACAATTACTCTTTATATTAATCATGAATCTAGTAATAATCATAAATCTAGTCCTGATTCTGAACGCTTGATCAATATCAATATTGATTGAAATGGAATCTTGAAAAGGAGAAAAATGTGTCTTATTGTGAAAATAGTGCATAATACGTGAGGTAAATCTGGCCCAATTTTGGTATGAACTTCCGTATGTTATTTATTTAACGAATTATTACGCTCCAATCACCTACTGGGGATTTAAGTCACATCTTATCATCATTCGGAATCTAATTAAATCAAATTAAATATTTAAATATTACAACTAAGACTAAGATTCCATAATTTGAGATTCAACACTAACACTCCCCCTAGTCGAATTCTTAATGTGGATATACATTAAATTTCCATACAATTTCCATAATACTCGTACCTATTTACGAAAATTATTCTGTCATCCTGAAAGACTGGATCTTGTAGGTTGCACTCTAATTGGAATGATTTAATTTGTGGATCACAATTCTTTAATTCACGCTACTCAACCTTCATTTCTCACTCATTCTCAATGCAGAAGGAGCCGTGATTTCAATTACGTATGCAGTAATACTTCCGATTATTATTCATAATTATTTCCAGTTATATCTGCAAATATTTCATAATGCTTAATGTAATTTATTGTGGGCACAACGAATTAATTGTAAACTCGTAGCTTCTCTTCAATTGAATGAAAAGAGTTGAGAAAATTAGGTTTCTTCAATAGTTTGCATCGACATACTTATAAACTATTCCATAAACTATTCTCCTATCAAAATATGGAGCATATTAGGAACCAGGCTCTCAACATCCATACATTAAAATCCAATTCTTCCTTGTTATACTGTCAATGATATTATTCACCATAATTATGATATAGAAAGTGGGAGAACTGCAAATAAAATGGATCAATTGTATTGAAAATTTCCAATAATAGTGACTATTTCATATCAGAGAAAGCCCATGTAAATTAAGGGAATCATCTCTTCTAACAAGTTCACGTAGAACTTATTCTTCAATATAATAATGCCAAAATAATGTAAAATTCCGATGAATAACTTTCTTTCTAAGTAGGATTCAACACATATTTTCCTTTCATTCTTCAATTTATTGTTTTTGTCTTCCTGAATAAAACTCAGATTCTAGTCCTACTTTGATGAGCTTTGAATGGGAACAAGCAGTTTGTGTCCTAAGCAGGGGAGGTCAGATCTCTAACCCAGATTCACTTTCACCAGCCGAAAGGCAGGTTGGCGTTGTTTACATTACTAGCGAGAGGATATCCATGTAATTCGATTTTATTTATTGCCATCTCCTGACAATGGTGGAGTCGAGAAAGTGTTTCGAGCGAAAGGAGAAGAATATTATTCATTTGAAGAGCACGCGCAGAGCACGAAGCTGATACATATATATCATGTATCTGGACTCTTCTCAAATGACCTTCCACTTCTTCACCCTTCGACATCATGCTATTCCACATTGAGTGGTGGTCGGGCGACTTCGCCTTTCTAAACCAGCTCGTGATGCAGAGAAACGCCTTTTCATATCATCTGACTTGACTGATCCTTGCTACTGTCACATTCTATTTTGATTCAGTGAAAGGATTCCTATAATGATATCCGATCTGTCAACAATGGTATCATATCAATTTTTCGGTGTAATATATTATCCAGTCTCATCGGTTGTAGAGCTCTTCTCAACTTCTATTCTAGTCTCCTCTTTTTCATTCTCATGAATTTTGACCTACATTTCATAAAGAAAATTTAATAATATTATTTCTCTTCTTCTGAAAGGTCATGTTCATAGTTTCTTCCAATAATGATAGTTGAACCATATCAAATATATAAATAAATTATAATTATCATAATATTTTCCCCTGGAATGATCGAGATATAGTGCTGACTCAACATAGATTTAGAAAATGATAAAAAAGATAAAATCTGAACTTATGCTCTGTGTACTTATATAGCCTAGGTACTGATGGTGTATTTCTGTCTAATCAATAATACCCAACTTTAATTGTTTTTGTAGTTCCCATTTATGAAATCGAGAAAGAACAACAATTTCCTGCTCTCATTAATCATTGTGTTTCTCCAGAATAAGACATTCAGTTAAGTTGAGTAATGTGCGTAGGCCTCTACAGATTTTACTTATGCGACAGTTTTATCCTGATTTAATGTAATTTATTAATAAAATTTTCATCACATTTCTCTCAAATCTTTAGAAGTCAAATACAGTTATAATTAACTGTCGTTTCATGAAAAGTGGGAAACTTGACCCCTCTAATCCATCTTATACATTGTAAAGTGTTCTCTGTCAATCGGATTAAAAAGTAGGATACTCCAAACAAGTTCCTAGCCGGAAACCTTATCCTCTCAAACGAATACGACATTTCAAATAGAAATCTGTTGGCATTAAGTGTAATCTTTCTGGCGAGAGATAAAGAAAGCCGCGACTTTCGCTGTTTGTGAATTCGATGAGATGATGTTGCGGTCACTAAAGTACACACACCGCCACATGTGGTCAAAGAGCGGCGGCGCTTACGTGTTTTAGCCGTCCTAGGCGCTGCGGTGCGGTGAGGGGCGCTACGCACGCCCTGGGCTGAGCGTCCGTCCGGTTGACAGGACGCCGCCAAGGAAGATTATCACGACCACTCCTAACCCACTGGCCCGATAAAAAAGACCGTGGCCTGTAGCCATTAACAGCTGGACATTCGTCTTCCGCTCATAATAATCTTCCAATTGCCGTTACACGACTTTTCATTTTCTAAACAGCGCCATTAACTCATTTTCTCCTCATTCGTGATACGTTCTCAACATATCCTCTCCAATGATTACGAACGCTAAGTGAAGATGCTTCATTATCACCGGAAGATGAAAGGAATGTGGCCCATTTGTTTACTGGAGTAGAACAAGCTTCAAGAACAAATACCGAAGTACTTTCAACCTTGATATATCAAAATAACTATTGATTATTTGTGATAAATAATATTAAAATTAAAAAAATTCAATGCTTCTACTTTAGAGTTTCAAATTTATAAATAGTTAGTTAAATGTGAATTGTTTGAAATATTAATTTTCAAATCTTGCCACGACACTACGATATTTTATTCCTGTTCCACATTTATCATCTAAACTCGAATAAGAACAATATAAAGCCCACAAATAGCAAATTCATACATACCATACAGTTCAGTAAATGAATTACCATCTCAACTTTTTTTGAAATATGCTACAAATTGCCAAGACAACAATGATTCAAGAGGCCTAGAATTTCTCAAGAATTTCTCATAGCAAAACGATTCTTAAAATCCTTTAATGATCACTGGGACTTAATGGATAATGTTATTGAGGTGCTTGGAATAGAATTGTATTATTCTCTTTGAATGGATAAATTGGTAGTGGTTAAAAGTCTTCAAAATAAAATTTGAAAATTCTAATTTGCATCATTGAAAAATTATTGGATTTAAGCCATATTTTTGAAAAAGCAAAGTGAAGTTCTGTTTCACAAGTTGAGTTTGCAGCAGAACATCATAAAAAAGTGCATATGAAGAATCAAATTTGTCGAGTACATTATTTCAACCACAGATTATAAAGCTAATGTTTATCGATTGATCGTAGCAGACAATTCAATTTTGTCATTTATGCGGAAATTATGGCATTCGATTTGTGAAGTTCCATTTGGCTCTACTGTGATATAACTCAGTCAACGTGAACAATGAAAGTAAACAGAACAATGATGGACTGTCGTTACAAGAATGACGTGATGATTACTAGTTAGCTAATAAGCTAGTGAAATTTATTATCCTTTTGTCTGTCTAGACCTCTTCTGAAACGCTTCACTGCCATGAAAAGCACTTCTTCTTAAAAGAAGCAGATAATCTGACTGAGTTGGAACGACTAATCTGATTGTTCAGCTTGCAACTGATGCTCAATAGCTCAATCAGGATTCGAATTGAACTAGAGTTTTTCTTATTCTCAATCTTGCTTCTGTTCAAAGTTGTATATTTGTTTTTTTTTTTGTTTTTTCCCCACATCCAAATAACACTCAAAATATCAATAAATTGACCAAAGTTTCTTTGCAGGATTAAAGTTATACATTTTCACTAACTATTTTTTCTGATTCATGATTATTCATATAGACCACTGTACTTGAGATAACAGCCATGATTAATTTTTCCAGACACGTACACAACTAACTAACGAGGTCATACACATGTACTATTTTGCATTACGGTAATAAATATATTACAATAATTTTTTAAAACATTGAGATAACGCATTCATAACACCAAACTTTTCACGCACAATTTCCTGCTTTTGAAAAGTAAAAAAAATTTGTTAGATCCTACTTGCTTGTTAGGCAACATAGTTGTCCTCAGCTAGTATTGTTCTAAAATGATACGGTCAATTTTGCTGCATAATAGAGACGCGCATTAGTACTAAAAAAAATCGTACAATTGATAGAATAAAGGAATGAGCTGTTAGTGTCCAGGAGGAGGAAGTAGTTCATTGCTCAATAAATAAGGAAACTAAACAGTATAATATTTACAATTGGCGGTATGTTGGAGCAAGGTGGAGTTGATTATTCATGATCCAGCTGAATCAAGAAAGTCAATTTGTTACGAAGAGAGACCGCATTCTCTCACGCGAGTAATGCATGGCTTGAGAGGTAATCATGGTCAGAGTCAAGTAGTGGAACAGGGTAGTCATATGCTGGCCGTGGTTTTTGGGTCAGTCGGCTTGGAAAGCTGAAGTTGCCCAGGGGCGGGTCCGCGCGGTTGGGTGTGATAGTGGAGATGGCTACTCGGCTACACCTCCGATGGACTGTGACCCGGCATACTCCGACCCACTTGCCTACAGGTTCAAGTTCCCGTCTCACGGGATTCAAGATCACGAGGTCATACCAGCAAACATGAATCCGGTTTTCGAAAATTTTAATTCGCGCATAATCACCCAAGTCCCTGTTACTCGGGTGCCGCCTAGCCCAAACGGATCTTGCTTACATAAGACAAATTGTTTTTGAAATATTGTGACGACTTGGGCTAGAAAGCCGTCGTCGGAGAAGCGGAATCATTAACGGGCAAACCGGTCATGCGGCTCTACTGTTTTGATCTCTAATCACCGTAGAGGCGTGCACTGTGCACCGGGTCTAATTAGGTCTCTCCCACCCCCTTCCCAAGCATTTGCAAGTGGGCGAGGCACTGTTTGCTCCTATTCTAATTTAATTTTTGAAAAATATGTTAGGGAAGGTTAAGATACTTCCTATTCATTAGATGAATTGTTGAAAAAACACTGGAAGAAAGTGCCATCACTTAGACTACTTAGTTCAATAAGGTTGACATTGACATTTGAGGGATTCTCACAGTGTGTTGACAGTCACACACTCATGAAAGGAATGTAAGTTCAAAATGAGTGTAACCATATTTCAAATTAGGAGAGGAATAGCACAAGGTTACTTTATTTTTCGTCTCCCTATCATTTCGATGATGTACTTATTGTATAAATGAATAAAGAATAAATAAAAAATCAATAAATATAAATAAATAGATGAAAGTGTCAATTGATCAATTACAATATTATTTAATGAGGAGTAGGTATTTACAGAACCTTTATAACTCATCACTAGCCCGTAGAACAAGTTATCCTACTTTTGAGATTTGGAACTGTATATGGTTTCTAAAAGAGAGAGTATTATTTGGGATGGATCAAGCCACAAAAAATGACGATAGACAAACTGTAGTTTCAATAAAAACTTCAAACTTCAACAGAAATTAATATTATTTCGCTAGTGCTAGCATTGATTGAAGTGAGCTAACTGGTCCGTGGATCAGTGAAGTACTTGTCATATTCTTTCACAGAACTGAAGCGTTTTCTATAGTTTAATCTGTCCTTAAAACTAGGACAATCTCGATGATCTCCTAATTCACTGTTAATGAGAATGAGAATAAAAATGAAGCTGAAATGGTTTATTTTAAAGAGAGTTAAACGTTCCTTTTTCTCTTACATTAATCCAAATGATATAAAATGCACCAATGATATGGAGTTTTTCAATAGAGTTAGTTGATGAATATCAATTCCAAGTACCCAAGTACAGCAAACTACATATTTATTGGATTCTCGTACGTTTATCGATTCTGTAAACTTTGATTCTGTTCAATTTCTATTAGAAAACTAGTCACATAGCGGAAATACGCGATCCACTTCTCAAAAGTGAGTTCCCAAAGCAATTTACCAAATTAGCCTTGAACTATTTAGTTTCATTCTGTCCTGTGTTGTTTCATTGTTTCACATAAGAGCTTCTGTAACAACACAAATACTATCTAACTATTATCGTATAAAAGGCGCAGCATTGCTCGACGTTTGATAAGAATCTGCTTTCAAAAAGACAATTCCCACAAACAATTTATGAAGTGTTTAATTTCCTTAATAGTTGAACACATTGTTGAGTGTTGGAAAATAAATTTCACACAATTAAGAATGCTTCCTGTGAGGAACGGCTTGTTTACTATCTGATTAATAGCGAAATCACGAATAATAGCGAAGTTAGTGCAGAACTTACTGAAGTGCTCTGAATCTTCGAACATATCAAATGACAGTGTATTTGATTTAATAAAAATGAATGACTTGGAAGAATGTGAAACTGTCAACATCGATCCTACAGAATTACCGGTGATTTTTCAAAAAAAGGACGATATACTTATTCCTTACCAACCATTCAGTTTTTACCAACCGTTCAGATATTTATTTTTTCATCACTCATTACACCACAATTATTATTATAACTCAAATATTAATCGAAGTTCTTTTGATTAAACTTCTCAATAAATCGAATCTAATAATACCATCTCATCGACATTCTTCCTATTAAATGACAATGAATAATTAAATTCAATTTAATAAATTCCACTGCCTCCTAATTTTACAAGTATAATTTTTTTAAGCTCTACTATAGCTTTCACTCAGTAACTATTGAACTGTACAGTAACAGAGTAATACCATTATAATAATATTATTCATTCAAATAATTAACTAAACGAGGTATCCAAACAGATGATTACCACTGATTGAACAAGAATATGCCATTTTTGAGTATTATTGTAGAATTTATCAGTTTATTAGTATTAGTATAAATAGCATGACGAACGTGATACCACATAGCATTACTTATCAACCGATCATATCAATACAACAGACCCTTCTCTAGTCTTTGGTGAATTTTTGAGTATTATTGTAGAATTTATCAGTTTATTAGTATTAGTATAAATAGCATGACGAACGTGATACCACATAGCATTACTTATCAACCGATCATATCAATACAACAGACCCTTCTCTAGTCTTTGGTGAATTTTTGAGTATTATTGTAGAATTTATCAGTTTATTAGTATTAGTATAAATAGCATGACGAACGTGATACCACATAGCATTACTTATCAACCGATCATATCAATACAACAGACCCTTTCTCTAGTATTTGGTGAATACTATCTAGCTATTAAAACTGCAACATTTTTACTACACTAGCTTTATATTTCTTGTACATTATCATAGTATCAATCTTTTTCTAGTTTACTCCATACTTGAGTTTGATTTATCTCACTGTAAAGAAACAGCTATATGTAGAATAGATTCCATATCATTCTAATCGATTCGATTAATTTTCATTTTAATGACACCACCTATAAAATTATCCAATTATACACTCTAACCAACGTTTTCTTCAATTCTGATTGCAGTGAAGAAAGGCGGCAAAGTCCTCCTGCCCCTGCTGTTGATGTTGAAGATGAAGGCTGCTGCCCTTCTGCCATTGGCCCTTGGAGCCATCGCCCTGATCGCCGGAAAGGCCCTGCTCATCGGTAAGATCGCTCTGCTCCTGGCATCCATCATCGGCCTCAAGAAACTGCTGAGCCAGCAGAAGACAGTGACCTACGAGATTGTCAGCCATCCGCACCACACTAGCAGTCACGAGCACCACGGACATGACTCGTTCAGCTCGGGAGGCAGCGACCTTGGAGGTGGCTACGGAGGCGGCGGTGGACACGGAGGCTGGGGACGCAGTGCTGACCCCAACGCCGCTCACGACCTCGCCTACAACGCATACGCTCCCGCCACCGACAACAAACAATAAATTATTACAAGTAAGTTCCATAATAACCTCACCCACTAATAATAGTCGAATCTGAAACAAATGTTATTCATACAGTCTTACAAATCAAGAACTCTCGCTATACACAACCCTACTTTGAACAATTTTTATTGAACTGAATACAGGAACATTTTGTTTTAGCATAGAAAAATAGAAACAACTCAAACTATTTATATAACAGACTATTATGTCCTCTATGGTTTTAGTTTCAAAAAAACACAAAATAATTAAAAAATGATTGGTAGTATGTCACATGTCAGGGATTTAAATATATACATATGAATAATACTAATAATAATTATGATCTACTAATAATCTATGTTTAGAGCGGCTGTGAACAAGGTAAAAATTGCCATGATGATTGCCAACCTCCGAAATTGAGACGGTACTTAGAGAAGAAGAATAGTCTATGAATCAGTGTATAATACTCATAGGTAAACAAATGAGAACGGAAGGAATTTTCTAGCCAGGACTGATCACACACTTGAATGGATAGAACGTGACTCCCAACAGCCAAAACCTTCATATCTATAAGTTTGTACTAGCACCTGTATTTTCATATAAAGAATCATATAAAGGAAATGATGAATGGAGTTTTCATTTCATGAAAGTCTGAGAGGCTCTTGTTTCTATGAGTAGATGATTAGATAAGAAAACAAAAATTGAGACAATGAAAGTTCACAATAAAATATCCACGCAAAGTACATAAGTTAGTCATTCTAATATTTTTATACACAAATAACAATAGTTATTTGTGCAACTAGTGCGCAAAGTGACAGTTTGCTGCACCGAAAGGAATGGTTTCTTGAGTGCAGCAGAGGAACTTTGCGCACGTATTTCACATTAAGTTTTTCCTACAGTTACCATTGAATATGAAAAGTGGGTAATTATGGGTAAAATTGCCTGAAATCCATCAAATGTTTTTCTGTGTAATTTTATTATTGATAAAAACCTTAATTTATTGTCAAATTGAATAAAAATGTTGTCCTTGGTTATAATATCTACTTAATAATTTGCTCGTTGTGCTTCGTTGCACCTCTGCTCACTATAGCAGCCCAGTCACTCTTACCAACTTCATTTTGATTTTGCTGCACTGTTGCTCCATATAACCTACTAAGTATTTTGTGTTGCCATGTTGCAAATCTGGATTACAGAAAAATTTTTCCCGCACTAGAGCGGAAAAGTGATTCTTTGCGTTCTGTAATCAGTGCAGCAATGGCCACTTTTCAACGTAACTGTAGGAAAAATATATTTTAGTTTGTGATAATCCAGCTATGCTAATGCATTAATATTGGTTCAAGAATACTCAATTGGTTAACGCATTATCTCAACGTTACAATCATTGAAAATGTATTCAGATCACAATAACGACCTCACTTGCAACTGTGATATGTAGAAACTGTTATAACTGAAGAGATGCAACTGTTACTACCTGAAGAGGTGAAGAAATTCTATATGATTGGGGTTTTTTCAAGAAACACAGAGTGTGCAGAGCGCAGAAGTCTACCAGTCCCTGGCTTCACTGATTACTTCCAACTATGTTGAGCTTTACCACACCGCAAGGTTAAAAAAAGACTCTGTTAACTTTAGAGTGAGCTGCGGCTTTCTAGCAATATAACACTTATCATAACAGAACGAGGTTTCAAAGAAATATCGAATTCCATGTTATACAGCCATTATTCTAAAGCTATGAAGCTCACGAATTTCTACTCTCATAAGGATGATTTTATACCTGAGAGTTGAGATAAACGGAGAACTACCAATTCATCAATTTCATTCACAATTTGATCAGCCTACAAATTCATACTCTACTCAATCATTTTATTCAGTAAAATGCATTACAAAATTGCAATAGAACTTCATCAATCATTCATTACAATAGAGTTTATGAAGAGAGTGAATGTTTCATGATTGGGCAAACCTGTCTCAATTCGAATTTGAGACAAGTGAATACTTCCAATTTATGAGAGTGCTAAGTTCATCATCATCCATCATAGACTAGGCTTGTAAAGCCTGTTCCGGTGTCCACCGCTTCCTCGGTCTTCCGTCATCTCTTTTTTCATCCAACTGCAACTTGCAAGCTTGTAGTGGAAGACGATTTGGTGGAATACGACGCAGGTGATTTGTCCACTTCAATCTGTATTTTGTATGACTTCTGTTAGTGGTTGCACATTATGTACTCAGTTATCATTGAACATAATGATATTATGTACATAGTTTTCAGGTGAGGTTGACAGTATTGATACCGCTAGTAAGACAGAATCAAGGAGAATGAATCAAGGAGTCTGTTGATGACAAAAATATGTTTTGAGCTGAATGATCATCATAATTACAAAATAAAATTTATTTCACATAATGGAACCCAATAATATTAGTTTTGATATAATATTGAGTGGGGTAAGTGTCAATTAAATGTATGTCCAACATGAGAGAAACGCCTTGAAAATATCATAAATTATTTTATTAAGCTGGATTTCACTTGTTGAAGATGGATTAAAATAATATGAATTCAGTAGGCCTTTAATATAGATACTATTTTTGTATGAAAGTACTGAAGAGAGAAATGTACCATTTGTGCTCGATATGATATTGCAGAATTAATTGCTCTCTCAAAGTTAGCGCAACTAGCTGCAAAGCTCTGCAAAGCAAGGGGAGAAAAGTGCCGCCCAGTAAATCTGGCTACCAAAATGAAAATATATGTTTATTGAACGAGCGTTAGCGAAGTTCTCACATTTGACTTACTAGAGCCCAAAGTCGTTCCCTGTCTGTATGTTCGATAAGAGCATCAGAGAGAATCGATCAATCAGCTTCAAATTTTGAACATGAATTCTTCGAACCTTTTTACAGGTCAAGTTCGTTGGACAACAAAATTGACTCTCTCCTTCGTCCTTTTTTAGGATATGGAAATAAAATTATTGAAAGTGTATGAGGAAAATATTCGTTTTGATCTATCATTTATCAGTTATCTGTAATTATTTAAATGCTATTTCTGTAATTTTCCCATTCATTTAAAGGAGCTGATGCTATTATTTGGCAGTTGTCATACAGACTGTCAGACAGACAGACTTTATGCGTCGGCACATGATTTCAGCTGAATAATACACAACATTAATTTATAAGTTCTATAATAACTCGCTTCCGTTCACGTCTGTCTGCCTGTCTGTAACATACACGTAATTAATACTACTTGTGATAGCTATGACACATTTTTTTTGTTCAAAGTGTTAAAGTGTGAGTAGAAGCTAATATTAGTGTTGACTAACACTTGATTATTCAATGTAAAGGTACCATACTCATTCATTTGATTTTTGTATCACTTATAGAACCTTTAAATGTTGAGATCATTGAAACGATTTGAGATATCGATGTGCGGGTTTCTCCATTAATTTTCCTTTGAAATTCTGTATCGAAATCATGTATCACATGACTACCTTCCTATTTGAAAAAATGAAGTTGGATTCAAAATGAAGCTGGATCCGAAATGAAGTTGGATCCACATGACGGACCCAAGATGGCGGACAAAAGTTTTGAATCGACAGAAAGTTTTTTCTCAAATGGAATAGGATTCCCATGGAACCTACTACTGTAATATCATACTTGTGGATTCTCCAACCCAGGGGGTCTCTAGTTTCAGGAACGAATACATCTAGTATTACACATACATATAGTATTGTAAAGAGGACACAGTTTATTAGAAAAATAATATATATATATATAAACTATTTTGATAATTTTACAACTTGAGATTTGTATTGAATATGTAGAGTGAAATATCAAATATATTACGTGGAGAATAATATTACAAAAGATTACCTTCAATTTGAAAAGAATTTTCGAAAAGAGAAACAATATTATGATCTGTGTGACGGTAATACTATGATTTGTGAGGCCTTTCCCTCGTCTTCAAATATTCAAATTGCACTGTTCCTATGCATGAATTCATTTTCTTGCAAAAAATTCCCCAAGTATTCTCCATAGTCCATACGTTTCAATTGTAACATGATTAAAATTTGACTTTGATTTTAAATTCTCGTACACAATGTTGTAGATGAAAATTTGATATGAAACTGGAAAACAAAATTTCAATTGATAAACTGATTGTGGAACAAGATGATAGTCGCTGAGAGCTGATTTGTAGTTTTAAATCTTTTTCGAAAGATTGAAACTGAATTTCACCATTATCATGTCCAGTCTAAAAATATCATCTAATAAATTGGTATTCTCAACTAAATATATTTGTAACATAAACTTTCTATGATGAATCATTGATTCATTGGTTTTGTGAGACATTTACAAAAAATCGAGAATGTACTGTCACAGTTTTTCTTTCAGTAGTTTCTATCAACTTTTTCAGAGTCAGAAGATAGATTATTGAAAGAATCCTACAAGAAATATTCTAGTGAATCAGTCCAGGTTTTTTCATGATCGATTGCTAGTAGTTATTCCACTTTTTCAAGTTTTCTCCGCATTAGTTTAATTTATCATTTATGAATATTATATTCCAAAGTACATAACGTAAGGCTACAAGCACGAATTTAAAATCTTAGAAAACTTTCTAAGATATCTTGGCTGATTGTTCGAGTTTATACTACAAAATTCATTTTCACCGAATGCCATTTTCCAATTTTAAATGACTTTATTAACATTCAACCTAATTTTCCAGATAGAGAAAAATCATCATCCTTTACAATCACAATAGAAATATATCTCTTCAATTTGAGAATTTTTCAAATTATTATACCCGTATACCATTTGTTGGGATGACAGATTATATTTTGGGGGATTTTCCGTTACAAGATTGAATTGAATTTCCATTTGGTGTTTCACTTTACACTGCAAGCCTTGGAAAAATATCTCCTGAATGCTGAAATCGTCCAAAAGTCGTTTTTATGGTTTCAATTATCCTTTATTTTGGCTAATCTACAGGTATTCATGGGATTTTCTTTGATCTTCTTTCAACTTATCATAAGTGAAGAATGATCCATATAAGACATAAAGGAATACACACGTGCACATATCTTTGAAAGTGAACTGATACTGAAATGGACAGCTGTCAATAGTGCATTATTCTCTATCCATTGTAATACACATGAACAGTCATTGAATTGATACTTTCCTGTAGAAGGTATACCCGTAAACAAAATTGCACTCTCACTATGTGACAATTGCTACGTGTTTTGTGAAGCTTTTCCAGAAGAGAAATACCATACGAGTGCTGTAGCAGTTGTAGGACTTGATGAAAGCTGTCATATTATCAGAGATATCACATCTATGTGAGGCATGACTGGAGTTGGAATGCATTGCTTTGTCGCACATCTCGCTCTGTCATGCATGATTAAATCTCAGATTCATTTATATCAGGCCACCAGGAATCTTCTAATGGAAAAGGAAGCTGTACGCATTTGACCGACTTGAATTAATGTTGCATGTACAGTTGTGAGCACTGAACAACTCAGGAAGTTCCAAGCTGATGATAAAATCTGGAACAGATCTTTGAAAGTACATATGCAGCGTCGGCGTCATCTCTCTGGCTATATCTGCTTTGAAAGTTGCTCCTGCACCCTATATCATGTGTCACTTTTCAGGCGTTTGTAAGAGTTGGTACTTCCCAATCAGATAGAGATAAGTAGACTAGTACTAGTTGATTGATTGAAGATTGAAACATTTGAAGATAACTAATATGTCAACTACAATTCTACTCTAATTGAATAACTGTCAAAACAGGTTGAACCACCTATCAAAATCATCTTCGAATCAATCAAAACCGTGACATAAAATAGCATGATTAATCTGAGCAGTTATAACTCGAATCGTCTTCAATAAAACAACTAATTCCTGTGAATAGATATTGTCAATCAATTTATTCTGAAATGATAGCTCATATTATTATATTACTCCCATCCAGATAATTTATCCTTCCTGTGAACCCACTTTTGAATAATTCAAACTTATTAGTTGTAAATTGCGTTGATTCACTCATTCCATCTTTAATATTAGTACAAGATACTCTAAAGAGAAATAGGCCTAATGATATCTAATGAGAAAGTACATTCAACGCTGATGAATAATATTATGTTGTTTTCATAAATATATCTTTCGAGAAGTACGATCATTCGTCGATAATGTTTTGTAAAATAGGAAAGGATTGACGGGAGAGATTGTTTATAGAACGATGAGAAGATACTCCAACTTTTAATGGTGTTACTAATATACTACATGTTTCTATGGAATATAGACATGCGAGATAAAAATGAAAAAGATCTGATTATTTATCAGAAGGCCTACAACGAATAATATCCTGAATCATTTGCAAAGCTTCAAACGTGAATTCCAATAGACAAATTCTTGGAATAGATTAAATTGGATGATCAAAACAATATTACGAGATCTATCAACAGTTCAACCGCTAGACTTTCAGAAAAGTAAATTGCTTACTGCAAGATTTACAGGGGAAATTTCTGCAACAGTGTCTGTAATCTGTATCTATCTTGTTGGAAATACATTGTGAGAAGAATTTTAATTCCGATAATAGTGGAAAAAGTTTTAAAAAGAAAGGACTGACTTCAAATACAGAGTATGTTTATACAAGAGCAGTTTTGTTAAGAGCCCAATTCGTTGAATCACATTCCATTGGAACATTTGATTACCATTTTTTTGTTGCATGCGATGGCACACAATAAGTCTATATCTGAGTTCTTCCCAAAAGTTATGAGTGTTTTCTTTAATTATTTTAGCAACAACTTTTCCAATTAAGCTTCTTGATTTAGCAAGATAAGCTGCAAGAATAGCTGTTGTGGAGACACTTACACACCAAACCTCATGAGATGAATACATGAATTCCCAAAGGTGTAAATCACATAGCCTTAGGTCAGGAGGACATGGAGGCCGTATCTATTGCAAGTCCTGTCATTACGGTAGAGCACTTGCGGTCTATTTAACGTTCAGGTACAGTGACGTTCAACCTATTCCAGCCCGAAATACTATCAATAGTATCACTAGAAACACTAGTAATAATACGAATTTGATTATGTGTTTGTTCTATGATCAGTAACTATTTAATATCCTTGACAGTAACAATGTAACATTAACTCTATCGGTAACAATGTAACGTATAATGCTTGAGTTGGGAGGAGACAATGTTTAGTTCGCTCCTCGAACAAAGTGTAGGCCTACTCTGAAACTTTGAGTACTCTGAAAGTACTCAAAATTAAAAGTACTTAGAGTACTATGATAGTGTACTCTCTACAGCTAAAGCAGCGCACGTCATCTATGCTTATCTCCAGCAACCACTTTCCAGTGCTTTGCGACTTTCTCTCATAGATGGCGTGGCCGTATCCAAGTATAAGTGACTATACAGCGTGACTATAGAATTAAACCTACTGTGTTCTTCCTTGAGTGCTATAATACAGTCACTTCTACTACAGTAACTTACCCATAATGTAGGTATCATGGTTACTGCAACTTCTATCACAAAAAAAAAAACAATTTGCTGCTCAGTACTCCATGCTTCCACAGTCACTTATACTGTCACTGTAGAAGTCACAACCTAATGATACTGTAGACCAGCATTATTAGAACCATGTTATATTACAGGAGATTTTTTTCTAATTGGCGTAGAAAGCACTTGAACTTTGGGGGAGACACCGAGGGTGTAGGGGGTATGGGACCCCCTGTATGAACTTGGATTCGAGATAATAATTGTGATGATTCTCAGAATGATCAAGCACCTTTTGTTCCACTGAATATGATGATAATCAGGGTTCATTCCTCTCCTAATAGTAGATGTAGCAATAATTATATTGGCATGTAGGAGCATTGGACGTTATTTTATTGTGGGGACTATCTTCCAGGAAAACTGGTGAAACTCCAAAATCCGGAACATACTAGATATAAAATAATAAACAGGCTAAATAGAAAATAATAAATGGTAACAATTTAAAAGTTGGCAAAGTTACAACATATAAGTGGAAAAGTTACCTATAAAGGAGTTACCTGACAAAGTTAGTAAGTCCAAAGTAGATAATAATACTGGCCAATCATTGAAGTGTTTTATTTCAGACAAACCCTGTGAGGCATGTAGGCCTGTAGGCCTGAAGAGGATACATCCAGAGAAGAAAAAGTATTAGAAGAAGATGCTACCTGCATTATTGCAACAATGTCTTCTCAAACTACAAGAATGAATCAAGGTTGAATGCAGTTCACAGGATATCTCATGTGTTGACGCTTGTTGTAGTTTACAGGAGCAAGATGACGTTGTCTGTAATTTATGTAAACCTCATTGTCCCTTTCCATAGAATTATTCTTCATTATGACTGAATATATGTATTAAATTTCTTCTTAAATTTCTTGTCTGTCTATCAAGATCAAAAATCAAACATAATGCGACATATGCGCAAAATCGACAAAGGCGCTTTTGATTTTACATCAACTTTTGTTTGAACGCTTTACTGCGTTATGTTTTATTTGACTTGAGTTTCTGTTCTTTCAGTGATGGAATTTGATAAGAAATGTGGAATTGATATTCTCACATAATTAATGATGCTTTAATCACATCAAGTTATTGAAATCGCCTATATAGAAGTGAAATGACATACACTCACTTATGAACAGAACTCAAAATCTACTGGATCAAAAACATTCAAATTTGATCAGTATGTTCAGTTGACGCTCTAGACTAGAGGCATTTTCCAGCATTTACTTGGCTTTTTCGAGAACAGTTAAACAGAAAGAATCAAAATTTGGTACAGAGGCTCAACTTGGCTCTATAAATTTTGAGAAAGGTTGTTGAAAGTTACCAAAGACCCATTAGTGAAAATGTGTTCGATTTTTGTATATTTTATCTGTGAGCCAATATTTTGGGCTATTTTATTTGTTATTTGTAAATTCATTTCATCAATCGATAATTCGAGAAATTCAAATTTAATTATTCCCTAATTATTTTGGTGAAGGAGACATTTAATTAAAATTCGACACATGCTGAGACCGAAGCCTGGACCGGCCACCGATCAAACAAATTTGATCTAAAGGAATCACAACCGCCAAGAGGATTCACGTGAGTTTTAAATTTTTGGGCCCCAATCTTCGCTTCGAAAGAAATAACAGTGAAGAAAATATAAAATTTTTCTTCGTTAAAGTAATAGCCACGCCGACAAGCGCTTATAATATATTATTAAGATCCTAGATTTTATCTGATATAGAATTTATAAGAACTTGTAGTTGATTAACTATCCTCCGTTGCCAGAACCACGACCCGAGCAATTTTAAAAATCTTTTATCATTTATTTTCACTATTTTTCACAAAACTGTTAAATTTGTCAATTATAAGATTCTGTTGAATCATGCTTGGCATCATGCAAGCACAAGCAAACTTCTAATCATTTTTGTTAATGTTAAACTATTTTCAATCTGTAATCCAAGCTTTATATCTGCACTGTCAAATTATATATTTTATTATATTATATTTCTACTTTATCAATTCGTCTTCTGAGCTCGATTATTTCTTGAGCCTGTCAATTATTGTGTCTGACACGTTCTATATTATCAAGAACCGATCGAGTACGATCATTGAAATAATTGGATCAACCTGGATATTGGAACAGATCTAAGTGGATGTAGTGTGTGGGGTCAGATCGAGATTGCCTATTCTCTGTCCTTACCTGCTCATATATCAGCTTTTATCTGTTACCAACTTCGACTTCGTCGAATTCGTCGACTGTATAGCAGATGCAGCTGGAGATCATATAATTTCCTACAATAGAGCATAAAACCCGACAAGACTCTGTTCTCGAAATATATTCCGAACGATATCTGGTCCTAGTACCCTATGTTAATCCTTCGGAACTTATTAGAGACGCAGTCCCGTAAATTATCTACATCGGGATTTTTGCTCGACCTGTATGATTTTGTATGCTGTTCCATCACAGGTAATAGTTTTAAGATATCCGTTTTCAGTGTTTAGCAACCGCTTCACTACCTTTAAAAATTTTTATCATTATACAATATGTCATAAGAAGAATCAAGGGTGAGCGAGTGTTTATGCCTCCTGCGATTCAGACAATTGTATCGAATCTTGTAGTGACTCAATCAGTCTGGTATTCACTCAGCGTCCACGCACACATTTTCAAAATTTCTAACCTCAATACTGGTGACTCAGTGCAAGATTCATTATACGTGTGTCGTCCTATCCTTGGAGGCGATAGTAATTCCCCCAGGAAGAGCACCACAGTATCCATGTGGGAAATGATGTTTCCATCAATCTTTTAGAAAAAGACATAGATTCTTGCAACCATGGGCTACATAGTTCAATGAAACAGTGAATGAATAAAGCTCGAGAGTCATAGTTGACTATTTGATGTAAGGAAGTAAGCTCAAAGCTGAGACTGTCAATTGGCTAGTATCTTATATCACTTCTCAGTCCCACAATGTTCATATCATAGAATCTACATTGAATTAATCATTTAACAAACTATCATAAAATAGTAAATTCTTCAAAAGAACAGCATTCCTCGTAGTAGTCCCATTTTCCACTGGATTGTGATGTAATGAGATTTTCTGAAAACCTTCATCTTCAATTGAGCAGATTGGAAAACTTTCTTCAATTGATCACCATTTTAAATTTTTAAATGACCTTCATAGAAAAGGAGATTTTTCGTAGAAAACGCGTTCTAAGTGATACAGGAGCAATTTCATTTTCCGGTTTCCTTGCAATGTGTGCCTTCCAAGATGCTGCAAAGCCCGGGCCAATTTGCAGTGGAGTTGGCGTTGCGGAACTGACGTATTGTATATTCTCCATCCGGTCACTTAATCTCTTCTGTCCCTGAAACGCCCGCACCAAAACTGACATGAGTGAGCACACCAAAAGCTCAAGACGAATTTCACGCCATCTTATTTCTATAGAGCGACACTTGCTCCACATTTCAACCGTGAAAACTCTGATTTTCATTTCTGCGGAATTTAATTAGCAGGGCAAACCAACTGAAAAGCTTGACTTTGTTTATAAATATTGGGAAGAACGTGGAATTGTCAGTACGCCTTGGTCTTCTCAGTGACGGTATACTCTCCTTAGTGCTCCAACTAAAATCCACTGCGATATGTTGCCATACTTCTACAAAGTTTTCTTCTCCTCTGTCATACTGGTGTGTTTTATTACTGTTTCAGTGTTGGCAGATAATTCTGAACAACAGAAAGACACAGATGTTGGGGAAATCACGATACCTCTACAAAGTTTCAAAAGTGTATTCGACAGTTTATTGAGACCATCGTACTCAATGGATGAGAGTGAGTAGCTTTTCCCTAGTCATCCTTATCTAGAGATTCAATCCGCTCTGTTTCAAAACTTGTTGATATAATTTTCTACTTCCGTAGAGTTATTTATTCTTCATTCATAGAATCATACTCTTTACTTTTATATACAATCATTGTGAGACTCGGTTGATAATATCTAGATTTTTCTTCTATCCGGACTCAAAAAATGAGACAGAATTAAGATCACGTTTGCTTTGCTCCATCAATTGTTTGCTCTATCAATTTTAGATTCTGAGACTATCATAGAATCATTGTTGAGGATCTCATTCACATCGTAAGTTCATTTCTACAAATAATAAACAATAATTACAATGATTTCACAAATTTGGAAAATACTCATCCATTCAATAATTTCCAAATGCTTTCATTAATCTGAGGTTAATTTTCATTGTTATTCTCGTTTCATGTGAGACAATAACAATATACAGAGAAAGTGATATTATTGACAATGATCGTGAATGTAGTGTCACATACGCATGATTCCCATACGAGTTTCACACAACCAATCCAACTAGTGAACCCAATATCATTTCAAAATCAATTCATGTGTTGCTTGAACACCTTCACTGGAAATCGTGTGACTCGCAATGTGTTCATTGTCCGCACATCCTCAATGCGTGTCGAGATATAATATCATCGACTCAGTAGCAGAGTAATGGATTTTAATTCGGATTCGAAATGAAAATCTTCTCAGTTGCAGAGAGCGTAGAATTCTAATTTATTTCAATATATTATTGGGTCGATAGTGTCGTATAATCGCAATACCATCAGTGACTGTAACGGTTCCATTGTGCTCATCATTCCACTTGTATTGCAGATGATTGACCAACCAATACCAGTTATAATAGAACGAATATACCACTGTATACCAGTAGTACAATATTCATCATACACATATTATACAATGTATAACAGAATACTCTTAATAATAATAGTCAACAATAGCTCGATCTTTTCAGTCAAGGATCTTCATCACCACTTTCATCTGGCATTCCAAATGACTCTCTAATCGTGATGAAAGATTGAAATTTCAATGTAGAAGAAAAAAAATTCGAATATGAACAAGAATAGAAAGCCAAAACAATTCTATTGCCTATGAAACACATAACAGATTCTTCATCAATATTGATAGCATAGACAACACGATAAACAAAACTATTACTACATATAACTATAAAATGAGAAGTAGACTAAGCACAGAGTAAGGAAAAACAGTATTTTATTATTTTGTAATATAATTCCATGCTGTTACTAAACTTAACACAAATCCTCCTACCTGATGATCATCAATAATTCAATTGGCTGACCATCAATTTATTTGGCTGATTTCTCATGAACCCAGATCAGGAATCATCAATACAGTATTGTTCTTCTGAAGTAATGGTCAAATAATATTGTCTTGTTGATTAAATAATGTGAGCATTGATATGCTCATGTTAATGTCTTAGAAGTTGTATACTGACCATTTTTATGATTCTTCAAAATTATTTCTTCACTTTTCTTCATCATACATGTTATTTAATTATCCACATGGGAGGATTATGTTGGCCTGATTCTCTGCAGGAAAATAAATGGACTCTTTTCTATCACATTTACCAAAACTCTATAACATTCCATGCCTTAACATAGGTCTAGTACATTAACAATAATAGAAAACAACTCTTGAAAACACTCTTTGAAAGTTGAAAATATGTTTTCAATCATTCACTTCCACTCAATCAATTATGAAAACAACAAATCTTGGAAACACTACAATTCTCATAATATTGAGATTAAATGTTTTGGTAGTTCATTATATTTCTACAATGTTTATGTGTGCATAGCCTATAAAAAAGTCGGCAACGGTGTGTAGTTGGAGAAGGATAGAGCTGCCTGATTTGTCTAATGACAGACAAGGATAGAAAACCAATGGTAAGACGAACGCATACAGGAACAGACAGACGCAGAGAAAATGAAACGTCTGAATGCATACAGTCGGACGTCTACAATATTCGAACACCTGGGGACTTCTCCTCCGTCAAATAGCATACCTCCTTCTATTAGTTTGCGTTTGCCTTAAAACTTGAATCTCTCAATAAGTTTGATTTGGTTTGAAATCGTAGATTTTAGAATAGAAATATTTAAGGTCGATTGAATAAAATCTCAAAATTAATAAATGTAAATCATTATCAAGCAAATGCTGAAAGGAATTTCCAATCAAATGTTAGAAATTGAGTCAGTTTTATATAGATAGGTAGATTCTAGTTATAACTAGAATAGACTAGATCTAGTCATTAGATTCTAGCTTCTACTCAATCGACTCATTGTGATCCATGATGTTTGATTATGGGCAATTAGGGCGTGTCAATATCAGGCGTTTTTGGACTAGTCGGCAGGGCAGGAAACTCTCCGATTGGCTGATTGGGTTGGCGTTCGGGAATCAGCTGATAATCAGCCAATCGGAGAGCTTTCTGCCCTGCCGACTCGTCTGAAAACGCCTGAAAAAACTCCAAATATCACTAACTCCGTAAACAAAGCCGTAGTTCATTCGTGTGACGTCAGCACAGGTAGGTCTTCTACAACAATAAAAATTCATTGATTTCAGCTGATCTATATCAGCTAGTGTTTTATTGTTGTAGGAGCCCTACCTGTATTGACGTCACACGAATGCACTATGGCTTTGTTTACGGAGGTAGTGCTAATATGCGTTTATGTTTCGCCCTTATTTATAATATATCTGATAAAATTGAATTTTGACTATCTCTAGAAATGAAATGTTTTAAATATAATTTTTTCTTCGGAGACAGAGGCTGTATGTTTATTTTATCATGAAACAATTACACATATCTGATAACAATACATTTTGACTTTGATTCTGCAAATGAAAAAACTCATCCTAATTTTTTATCGACAGGCAGAGGCTGGAAGAAGATGGCAATGCCGTTTCTGCTGGGAGTGACACTGAAAATGACCACTCTGATTCCGATGGTGACTTCGCTGATGACTATAATCGGCGGTGTGGCACTGCTCTCCAGCAAGCTGGCTCTGCTCATCTCACTAGGCCTGGCTCTGCATTACTACATTATTGCCAAGCAGCATCAATTACACAGTCAGGCGCATCTGCAGGGATTGGCCTATGATCACGGCGCTCACCCTGCCAGCGCCTACCCGTTGCCGGTCACTCACAGGTTCAGTGTTCAGGCGTGACCAGAGCTCGACTCCGCCTGTGGACAATAATGTTAGGCCATCTATGCATGTCACACATTTATTCCTGAACTGATTTCTCGCAGTCTGGCTGCATGTTTTTCAATTCCATAAAACGAAATCTTAATGTACGGACAGTGTTAAAAAGAATTGCTGTTCATAAAATGGAATATGATTATTTATGTATAGTGATGAACAAATAAACATTGAGGTTCATTGGAGAAACATGAGGTAATTAAATTGAATTTGAAAAAGTATATGTTCGAAATCTTCAAATAGGAATTTACGTAGGTCCCAAATTTTTAAATTTAGGTGAGTTAATGTTCTTATTCAACCCGTTTTCTACTAATCCCGAAAGTCATTGCTATGCAATCAAACAATGAAATGAGAAAATTCTTCATTAGGCGGAGTTGGGACTAAGTCCTATTAAGTGCTATAAGAATATTGTAAACTGTTATTGTTAGTGTGTTCAAATTTTCTCCAATATGATATTAATTCCATGATTTCATATAGGTTCCATGTTCAAGAGCTTTATTCATCGAAGGAAATTTTGAATCTGAGAATGAATTTGAGAGTTATTGTTGAATCTTTTCATAGATGATTCATTCCAAAAAAAACCTTGTATTGAGTTTAAAAGGAAATTTTATTGGAGGGAAATCATAATAAAATACAGTTTATACTTGGGAATAATAGATTTGATAAACGTGCTCAATTTCATCAAGTTTCAACCAATCCATAGTTTTGATCAACATAGCTCATAACTATGATGTCATAGATCATAGAATGATTCATATTTCTTGGTCAACTCCCAATAAATATAGTATTATTTCATTCCATTTCGTTTGACTCTATTCACCCCGTCGGCCTCCTGTATTGTGTTAATACCTGATGGTTTATGCAACATCATCACTGTTCATTTGTTACTAAACATAATGATGATCAGACCTGTGATATCGATTCCTGAGGGATTATAAGCCCCAATCTTATACATTAATATTATTCATTTATTTATTCATCGAGCTTTGTAAATAGTTATTTATTGATTCATGATGTTTAAATATTGTATGTTACTTGTAGAATGAAAACAAACCTATTTTGAAATCATAATTATTGTTTCATTTTCAGAATAAATTGAAGAAATTTATCGTGTTCGACTTTTAATTGTTCAGGATATAATTATTCTGAAAGATCTCATCTTCCTTAGTGAATTCCGTTCAGTCACTTTTTTCTAATTTCAGCATAATAATAAATTGAAGCCAAGCGTCTGTTATGATAATATCAAAACCCTTGATACATTATCGTCTTAGACGCAGATAGTGTAGAATGTAGCATTCACAATCAACATGTGTTACATTCACAATCAGTTACATATAGAATGCTACATTTTATCTCTACTCTCTGGGCGTTTGGTATGTTATGAACAAGATTATTATGAAGATAAGCTCTAAGGTATTTTACACGCCATACACGCCAACCTACTCCTTATTCCATACACACTATTATTGACTTCATATGACCTGCTATTCTCCTCCTAACATTCTTCGTATTCTTGAATTATTTATTTACTTCGCGGAGACACATCACATGTCTTCATATAGGTACTCCTTGCTTGAAAACATAAATAGAACATATAGTATGAATAGAGTTTGCTTTTTGAGAAATGCAACAATAACAGCTTCAATATATGGTAGATTAACAATGTGAATAGACCACCAGAATGTTAAAATCGATCATTAATCTCAAAATTGATTGAAGAGAAAGAGGAGGGATTAAGAACATATCATCTCAATTTGGAAAATTAATTGGATACAGAGGAAAATAAAAGTTGCACTTTGCGTTTTCCCTTCTTCCTATGTTTTGAATTTACCAGATTCAATAGATGATATTCATTCTGTGAATAGTTCCGTTGGTGAAGCAGGTAGCATAGAATAGCTGTCTTATCTGTAGCACGTGTCGGCGGGCAGAGAAAGTAAAACTAGAAATTGACTGTTGGAATCAAAATCAAGATGCGACTGTCTGGTGATAGAAGGGTCAGTGTGTCGCAAAATGGAAAGCCATTTCGCTGACAAAATTCTACGTGATCATCTTTTGACTTGTCACACCTCCAACATGTCTTCGTTTCGCGAATTGATCTCTTGCCATCTCCGTACGTGACCAGGTCTACTTCTTCTGTCACCACTTCCACTTCCTCGGTGTTCAGTCAATTCTCTTTGTGAAGAACAATGTGGCATCATATTAAGGTATTCGTAACTGGCGTATTTCCAGTTTCAACTGGAAATCATTGACATTGCGAAGGCTTGTACTCTCTCTTTTGATACGCTTCTTCAGTTATTGAAATCAAGTGCACAAACATTATAAATCTAAGAGATAGGTATTTTTGGAAATGTATTCATTTATTTCCTTTATTTATTTATTTAATGATACACTAACCATAATATTCATTTGAATTATTGCGGAAAGACCAACAGGCACAGCACAAACTGCTCCTTCTGCAAATTTCGATTCATACACCAGTTTATATTGAGCAATAGAAATGGAATGAGTCCACTGAGTATTTAGGGCATCTCTATAATTTTGTCTTCATTGTAAATCATTCATGTTTCAAGATAATATATATGAAATCAATGTATGATTTACTGTGTGATCCTAATTTCAAGTTATACTGTGATAAATCCACAACGTTTTCTTAAAAGCTTTTAAATGTAGCGTAATCAAATAATTTTGAAATTGAATGAATCATGAGTTGCAGTGTGTTCAGATCTCTAGTAATTTAGGATATGAATTAATTCTCCATGATGGATTTGGCTGTATTATATTTGAGAAAGTTTTGATATGATGTACTGAGAGAGAAATACCTCACTGATCTACAATTATTTGACAAAGCTGAATGATGGTTATGAATGAGAAACTTGTGATTAAACTTCGGCCAGCTTGATTTTATCAACTGGCCAGTGATCATATGCCTTGGAATGAACTACTTGTAGCTCCATGTCATCTTTTAGGAATCTAAAATATGTCTCTCCACCAGGAAGAAATGAAGTTACTATCGAATAATACAATCTTAGTACGTTTTCGTTACTAGATTCATCATGAGAGATTGTGTAATTAGATATTACACATACGTAAATGAAAATTAAAAAAATCACATGTGTTTTTTCTGAGGTTGATGCCTACATGAGCTCTATCTAGGCTTGTGCATAGGTAATGATGCGGATGATAATGCTAGATGAATGGACCTACCGATTTGGGTGGGTCCGAACTGAAAAGCTTTCTCCAATATCAAGTTATAGATCAATGTATCTTAGTGAGTTCGTGAGAACAAATGCTTGAAATACCGTACATTGATATATTTTAGTCTATGAGAGACAATTTCATATAAATAGTTCATACAATTTAGCTTGCTGCGTCAGCAACCCCAAGAAAAAGGAGGACTTGAATTTAATTGCTGTCAAATCTTTTCGATCGCACCACAGTAATGTATATTATATTATACTACTTGAAAATCATGGAATAATATTCATAATATTCTATTTTCAAATATTATACATATACTAGATGTCCCAGCTAGCTCATGTGAACTGTCTAGTCTATAAGAAGTGGCCTCTCATGGACCAGGATCATTTTACAGTAATTCATTTCGATAACGAATTATTATCATTGTAATCAAATGGTTTTCAGCGAGAGGTATAGTTACTGTACATCTCGTCGCATAACTCGACGTTCGAGGAAAATGTTGAACACATTGCTTTGAGGTTTTCCAATCATTGATTTCAAAACAAAAACATCTATCTTATCACAAAGAATGGATATGATTCTTCATCACCAAGAGAAGTATGATCGAAAAGATCTTCGTGTATCATAAAATTCCTGAGAGGAAAAGAGCAGTAACCGTGTTTAGCAAGTAGTGTCAGCATACGGTATCTATGTTTATTGTGATCAAAATAGTTTGAATCAATATAAGGAAGGTTAGTCAGCCTTATGAACTACTCTTGAATATCGGGGTGTTCAAGTTCAACACCTACAGTATTGATTGACATTTGGGACTTGTATATAACTAACTCAACGCTGTTGTAACCTAGAAACATTAAGCTTCACAATTTCCTCCATAGGATCCATTAGATCCATCAACTACACAAAAAGATCCATTAACGTTATTGCAGATATTTTACTAGCGATGAGGATGAGCTGTACCTTGTCAATCAGATCAGCGCTGAGATCAATAGATCAGCAGCAGCAGCAGAAGCAGCAGAAGCAGCAGCAAGTGGAAGTGTATGCTTTCTCTTTTCGGCAAGAAGAGGGTGGAGCGTGGGGCTTGATAATCGTGTGAATCAGTTGGCGTACAGTATGTTGAGTTGAACCAATGCAATGTTGATCGGCCGGGCAGGACCTTTCGATCACGTCAATTTTGTGATTAGCCCAGCAGTCTGACTCCCCGCTGAGCTCCATCAAACAGACTGACGTGAGAGTGCCAGCGCCGATGGCTTTGTGCTCAGGCTGATTTCCTGACAAGTTAGTTCTTCGCTTGCCGGCTCGTCGATTGATAAAAGTGCATGGGAAGAGGAGGAGAAGAAGGAGAATAGGAAAAGCGAAAATAACAGATCACTTTCAAGAAAATCAGGTCGACTGTGTCGTTTTTGACAGTTGTTGGTATTCTCACTTTGATTTGAAATCTAGCCAGAATCAATACAAATACGTATGGTTTCCTATTTTTCACTTTCCAATGAAGATTAATATTCTCATAAAAGTTGATTCGGGATTACTTTGCGAAAACCCCATCACATTTAACATTGGATTTGAACAGTCAAATTGATTTAGTAGTCATACCAGCGGATTTGACTGGAGATTATTCGCACTGGATAAGTTTGAAATTTATATGAATATTTCATAGTATTTTTGATCTTATAGTATTTTTTATCTGGAGGTATTTATAAGTAAGCGGTTGGCTCTGTTATTGCTCAGTTATGATTCATACGCCTGCTACTCCTGTTGGACGGTTGAACACTTGTGAAGCCGACTTTTTTAAATATGATTCTATAATTTACTAATAGTTCTGTGAGCAGTAGACCTCGCGCAGTTATAACGACGTCCCATACCATAAGCACATCCACACTGATACACTAACTATTTATTTGATCTGATCATGCTTACACAAGATTTAATTATCATTTATAACGCTTTCCGGAATTTAGCGCGAGAAAACCAGAAGACATCTAGGCGCCCAGACGAGCTGTTATAAGTTTTTTGCATCCTATTTAATAGTGCATAAAAACTGCATTCAATGAGGCATGCAATGAGGCATGCAATTTATAGACTACACAGCTGCTAATTTTTCACCAAGTTACATTGAGATATTGAATTGCATGCGTCATGGCATGCAATTTATAGTTAACTCGACAGCTGATTTATGATGAATAATTCTATAGTCTGATTTTCACTCTAATATTGACGTATGAAGGAGGCTCCTTTTTCCTTTTATATTATCCTTGAAATGCAAAATTTCCAAAAACCTTGTATATACGTCGACGCGCAATTTAAAAAGGAACATACCTGTCAATTTCATGAAAATCTATTTCCGCGTTTCGCCGTAAATGCGCAACATATAAACATTTAAACATTCAAACATTTAAACATTAAGAGAAATGTCGACTTGAATCTTAGACCTCACTTCGCTCG
The DNA here is from genome assembly GCF_014356525.2 of Nilaparvata lugens. Classification (NCBI taxonomy): domain Eukaryota; kingdom Metazoa; phylum Arthropoda; class Insecta; order Hemiptera; family Delphacidae; genus Nilaparvata; species Nilaparvata lugens. Next base: position 21,435,353 of record NC_052504.1, on the reverse strand, counting down.
ATCAATGAGATGAAAAATCGTTTCCCGATGGTTTGAAACCCACTAAAGTAGTAGGTTCACTTGTTTCAATCGTAGTCATCCTTTCCCACTTTCCCCAGTCACAAGCGTGAAGCCTGTATGGGCATAACCCACAGAAAAAATGAGTTGCAATAGAATAAGTAATTATCCATATCCATTTCATGCATTCATGAGTTTATTACTTGAAAGAGTATAGAGTACCCTTGAATAGCATTGTGGTAGTTGATACGTCAGAGCCACGTATTATTAAATTCCATTGAAGATTTTGAAACAAACAAAAAATACATACGCACTAGCCTATCTATATTGATCACATTTACAAACTTCAACACACATCAAAACTGGAAAGTTTGGTAGAGCTGAAAACATCCGTAGAGCAAGTAGCGAATGTGTCACAGCTCTCACCATACGAGTCCACATTCCTCTAGCCCACACAACAAATAAAAAAGGCAAATTGAACTGGAATAGTATCCTTAAAAAGCTGTCGGAATTGTGAGAATGAGTTTAGATCAGGTTTTCAACGGTTCTACTCAATTAGCTTATTTTAGACATTTTCTATACATTTTTCCTATTCACTGTATCATAATGGGATCATCAGGAGAATCACGGTTACTATCTCATTAGGCCAATGGTTCCACTACTTCGCATACAGATAGATCTATAAATGAAATAGAAAAATAAAAATGAATAAAAAACTAAAACATACATAATGATGCTGATTCCAATATTTCACTCAATTACTAAAAAATTACACTCTACACTAAAAAAATTACCTTTCGAGATATCTGTGTGACTTCTATTGGATTCATATATTATGTCCTGAAATAAATGACAGATCCCGGAATGCACTAAATGCCCTGGAGTTCGCTTAATAGTCACATATATGTGTCAGTACTAGAAGCAGAAAGAGAAGTAACCGTGTTTAGCAAGTAGTGTCAGCATACGGTATCTATGTTTATTGTGATCAAAATAGTTTGAATCAATATAAGGAAGGTTAGTCAGCCTTATGAACTACTCTTGAATATCGGGGAGTTCAACACCTACATTATTGATTGACATTTGGGACTTGCATATATAACTAACTCAACGTTGTAACCTAGAAACATTAAGCTTTAACATTTCCTCGATAGGATCCATTAGATCCATCAACGTTATTGCAGATATTTACTAGCGATGAGGATGAGCTGTACCTTGTCAATCAGATCAGCGCTGAGATCAATAGATCAGCAGCAGCAGCAGAAGCAGCAGAAGCAGCAGCAAGTGGAAGTGTATGCTTTCTCTTTTCGGCAAGAAGAGGGTGGAGCGTGGGGCTTGATAATCGTGTGAATCAGTTGGCGTACAGTATGTTGAGTTGAACCAATGCAATGTTGATCGGCCGGGCAGGACCTTTCGATCACGTCAATTTTGTGATTAGCCCAGCAGTCTGACTCCCCGCTGAGCTCCATCAAACAGACTGACGTGAGAGTGCCAGCGCCGATGGCTTTGTGCTCAGGCTGATTTCCTGACAAGTTAGTTCTTCGCTTGCCGGCTCGTCGATTGATAAAAGTGCATGGGAAGAGGAGGAGAAGAAGGAGAATAGGAAAAGCGAAAATAACAGATCACTTTCAAGAAAATCAGGTCGACTGTGTCGTTTTTGACAGTTGTTGGTATTCTCACTTTGATTTGAAATCTAGCCAGAATCAATACAAATACGTATGGTTTCCTATTTTTCACTTTCCAATGAAGATTAATATTCTCATAAAAGTTGATTCGGGATTACTTTGCGAAAACCCCATCACATTTAACATTGGATTTGAACAGTCAAATTGATTTAGTAGTCATACCAGCGGATTTGACTGGAGATTATTCGCACTGGATAAGTTTGAAATTTATATGAATATTTCATAGTATTTTTGATCTTATAGTATTTTTTATCTGGAGGTATTTATAAGTAAGCGGTTGGCTCTGTTATTGCTCAGTTATGATTCATACGCCTGCTACTCCTGTTGGACGGTTGAACACTTGTGAAGCCGACTTTTTTAAATATGATTCTATAATTTACTAATAGTTCTGTGAGCAGTAGACCTCGCGCAGTTATAACGACGTCCCATACCATAAGCACATCCACACTGATACACTAACTATTTATTTGATCTGATCATGCTTACACAAGATTTAATTATCATTTATAACGCTTTCCGGAATTTAGCGCGAGAAAACCAGAAGACATCTAGGCGCCCAGACGAGCTGTTATAAGTTTTTTGCATCCTATTTAATAGTGCATAAAAACTGCATTCAATGAGGCATGCAATGAGGCATGCAATTTATAGACTACACAGCTGCTAATTTTTCACCAAGTTACATTGAGATATTGAATTGCATGCGTCATGGCATGCAATTTATAGTTAACTCGACAACTGATATATGATGAATAATTCTATAGTCTGATTTTCACTCTAATATTGACGTATGAAGGAGTCTCCTTTTTCCTTTTATATTATCCTTGAAATTCTATAGTCTGATTTTCACTCTAATATTGACGTATGAAGGAGGCTCCTTTTTCCTTTTATATTATCCTTGAAATGCAAAATTTCCAAAAACCTTGTATATACGTCGACGCGCAATTTAAAAAGGAACATACCTGTCAAATTTCATGAAAATCTATTTCATGACATCCACACATATACACTAACAGCACATCCACACTGATACACTAACTATTCATTTGATCAGATCATGCTTACACAAGATTTAATTATCATTTATAACGCTTTCCGGAATTTAGCGCGAGAAAACCAGAAGACATCTAGGCGCCCAGACGAGCTGTTATAAGTTTTTTGCATCCTATTTAATAGTGCATAGAAATTGCATTCAATGAGGCATGCAATGAGGCATGCAATTTATAGACTACACAGCTGCTAATTTTTCACCAAGTTACATTGAGATATTGAATTGCATGCGTCATGGCATGCAATTTATAGTCAACTCGACAGCTGATTTATGATGAATAATTCTATAGTCTGATTTTCACTTTAATTTCAATTCAATTTCAATTTCAATTTTCAATTTTCAATTTATTAAAAACACACAAAACAAGACAAAACAAAATTACAAAGATTTACGAAACAAATAAAACACAATAAAATGTTACAAATATAAAAAAACAATGGGCTTAGTGTTTGGGTGTGTTGGAGAAGAGAAAAAAAAGAGAGGAAGGTACCTAGCCAACTATGGTTTCCCATGTAATAGGCAGGCAAAGAAGAGAAGAGAAGTAATGAGGAAAAAAAGGAAGGGAGAAATGGGGGAAAGGAAGAAAACAGAGGAATAGGTACTCAAAATAAAGGTAAGCGAGTCCACTGAAAAATGAAAAAACTAATGAAAAAACAATGCTGGAGCAGAAATCTCGAGTCATATATTATCTAAATGGAAGAAGAAATTACTGTATGTCCAGTTTTTTATATCCAGTTTAATTTTTCCGCTGATCTTATTGTCCATGAGAAAGTGATTTGGAATGAGGTTTATTATTTTAGTACCTATGTAAATTAATTGCCTCCTTATACATTCAATATTAGTGTTATAGGTTACATATTTGTTAGCAGTGGCCCTTAGATTATAATAATTGAGAGTAGAGTTTATTGTGAGAGGAAAATCGGATCTATATTTTATTAAGTACTCAATTACGGTTTTTATGTATAGTTGACGTATAGTCATGACCTCAAAATCACTGAAAACCATATCCGTTGGATAGAGCCTGGGTTTGCTTAATATAGTTTTAATTATCAGTTTTTGTGCTACAAATAATTCAGCAATATGACAGTTGAAACAGCCTCCCCAAACAACTATGCCATACTGCAGAATTGACTCGACTAGAGCATGATACATCATTTTCAGGTGGTTCTTATTAAGAAATCTGTTAACTTGGTAAAATTTAAAAAATAAATATCTAATTTTTCTACATATGTATTTAATATGAACATCCCATTTAAGGCTTCCATCAATTATAATTCCCAAATACCTTGTATATACGTCGACGCGCAATTTAAAAAGGAACATACCTGTCAAATTTCATGAAAATCTATTTCCGCGTTTCGCCGTAAATGCGCAACATATAGGTTAAACATTTAAACATTCAAACATTTAAACATTAAGAGAAATGCCAATGCCAAACCGTCGACTTGAATCTTAGACCTCACTTCGCTCGGTCAATGAGATGAAAAATCGTTTCCCGATGGTTTGAAACCCACTAAAGTAGTAGGTTCACTTGTTTCAATCGTAGTCATCCTTTCCCACTTTCCCCAGTCACAAGCGTGAAGCCTGTATGGGCATAACCCGCAGAAAAAATGAGTTGCAATAGAATAAGTAATTATCCATATCCATTTCATGCATACATGAGTTTATTACTTAAAGAAAGAAAGAAAGAAAGAAAGAAATATTTATTGCCAAAATCATTAAACACAACTTTACAAATGTGAAAAATATAAAAATTTTCATATACAATACATTACAAAAACTTAAAATTAAAATATTTTCCATTTAAACATCGATTATAATATTATCATTGGCGTTACCAGCAAAACTAAATAGTTTGAGCGATGGCAACGAGTAATCAGTCGGCTATAATTAGTGGCTTGAGATTCAGTCGAAAATAGAAAAAATATAATAAAGAAAAAAGAAACATATGGAATGTATGAAAAACTAGAAAAAAAAATAATAAAATTTCAATCCGAAAAGAAGAAGTACTAAGAGTGAAATACTAAGAGAGTAGAAAAACTAGAATGAATTCATAATAATTTAAAAACTCAAAAGAAAAAGAGATGATTCATGTAATTATTAATCTACAATTCACTGTACATATGTAATTATAGTAACATTTAGTAACATAATGTAATTCATTTGTAGCATATATGCAATTCCTTTTGTAAGCAAAAAGAGGAAAACAATACAATACAGTACACATGACACAAAAAATAAAACTTAAACTCAGAGAGAGAAAAATTAATCTGGGAGTATAGCCCTACTAATAATAAATTCAGAGGAACTGAGGAAGACAGTATATGTACATCAAATTAAAATATTTTAGGTATAATATCTTCTGTCTTTATCCAGCTTTCAATTTTTAATTTAAGTGCTTTTGTAGGTTTTCCTGCAATGAAATGTTCTGGCATAAAATTAATAAGCTTTTTTGTTGTATAGTTGAATTGTCTTCTGCATATAGTTAGATCTGTTCGAGGAACAAAGCATCTATTTACTGATCTAAAACTATAATTAGTTGAATGAGGTGTAAAAAGATGTATATGGTTGCTGATATATTTAACAAGATTTCTGATATACAGTTGCCTAACTGACAGAACTCCGAACTCCATAAAAAGTTGCTGGCTAGGGTACCTTCTATGCACTCCTAGTGCTGCCTTGAGTATACTCTTTTGAATAATATTTAGTTTATTGAAATGAGCATTAAAAGCACCACCCCAGACCCTAATTCCATACTGAAAAACTGATTGGGCGTATGCAAGATAGACCATTTTACTTAAAGATTTCTCTTTTAGTAAGCTCAGTTTATAGAATTTATGAATCATGAATTTCATCCTGCTACACATCTTATCTATATGCTTATTCCATCTTAGATTTGGGTCCAAAGTGACACCTAAATACTTTGTTTCAGTTACCCTCTCTAACACAGGACATGGACAACTCATATCATCATTGTTGGGGTCATTCAAGCAAGTCCTTTTATGTACTCTAACTGCATTTACATTATCTATTTTGTCAGTTGGCTGTGTACTCGAGTTCGGAGAAAATGTCATATAAACACTTTTTTTATAATTCAATGTCAAAACATTCTTCACAAGCCAAGACCTCACCCTGCAAAGTCCACTGTTAGCAAGAGATATAACACTGTCCCACGAGGATCCAGTAAAAGCTAATACAGTGTCATCCGCGTAAGACAATATCCTACACCCCTGAATAGGAAGACTCAATAAATCGTCTATGTAAGCTAGAAATAGAATCGGGGATAATACTGTTCCTTGAGGTAGGCCAAATCCTGACAAAGCTATTTTACTCTCCCTTCCATTCAAATTAATCACTTGTGTTCTGTTTTCCAAATAACTAGCAAATAGTCTTAATACTGGACCACGAAAGCCATTTCCTTCAAGTTTCTCAAGCAGGTTTGAATGAGGGATGGTGTCATACGCCTTAGCCAGGTCCAGGAATACAGCTAAAGTTTTTTTATTTGACTTATAGTTATTTGTTATTATATTTACAAGTTCAGCCATGGCATCCTCAGTGCATTTATTTTCTTGAAAACCATATTGATATTTGTTTATTAAATTGAATTTATTCAAGTATGGAACAACCTGTTGTTTTATAATTTTTTCAAAAACTTTGGATATATTACTTATAAGGCTAATTGGACGATAATTGGTTGGGTTTGTTTTATCTCCTGACTTGTGTAATGGAATTATGTTGGCAATTTTAAAATGACTTGGGAAATGCCCTGTTTCCATACATTTATTGAAGATTAAAGTTAGAGGTAGAGCTATGAAGTGGGCTATTTTTTTAAGACAAACGCTACTTAAATTATCGAAACCAGGAGCAGCACTATTTTTAAACTATTTATCTGATTTATAACTTCATCATAATTTGTGGGACGTATGAAAAATGAATTCAGAAATCGAAAGTTAGAATTATTACCAGTTCCTTGAGGAAAATTTTCATTTTCTTCAAATAGTTTTTCTGCATATGTCTTTCCCACCTGTGAGAAATAATTATTTAATAATTCAGGATCAATATCAGGGGGGAGCTTATGACGTTTAGTGTCTAAAATTTCCTGAATGCAGTTCCATACCTTTTTATTGTTTCCTTCACATGATTTCAGTTTGTTTTTATAGAATTCGAATTTAGCTGATTTAATAAGTTTATTTAATAAGTTTCTATAGGCTCTATACCTCTCTTTCAATGTGACATTAAAATGTTGTTTTTTCAAGGCATTATGCATTTTGTCTCTTGTTCTTATACAATTTACCAGGCCTGAGCTTATCCATTCTTTTAGGGGTCTATTCCTCCTTTTTAATTCTATTTGACTAGTTGATAATTTTATATAAGATAACAACTTATTTACGAAACGGTCAACTATATTATCTAAGTTAGTAGAGTTATCCAATTCTGAAATCTCATCTATCCAGGTTTCTTTTTTAAAAAATCCAAGAGTTTGTCAAAATTTATTTTTTCAATGAAATTATTGGAGTTATTCGATTTTTCAGATGCCTGTTTTTCTATTCTAATGTGAAAAGTTGTACAATAGTGATCAGTTATAGAAGTCTTTTGAATTACTCCTAGAATGTTTTCTTTACTAATTTTTGCACTTCTATAAAATATATGATCGATACAGGTTTTCGTATTATTCATTACTCTTGTTGGCTTGTTAATAAATGACTTGAGACCGTTTATCTGCATCAAACTTATATATTCATTTGATATTCTACTGTTTTGCAATAGATCTATATTCAAGTCGCCCACCAAGATAATTTTTTCCATTCTGTTAATATCTCTCAGTTGTATATCAAGATCAGATAAGAAGCCATCAATGTCAGCGGCAGGAGACCTATATACGGCAATCAAATTTATTATTGAACCATTCATTTTTAATTTTATTGTAAGAGTATCTGCTTCTTTGTTTACCCCAGTGACTTCGTTAAATTCTATATTATTCTTTATAAAAACGCATATACCATTACTGTTATTCAGTTGCCCTGGTTTGCTTATTGCAGTAAATCCATCCAAACTATAGTCAAAAAACCCATTAACGTTATTGCAGATATTTTACTAGCGATGAGGATGAGCTGTACCTTGTCAATCAGATCAGCGCTGAGATCAATAGATCAGCAGCAGCAGCAGAAGCAGCAGCAAGTGGAAGTGTATGCTTTCTCTTTTCGGCAAGAAGAGGGTGGAGCGTGGGGCTTGATAATCGTGTGAATCAGTTGGCGTACAGTATGTTGAGTTGAACCAATGCAATGTTGATCGGCCGGGCAGGACCTTTCGATCACGTCAATTTTGTGATTAGCCCAGCAGTCTGACTCCCCGCTGAGCTCCATCAAACAGACTGACGTGAGAGTGCCAGCGCCGATGGCTTTGTGCTCATGCTGATTTCCTGACAAGTTAGTTCTTCGCTTGCCGGCTCGTCGATTGATAAAAGTGCATGGGAAGAGGAGGAGAAGAAGGAGAATAGGAAAAGCGAAAATAACAGATCACTTTCAAGAAAATCAGGTCGACTGTGTCGTTTTTGACAGTTGTAGGTATTCTCACTTTGATTTGAAATCTAGCCAGAATCAATACAAATACGTATGGTTTCCTATTTTTCACTTTCCAATGAAGATTAATTCTCATAAAAGTTGATTCGGGATTACTTTGCGAAAAACCCATCACATTTAACATTGGATTTGAACAGTCAAATTGATTTAGTAGTCATACCAGCGGATTTGACTGGAGATTATTCGCACTGGATAAGTTTGAAATTTATATGAATATTTCATAGTTTCTTTGATCTTATAGTATTTTTTATCTGGAGGTATTTATAAGTAAGCGGTTGGTTCTGTTATTGCTCAGTTATGATTCATACGCGTGCTACTCCTGTTGGACGGTTGAACACTTGTGAAGCCGACTTTTTTAAATATGATTCTAATTTACTAGTAGTTCTGTGAGCAGTAGACCTCGCGCAGTTATAACGACGTCCCAAACCATAAGCACATCCACACTGATACACTAACTATTTATTTGATCAGATCATGCTTACACAAGATTTAATTATCATTCATAACGCTTTCCGGAATTTAGCGCGAGGAAACCAGAAGACATCTAGGCGCCCAGACGAGCTGTTATAAGTTTTTTGCATCCTATTTAATAGTGCATAAAAATTGCATTCAATGAGGCATGCAATGAGGCATGCAATTTATAGACTACACAGCTGCTAATTTTTCACCAAGTTACATTGAGATATTGAATTGCATGCGTCATGGCATGCAATTTATAGTCAACTCGACAGCTGATTTATGATGAATAATTCTATAGTCTGATTTTCACTCTAATATTGACGTATGAAGGAGGCTCCTTTTTCCTTTTATATTATCCTTGAAATGCAAAATTTCCAAAAACCTTGTATATACGTCGACGCGCAATTTAAAAAGGAACATACCTGTCAAATTTCATGAAAATCTATTTCCGCGTTTCGCCGTAAATGCGCAACATATAAACATTTAAACATTCAAACATTTAAACATTAAGAGAAATGTCGACTTGAATCTTAGACCTCACTTCGCTCGATCAATGAGATGAAAAATCGTTTCCCGATGGTTTGAAACCCACTAAAGTAGTAGGTTCACTTGTTTCAATCGTAGTCATCCTTTCCCACTTTCCCCAGTCACAAGCGTGAAGCCTGTATGGGCATAACCCACAGAAAAAATGAGTTGCAATAGAATAAGTAATTATCCATATCCATTTCATGCATTCATGAGTTTATTACTTGAAAGAGTATAGAGTACCCTTGAATAGCATTGTGGTAGTGGATACGTCAGAGCCACGTATTATTAAATTCCATTGAAGATTTTGAAACAAAGAAAAAATACATACGCACTAGCCTATCTATATTGATCACATTTACAAACTTCAACACACATCAAAACTGGAAAAGTTTGGTAGAGCTGAAAACATCCGTAGAGCAAGTAGCGAATGTGTCACAGCTCTCACCATACGAGTCCACATTCCTCTAGCCCACACAACAAATAAAAAAGGCAAATTGAACTGGAATAGTATCCTTAAAAAGCTGTCGGAATTGTGAGAATGAGTTTAGATCAGGTTTTCAACGGTTCTACTCAATTAGCTTATTTTGGACATTTTCTATACATTTTTCCTATTCACTGTATCATAATGGGATCATCAGGAGAATCACGGTTACTATCTCATTAGGCCAATGGTTCCACTACTTCGCATACAGATAGATCTATAAATGAAATAGAAAAATAAAAATGAATAAAAAACTAAAACATACATAATGATGCTGATTCTAATATTTCACTCAATTACTAAAAAATTACACTCTACACTAAAAAAAATTACCTTTCGAGATATCTGTGTGTCTTCTATTGAATTCATATATTATGTCCTGAAATAAATGACAGATCCCGGAATGCACTAAATGCCCTGGAGTTCGCTTAATAGTCACATATATGTGTCAGTACTAGAAGCAGAAAGAGAAGTATGTCTTTTTTTAAATATGTTTGTATGCTTCAAATTTTTTACGTAGTCCACAACTTGGAAATAGTGCGAAGTTAGAAAAGGATAGAGTTATCTGATTTATCTAATGGCAGAACAAGGAAAGCGAAACAATTTTATACGATCAGGTACTCAGAACGTGGATTCAATAATATAGTGGGATATAAGCTGAAGCAGGTATAAATCAGGTAAACCTAGGTTGAACCATAGAGAAAACATACCGTTGAGCTAAAGATATATAAGATACAATTTTTCATCTATAATTGAACATAGCAAGTAAAGTTCTCAAATAAGGTGGGATTCATCATTCTAAATATTGCCTTCATCTTCTGATTGGAACAATAAGTACAATCCAAATATTTTTAATTCAGTAAAAAAAGAGGATAACAACAGATTATTAAATGATTTTAATACTCGTGAATGGCCTAAAAAACGTCTAAGCAATATTATCAACTGTAACACATTGAAGCCTAGTTTTCTAATGACTTGAATATTTTCAATCAACCAACACCTGGAAGACTATCGACATCTATTGATAACCAGTCACTCAGAAATGATATATCACTTCTCAATAAGGAGCAATGTATTGAATCTGGTATCAAACCTAGTCAAACAGTTATTTGAACTTTGATGAAGATGATAACGAATGTGAGTTGATATGACAGTAGATATATTGTCTATCATTTGCATCGACAGCTGCTTATTAATCTTGTGAAACATTGAAGGAAGTGAAACTAGAAAGGAAGAAAAGCGGGAGAGGAAATGAAGTGAGGAGTAGAGGAATGGACAATGACACAAGAGCTGAGAGACGAGAGACGAGATTGGTCGTTTCACGGGCCGCTCCAGTTCTTTAGCTGCAGCTAACAAGTTGTTCGCATTTTTTCACATCCACCGTCGCGATGACATCCCCGCCACTGCCAACTCCCACCTCTCGATCCACAGATTATAATAATAGAAGCCAGAGTGATAACTAAAAGAAGTCAGTGACAGTGACATAGGATTCGATAACAGTGGAGGGGGTTGCTGCCGAATAAAAGACGAACATAGGCTCTGAAATCAAAGAGTCGTTCGGTTTTGGTCAAGGAGCAAGGATGTGGGCCTATTTGGGTTTGATAATTTTGGCAAGTGGCCTGACTCACGTGAGGACGGCCGTTGTTGTGGGTAAAGCGGACAACATCGTAGCCAACAACATCGAAACTGACAACATCGAATCCAGTAGGTCAGTGTCACCGGGACTCTTTTCGGACTTTCGTTATGTTTATCAAGTTTACGAGGAGTGCAAAAACGAAAATTTCGCCACCTGTTTGAAAATGAAACTGGTGACTACACTGGATTCTGCGGTGCGGTCGGTGCGTAGGATTTCGCTGTTGGAGGGTGTTGCCCTGGTTCGCGATGACGACCCCTCAGTGATGGCAGCCCCCCCTGTCACCCGGGAACAGCTCGACTCCTCCCTCCCCCGCGCACTCGACCAGCGTGATGACACCCTCGATGCGCTCATCTTCGACAAGCTCATGCAGGTGTTTCATACGCACAGCTTACAGTTCAAGCTGCTAGATGACAACAGTGCTCGTAGCTTTGGCTGGGAAGCTGAAGGTATGTGTTTGGTGATCGAAATTTGAGCATTCATAGTTAATTAATCTTATAGTCTTAATAACAACCACAGAAAAGAGGAAAATGTTCTCCTACTTTGTGTAACAACTCAAAATATGTTAGGAAGCTAGAAAATTGATTTATGGAATCTAGTCAAACAGAATAAAATAACGTGTGAATACCTATAATCAAACTGACATAAATTTTATTATTTTATACAATAAGTACATTATCAAATCTTTACTAACTTCAAATTACTCACATAACCTTTGATTTAGCAACGATTTTTGTTTTTGTCTTGAATTTTGCATGTTCTACCCTAAATAATATATCTGAAACAAATTCACTACATTAGACTGATATTTCTCTTAGAGTCATTAACATTTTCCAATCAGTGAGTCAGTAAGTGGATCGAACAAATAACCGCAGATTATCAGGGCTTATGACAACTGAAGGTTATTCCGAATTTTACTACTAACAGGATCATCTAATTCAGTAGTAAAGAATGTAGCATGAATTAGGATTAGCTGACGGACTATTTAGAATGACTGTTCAGCCAATAATGGAATTTCATCACAAGAATGTCATATTTGAAGTAACAAAAACTTTTTTATTAGATGGATTTAATTTGAGATTTATAAAATTGAAGCATTATCTCGTTAACTTGCATCCTTACCTATATCAGATCAATTTTCAACCAAACAGTAATTCAGCCTGATAAAAGATAGTATTGGAATTTGGATGGTTGTGTTTCTACTGTTAGGTTTGCCAACTTAGTAAAAAGTTATGCAATTCTAAAATACTTTAAGATGATCTCTTAAATGCTATCAGGGAATGGATTACTTGAACAATTTTTATCAATACGGTGTGAACGAGAATTTTCAATACTCCAGTGAAGTCTTGTTTTTCCTTGATCCTCCTACACTACAAACGCTTGATGTCAACTCAACCAAACAATAATTAGTGAATCAGTCCAATCAATGAAATATATTGTATCAACCGACCGATTCAGGTGGTTTTTCCAGTACTCTAGAACCAAGTTACGCTGACGAAAGCATGTTGATTAAAAATATGCAGGTAGTATATTGTTGATGAATTCAGATTATGATTTCTTGATACGTTGTTTGGTGTGTTGAAACTGAGCTGAAGCTTTTCTTTGGAAAAATGCCTCTATTCTCATAAGGATCTCCTCCCTTTAAAATTACTATTTCGCTTTTTTTCTAGGTGGGAGTATAGCTCAATATCTCAAAAATCATTGACCGAACGCAGTGAGGTCTATGTTTTAACTAAGATTTTCTTTCGTCTGTCTGTATGTCTGTATGTATGTAACGCATTGAAATGCATTGTATGTAACGGCCAAACGCGCTGAAAGAATTCTATGAGATTTGGCAGGAATATATCCTTTTTAAATTGCGCATCGATGTATCGACAAGTTTCTTTTTGAAATTTTGCATTTTATGGATAATATGAAAGGAAAAGGAATCTCCTCCATACTCTGATATCACTATATATATCATCTACTCTGTAGATAGGATTAATCAGACTATAGAATTATTCATAATCAATCAGCTGACAAGTGGATTATTCATTGCATGCATTACACAGATGTCTGGAGAAGCCGGTGAACAGGTGACACCAGATACTTGTGGATGAGAAAATTGCGTGAGGTCTACTCTTCACAGAAATACTAGTAGATCACACTCCAAGTTTTGTGATGTGAAGTCTTTAAGAAACTTTATTCTATAATCAAACTAGCCTAATCAAAATCTTTTCTGATTATTATCGTCTATCAAAAATGAGCAAAATTTGAAAATTAAGTGGAGAAACGCCACCTTTCGATGAATTTCAGAAAAATATTATCCACCACATTCAAAGAAATATGATCCACCACATACCATCAACTTCCATTTAAATGTAATAAGGTGATTAGAATCGATTCTAGGAGCTATTTTTATCTACTTGGTCTTCACTAAAAGCGATCAAGCAAGACTTATTGACTAGTTAACTCAGTCATGTCATGAGTTTGGTAAGAGTTGGTGGAGAGATATGGATAGAGGATTAGCTTACGAGTTTGCAAGTTGAGCATGAGAATTACGAATTTGGATGAAATTTCTATTCTCACGTTTTAAAATTTTATGGTTCATGAATACGATACTATGATAGGTGATGATTTTTCAAGTTTAATTGTTCATGATACTATGTGAGTATTCATGATTTCGTAATCATACATAACAGTTCAAATTCTGAGTGAATTTTGTGGAGCTATAGATTTTGAATACTGGAAACTATTGCTCATGTGGTAGAACTCTCTTGAACATAACATATATTTTCAACACTCAGAGCAATAGACAACACATAATTATCTTCTACACAAAGATTGTTCTGTTGAATGATAGACGTTTTTCCTTAGCGCTCCACCATGTGAGTAATATGATTACACGATTGTAAGATACTACAGATAACATTTTTCACTGAATCAGATAATCATTCACAAATCACTTAGTCCATTATCAAATTGGCATATACCGAGCAGCTAAACTGCTCTCAATGAAAACTGCAAGACATGGTGAATCTGTCGGTGCTTATCATCCTTCTTCCTCCAGCCAGTGTTCCAGCAATGACCTTATGAAATCCAAGAATTCATTATGAATTATTTTCTATAGTACAGAGCTTTCCAGATGATGAATCAATACCCACGCTCATCTTTTGATGCGGGGATAACGTGTCAGTGAAAGTCCTTTAAATTTTTACTCAAAATTATTTATACAATAACATTTTTATTTATAAAATAATTTCTCCCTTCACAATTTATTCAACAAGTGCAAAGAAGTGTATTACTATATTCAGTTACGAAATTCATCCATTATGTAAAGTTTGTAACAGTACTCTTCAATGTATGAGGGAAATATTGTGAGGTAGAAGGCATGTAAAATATCAAGTAATTGTTGATATAGCAGTAATATTATGAGTAAGGAGTCAGAAAGTTTCAGAACTGTCTTTCAAATGTTGAATTTTATTTCAATCATGTACTGAAATTATTTTTGAAGATACATTGTAGAAATTCATTGGTTTGAGCTTTGAAGCCACAGAAATCTAGCATAGATTACATACTCGTGTTATTATTTATTAGGTACACAAATTCTTCATTATTTTATCTCGGTTTTATTAGTTTGTGTACGAGCAAAGAAACGAGAAACGAGTAAAATTGGCAATTTTAACCACGAGGAGAGTACAAAAGTTCATTGCGAATTCTCCTCAAAATCTATAAATCTTATCCTACTTATTTTAAAGAGACTTAATATAATCTAAATCAAAGACGAAGGTACATTTTCCAATTACTCATTATATTCATTTTATTATATCCATTTATCATTCATCATTTTTTGAGAATATTCATAATTGCAATATCAATTTGATCAAAAAATTAACGATATGAATTTATAAATATTTTTTCAAATTTGGTACGAATGACCAAATCAGGTTCATGTAAATTACGTTTACATGAATAATGTAATATTTCAAGAGGAAACAGGAGTATTACGAGAAGGATGTAATGAAGGCTTGATAATTCGAATTATCAACAACACGAATTCCAACTAACCTGCTTGGATCTCCCAGAAAAATATTACTGCAACAAGAAAATACCGTATACAAGTATACAAGTGAAGGGAAGAGAGAGAAGTGGTTGGATTAGTGATGTAGGCCCAGAATGGAAATGGACAATGGGTCATGCCCAAAGATCGACAATGACAGTCAGTGGATTGCTTCCTATATTTGGGGGAATGTTTTGAGGAAAAGCAATGGAAAATAATACACAAGAGAGGTGAGAGTGAATCTGTGGGCGGAAATTGAGACAGTCCATTCTGAAATCAAGCCATAAAAGAAATAATTGCTCTAGTTTTGGACGCTGATATTCATTAAGGATCGCTCTACCGTTACAAGCGGTTAGAATCTGATTCTCACGAGCGGACTTCCTTACAATTGAATGATAACGAGCCATCGCCACCTCAATTAGGACTTCTGCAAAAATGGCCCAACAATAGACCAAGTACAGGGGCTGCAGTCCCAAATAATACCGACAAGGTCGGCTAACGAGTGAAAACAATAATTGGGTTACTTGAGAAATCAAGCAGTACCACTCAAACAACCGTCCATATTATCAAACTTATTAGATCTCGTGCTAACAAGCTGTTATTTTCATCTAACGAATAGATCCTCACCAAGTATTATGCTACTTGGTTCCAGACAAGAAATTGCATTGTAATAAACATTATTCTTATAGTATGCTGAAGATTTCATTGTTGGTTTCAACTACTCCGCTATTAGAGGATGACACACTGATTGCGAATGATTACAGCTTGCTTTGTAACTATCAAAATAATAATGTACCATCTATATAGTTATAGCCTGGCGTACTGCAACTCCTAGAACGATTCCACAATATTCTGTTCATTTGAACTACACTTATTCAGGGAGAGATTAAAATATAACAGTATGAATTAAATGTGATGTATAGATTTGCTTACGGTATCAGAATGAATTGAGTAATCTAGGATATGAAAATGTTCATTCATTCATTCAATGTACGACCTTTGAAGATATTTGAAAAATCGCTGTATCTTTCTATTCGTTTGAGTTATGAGCTCGCCAAAAATATATTTTTCTCAATCCAAGGGAGAAAGCACCAGTTGATCCACTTTTTCAGTCTGTTAATAGAATCACTTTTTCTATTAGATGAGGTCACAAATACACATCAGTGAGCCAATCTGGTTCCATGTTGATAGAGCAGCTTAGCGATACTTTTCCTGTTAAACTATAAAAAGATACCTCGCTCCACTGGTTTTTCTAATACAAATGGATCATTTACACTTGATAAATATTCTGGTTCTTCATTATCAATCACATAACTTTATGTTAATGAGGTTAAATATTTTTCGAGTGAAACGGAGGGTTTGGGACGCACGTTTAATTTAAATATGATTACTCTAATTTCTGGTCTTGGTCTCTTTTAGATTAAAATGTATTGAAGTCATGATATTTACACTAAATTCAGAGATGCTGCGGAATAAGAAACCTTCCAAATGGCCATCCTGTCAATGGGATTGAGCACCTCTTTTTACGAAATTGACAAAATCTGTGAATTTGATTTTATAGAATTATGAGAGCGACCCACCAAGTTTCATAGAAAGCACACCAAATCATTCTTATTTACCAAGTGAACTCATGTTTTCTAAAAACATATTATAGCATAATACCATAAAATACATGTAAAATAATACCACAGTACCCTTTTGAAATCTTTTAATATAAATAAACTAAAAAACAGGTTTTTTAAATAAGAGCTCCTGTAACAAGCTCGTGATTGTTACATACGTGATTGATAGACATACATGTTTATGTTCTTGAGATACTTTCTTGATCTTTTCAAAATTGATAGAAGCTATCCTATTGGGTGACAAAGATAAATTCTTATGGGTCAGACGCTCAACAAAATTTTTATTGGTGAACTGGAGCAATATAACGATGGCTGTCACATTGACTATCTTTGGGCTCTAATATCACTTTCTATCTATTTCACTGCTCTCGCACACAGAGATACGATACAGGGATTGATAATTAATCTCATTATTAATAATTAATATTAGTATTGATCCATTTATAAATTGTATTATTCCTGTAACTTAATATACAGAAACTGAATTGAATTTATGAGTCTACTAATTGAATATCTGCAGCATAAATGAAAGAGTTACGGAGAATCGGCATCAATGGAGTGAGCATGTTCAAAGAATGTCAGCTGAAAGAATACCATTTAAAGTCTATAATTATCAGCCAATTATAGGAAAAAGAGATGTTGGCAGACCACGCAAGCGGTGGCAATAGTAGGATTGTTTTATGTTTATTTGAATAATTGGCTAGATGTGAGTCGGAACAGGTTAAAGCCTAATCCTTGTTCGTAAAAAGAAGAAGAAGAAAACTAACTGATGATAATAACATGATAAAAATATGTCATGATTCTCTTGAAAACATATTGTACGATATTGATCAATTCCATCACTCATTATTATCCCTCTTCCACGCACAAGCCTCGAGCTTGTACAGCTATCAACCTCAATAAAAGCATTTTTGTATAGTGCGAGTTCAAAGGGGATCTCAGTTTAAACTAAATCAAATCAATATTAACTTCCTGTTATCATAGGGTCGTTTGCACAGTGGAAGCTTAGGCTATTTTATGATATCTGCTGGTGATTTGAGCTCAAAATCGAACCACATTATAACAAATAAGACTTAATAGAGACTTGGATTTAATCACGTTTTAAAGGAAAATCTGTTTAATCCGATACTAAGCAAACAGCACTTAATCTGAATTCAATCCAGACTGAGAATATTAGTTTGAACTGGCCGTATGCAAACGGCACAGAATGGATTTATTCATAATTAATTTTGAGATTGAACCACCAGGACCCTGTTGCATGAGAAAATACAAGCTGATTCTTGTAATTTCCTATTCTAATTACCAGCTTACTACTTGGTTTGTATTTTCTCATGCAACAGGCACAAGCTGAATCAGTTGAGTTCAAGTACAAACCCAACTTCTTCCACTGTCACAACTGCATCAAGTGTATCAATTATAGTGAAATTCAACAATTTATTCTCTTATTCTACCAAACACTATAATCATAATATAATTATGACCATGGAGGAAATACTTGTCTGAGTACCATTTCTCTCCCAATTTTAATGAAAAGTTAATGTTGTCCAATGTTGTTATGAAATAATGAGAATCAAAAGAAATTCATTCCTCTCTACAAAAGTATAGAGAATTACAATTCAAAAACAGGAACCAAGTTGACCACACTAGTTGTCAACTTCATAGTTATTAGGTTTTGAAATCACACATAACTGCTTCTTCACTCAATTTTAACAATTTGATTTTCTGATAACATCACAATCCCTAACTGCAATTGCCTCTGTTCTTTCCAGGTGCCAGAAAACGCAAGGGCCTGAACTCGTTGCTTCTGGTGGCGATGCTGCTGGGCGGAACAATGATCCCGCTCAAGTTCGGCGCCCTGGCTCTGCTGGCCGGCAAGGCGCTCATCATCAGCAAGCTGGCCCTCGCCCTGGCGCTCATCGTCGGACTCAAGAAGCTGGTGGGCGGCGGCGGAGGTCACGAGACGTCCTACCAAGTGGTCACGGTGCCCGGTCACGGTCACGGCGCCTCGCACTACAAGCGCAGCATCCACGAGACCCAGGCCGATGCCAGCGACATGGCCTACGCGTACTACGATCCCAAACTGCAACACTGACCTCATCCCTCCCTCATCCACCGATCACACATCAAGCCAAAGGACTGACTAATTTATTTGCCACTGCTATTATTTATTCTAATTTATTTACTATAAAGTACAAATTGAATTGATGTTTTTTTCATTTCCTTCAAAAGCCAGTTACAGACTCATCGATTTTTGGACGTTCGATTTTTCGCCGTCCTCATGAATTCTATCATATAGGAAACTTGTCAAAAATCATCTGTTTCAACTAAAAGAATTCATAAGGACGTAAAATATCGTACGGACAAAAATCGATGTGTGTGTAGCTAGAGTGACGTCCACGTTACAATGGCAGTCGAGGAAGAAGAGAGAAAAAAGTTGCCAAACCTCTGTCTTGTCAATGCTTTCTATAGACGGTAGCTGATACAGGTTTATTGATGTAATATTAACTGTTCATTCTCGTTCAAAATAATCAATTATATTTTATTAAGCAAGAAATTATATTTTTCAATAATGCCATAATGAATTTTTATAATTAAGACGAAATATTCTATTAATTTCAATTATTAATTCTACATTGTTAAGGGATTATCTGGCAACAGAGCAAAGCGAGAAAGAGATAGCGCTATCGGCATTGTTGAATGATAGACAAGAATAGCAATACCATTGCTGATCAAACACTGCCATTAAAACGTGGATCTCACTCTAGCCAAGGACCTCATTACACACTTATATCTCGTATGATGTAGTTTATGTTCATACATAACATCTATTATCTTAATAAAGCTGGGGCTGGACCAAACAAGCGAATGCTTGTACTGAGCAAAGATTAATAAAATATTGATCAAGCCAGTTTGAAAGCTCTATAGCTATGAGAACTAACATTGAATTCACTTTTGGAGACATAATTAATTAAGACATGCTTCCCTATGTCGAGTTGTTTCCGTGTGCATTATGTTGCAGAATTCATGCTCCAGCTCTATGCTCATTTTGTTCAATTCCAGGCTTACACGAGACAGATTGTGCCTTGGAAAAAATCAGAAAGAAATCACTTGTCTATTAAATATAAATAATAGATTTGAATGATAGACAAGGATATCAATACCATTGCTAATCAAACACTGCCATTATAACGTTATAATTATGAAAATTCATTATGACATTATTGAAGAATATAATTTCTTGCTTAATAACACAGTCATATGGTCAGAATTTTTCTAGGCTTTCTTCTAGTGTGATCAGGATTAACTTTAAGGCTTTGAGAAATAGACTACTTGAAATGGTATATTTTATCAATTAATTATGGTTCTTTTTGCCTTCAAGGATTATTTTCAGAGGTTAGACATAGTTAAAATTGTGAACACTGTACGTAGGCTATGATTCCACTAGTAGGGTCTCCTTTAGATCCACAGGTTTTCCTTCAACTACTTCTGATTTAGAGTAAGCTATTGATTTCTAAGGGCACTTATAGGATTCGATAAGGCTGTTTTCAACAGTTCTAATTTCTATAATCTATAATATAATAAAGGAATTACTGGCTTATACACGTACGGAATAGGAAATACACGAATGATGCATCATCACGTCTGAACTACCGGACTGATTGACTTGAGAATTTCGCATATTGTCTATTAATTTACTGAGGATGGTTATAGGTTTATTTTTGATTCTTCAATATTTCAGTAGATCAAGTTTTCAATTGTACCCTTGCGGAGCACGGGTTACCTGCTAGTATTTAATACTTTAATGTTGTTAAGTAAAACACTTCCTTTTTCTCACGTTCATGCACGAACAATCTACACTACTGATAGACAATCGTAATTAATTTACAATAAATCACCAGAACGCCTCATGACTCCTGAATGATCATATATTAATCTTTTCTTTCATATTCACGAAAAATGAGTATCAATTTGAAACTAAGAGGATTTTGTCAAGTTGGATAGTTTCCCACTTCTTTACAACAGAAAATCCACTACCTATTGCGATTAGACATAGGGATATTGGCCATATCAATATAAATAAGCTTGAGTTTCAAAAATATGCTTAGAAAATGACTATCGTGAGTGCATTAGAATCTGAATGAATAGCACAAATAGAGCGAGGTTATAATAGAATATAGCAGTTAGCTCAGTGCTGGTAGAGAAGCAGTATGATCGTGTTCATCTATAGTACGCATGTAGTAATGAAAGAGTATTCTTTCCAGTCGTTCATGGTAGTAGGCCTACGTGTCCAGAGTATGTGAAACTATGATGGATGTAGGTCATACAACTTCCCATCGCCAACTAACACAATTATCAACACAATGTGGAGAGATGGACCAGAACCAATATCCGAACAGTGACAACAAGAAGAAAAATGTGTGCTCCATACTAGGGTATGGTGACTGTAATATGATTTGATAATTATTGTAGAAGAACGAGAACTGCTGAATCCCTCTTCAGAAAAACTAGAAACTGCTAGAACTCTAAAGGCAATAGAATTCACAGATCAAGACTAAAGCCCCGCACACACACATCAATCTTTGTTGATACGGTATTTTTCCGTCCTTATGATTTCTATTAGATTAAACAGGTGATTTCAAACAGATGATGTTTGTCAAGTTCCGTTTAATCTGATTTATATTAATCTGAATTTATAAGGACGGCAAAATATCGTACGAACAAAAATCGATGTGTGTGTGCGGGTCTTAACAGGGAAGAGTTCGTTGTGAGGTATAATCATTAAAATGAATTGAAATAATATGGTATATGCGTATGTGCATAAAAATATGGAAATATGGTATGTGCGTTTTACCTCCAGTATTTCTTAATTATTTGGATCATAACGGTAAACAAGAATTATTATAATTATATTTCAAATGAAAATTTCACCAATCACAAGATTTCACATTTGAGAACAGTATTAATCAAACAACAAAGTATTTGACCTACTATATTGAGTTGTGAACTCTCTGATTATATAGCATAGTTTTGTAATTTGTTATAGAGAATCATGTGTAATTTCTTAACAGTGCAACTCCGATATCGCTTTTAGGACGGATGATAACTCAATGGATTGTTAATTGATGTTGATAAAGTGTGATCATTCCTATCAAAATTCTACCCATCGATTTGACCGAAAATATTGTAAGTGAAAATATGGGAGTGAAAGAGAAAATCATGGTTGACACTCGCTCTGAAAACATTAACAGTTTCAAGTGTAGAAAATGAGGTCCTGAGCTCTCGAAAAATGAAGAACGCTGAATACGGGTACAATAATAGTCAAATAGTACAGTAATTCCACTATAGTCAACCTACGAAAATAGTCTGATGGAAATTGAAACAGATGAGTGCAACGTTGTCGAATAAGGAATGATTCATGTAATCCACAGCTAACCAGAATTAACACAGTAAATAATGAGGATTAATTAATATTTTTATAATACACCTGACATATTGGCATTGTCTATGGCTGCGGGAGGGGGGTGGGAAGTTACCCAGTTCCAATTCCCATCGGACTATTTTCGTGCGGTTGACTATAGTTGTTGCGGGAACACGGAATAAGAAATGCACATATATTAAACAATTGAGTTCCGGACATTTCCAATTTCGCGTTCCCGCGACAGTTATAGTGTAAGCTGCCTATACTATTCAAATAATATTGTCCATGTGTGCAGGCAGCAAGGCTACCAACTGGAAATGAAAATTCTCAACAGGTAAGGAAAATGGGGGAAGCAACATTGACCTTGAAAAGTTTAGCCTGAATAAGGGTATGTCATTGCAGTTTCGTTAAAGATTCAATCCAGTATAGCCACTAATAAATCATTGTAGATGAATTAACAATTATGTTGATAAATCAACATCCATGAGAAATTGATTACAAGAGTGATTTATGATTGAGAAGAATTCTGACATTTCATTATATTCTTTTTCAACAAATTCTCAACACCAATAGAAGATAATGGAAATGAAGTTGTAAGCAATTTCCTTCTCTCTATTGAGTTTAGACAGAAATCGCAGATAACTTATGAAAACTTCAATAATTGTATTTTAAATGATGTAGGATCGTTTCAAATTATAAAGAGATTGATTTATAAATGAAATGGATGCACATGCTTCAACATGAAATCGCATGAGAAGGTATTAGATTTTTATCAGAATGAACTTTGAATCATATACGAATGTACTTTACTTATTCTGTTCTACATTGGAGATCATCGCTATCTCCAGGAAATTGAAATAATCATAATAAACCTATTTGGCATGATCACGATTCTAATTCCAATTGTTTGTTTTATTACAATAAGTTCATCAAATTTGAATTGAAACCAGAGCTTTTAGTTTTCTTCTAGAATATTGAGATATTCAAAAGAAGAATAATATACTGAATTTATTAAACATATTTTAGAGCAATCAATTTGTTATTATCATTTCAGGACGAAGAGTGCGACCTCATTTTTCTATTATACTATTTCAATGAGATAATTATTATTATTTATCATTATTATTTCATTGCAACCACTATTCACTCCAGCGTGAATTTACTGTAATTTCTTCCAGATACGGTACTCAATTACCTATCCTGGTTCAACACGAACTTAAATAGATTCGGAAAATTGTGAGAGCTCCACCAAGGATTAGACTATAGTCGGAATTTGAATTAGTGTGAGAAGAAGGCAGATATCTAAGACAAAGGATCTATTTCTGCAAACTATTAGTTATTCGTAATAGGTTTTGCTCGCAGCTATTCCTTGCTGATAGGCAGAAGGAATTGCTGCGAGTGACTATGTGGATCAATGAGGCCTTATTTATATGACCAGTAGTAGGGTCACAAGAGCGCATCAGGTTGATTGCATTCTAGAGGGGGAATTAGATTGGAGGTCACCGCTCACACAGGAGAGCAGAGTCCATCGAACTTGGCCCAGTGTTAACGGTGACCCACTCACACAGTCTGCCCCATTACTACTCTCATATCGCTTCAAATCATTCATTACTCAAGAAGACCTAATACAATATTTGGTATTGAAATGCAGAAAACTGATAAATTGGGAAAGTGAGATTCATGGTATAAAGTAAGTGAAAATGAGAAACTGGATTAGTTTCCAATTTTCTATTTTTCCACCGCTTTCTATGGTGGATAGCTTTGATTCAAGTCATCATCCTAGTATATCTGATATAATATTAATAGTTGATTCTTGTCGCTAATGATCAATATCATATATCTTGAATAATAAATATATTGTATTCATCAAGAAAAAAATTTTTTTTTATGATTCAATAATGAATTTCCATAATTTATTGAATCTAAACGTTCTAATAGTTCAATAGTTCATAATTCATCAACAATGCAGAGTTAGGAAAAGATGGATCTATATGATTTGTTGACAAGTATAGCAAACCAATGTTAATCGGGTGCTTTATTTATAATGCTAATTTCACTCTACACTATTCTGAAAATCGTAGTTAAAAGTACTTATTGACGTAGTCTTTTTAACAAAACTTATTGATCTAGGTTTCCTCTAGTTTTTAGGCTTTGTTCTGTGTTTGAAATTCCTACAAAATACACTTTTATCCTTGCTGTGATTTGTTTTGAATACTCAGTTGGTGTGAACACTTGTTATATCCAGAGAGACAATATTTCTCCAACTAATCATTCATGATCCGAGTTGAAGGAAGAAGATTGAGATGATAAAAGTTGTTCTAATGACATGAGTATCACGTAGATTGACGTTAGTGGTCAGTATCAAGTTGTCTATGGAACTCTTCAAAAATGTTTCCCATTTGGAACTAGTCTAAAGAGCCAGCGCAAAACCAGTTTGGCTGAAAACCGACTTGCTTTAATAGAAATAACTGTCGACTTTTTAAATATTGTATAAAAGTAATAATTCACACTACATTTACATTCATAAGTAAAATTTATACAGACAACGTTATTGGTACTTAATCTAGTGTTTCAGTTCCAACAGTTTTGTCAGAAATTTGACTGTTAGCCTGACCAAACAAGATCTCAACTTCTTTTCTTACATCCAAATCAATAACGAAATTCATTCAAGATACTAAAAAAGCCAGTTAATATAAGACTGCAGAACCTTCTTTTGAACCTAACTGTAATATGTATTTTGTCCCATCATGAAAATAATTCTCTATATGATAAATAAGAGTTATGTTTATATTATGAATGTAATGTTCAAAATGAAAATACAAATGTCAAACAATCGTATTAATTTTATAAACCATGCACACAAACCAATTTCACATCAAATTCCTCATCAAGTTCATGATGGTGTATTATAAGTGTTTTATGTGCCCTTCTTTTGGGGCTCGAACAACACTACAAAAAAGTAGGGTCCATATGCGATGGCTTATGAAAATGCTAAAAAACCGTTCAACTTAAGCGAATCTCGTTCATAGGTAGCATTGAGGCAAGGTCTCATGTAGATGGTGAAGTAAATCGACGTTAGTGTTCGTATACGGGGAACCAAAAACCCTCAGTGGAGCATGAACGAGATTCGCCTAGAAGCCTAAGTGAAAGTTTTTCGTGCATTTACACAAACCATGGTGTATGAACTCTACTTTTTTGTAGATGTCGCCCGAGCCTGAAAAGGAGGGCTCATATAAAATTTATAATAAACCATCATGAACTTGTTGCTTCTGTGAGCAATTTGAAATCTTTGAAAATGGTATCTGTGCATACTTCTTTTCGGATAAATATGCTCGTATTTGTTTGGGATTAGGACATTCATTTTGAATCATTTTGAATTTTCGTGCGTTTGACTATAATTGAGTATTCTAATATTTGAGGATATCGAAACCGAAACGTGAAAATCAATGTTAAATCTACATGTAGGCTAACCATTTGACTTGAGAATAATCAGTTGAGATATTTTGCCATCCTCAATAAGGGAATGAATGCATGCGTATAGCATCAAAGAGTTTCAAATTGTTCTTAGTGGAAATAAGAACTCCAGAAGAACTTCAAAAAAACACACATCCTTTTGAAGGCAGAATATATAATAATATAATATGACAGGGGAGATAATGTGCTTTGCACTCTACCCCCAAACCCAAAGGAAGCATCTCCATGAAATTTGGAAAAAATCAGCTGCTCCCCCCTTGCATGGATTGTAAAACCAAAGAATGTCGTCAGTAGTAATTTTAACACTGCTCACTTTTTTTGGGGGACCCCAGAGATTTAAAATCTTGAGCCCCATCCTCCAAGAGATTCATTTCAAAGTATAACACCCCTGGATTTGAGAGGAAGTATATTCTCCACTGCTTGTAATTATTGTAGAGACACGGTCTTGAACTTATTTTGTAATTGAAAAGCTAGACTGATGCTCTAACAAAACCAATAATTCTAAACTAGTTGAATATGAATGACTAGCCGTCAGGCTCGCTTCGCTCGCCATATCTGTCTAGCCAGGAGGCTCCGCCCCCTGGACCCCTGAATGGATCGTCCGAGAATGAGATCAGTAGGCTCGCTTCGCTTGCCAGCATTTTTCATTTTTTTATCATATGTTAGGACGATCCAGTCGGGGGTCCAGACTAAACGTCTGGCTAAACGGATATGGCGAACGAAGCGAGCCTGACGGCTAAATATTATAATATTCCCAGGAATAGCTCTGATTGAAGTAGCAGTGCCCAATCAATTTTTCCGCGATAAATGCATTTCAATCTTCAACTTGGTACCAACCTAACACAGTCAATTCAACTTAATGCCGACCTGACAAAATTATTAATTTAGTTACCAGTTAACAACTATTTCGAAGAGGTGTTCTCTGTAGATTATAGTTCTATATTAACATATGGCATGGACATTTTTCAATTATAATTAAGAGATTGGGATAAGAAGAATATACATGCTAAAAGACGAAATTTAAACCCTTAAAAACCACCCTTAGAGTTAGAATATTGCCAAAAGATTTCTCAGTGCGCATCTAAAGGGCCAACTGAACATACCTACCAAATTTGAACGTTTTTGGTCCGGTAGATTTTTAGTTCTCCGAGTGAGTGAGTGAATCAGTCAGTCAGACAGTGAGTGAGTGAGCGCCATTTCGCTTTTATATATTATATAGATTAAGTTGATATTATGGAATTCCTGATAATTGAGATAATTACCTCCATAATTGAGAAAACACAGTTTTGTTTATGTTACATCCAAATTTATTCAATTATCCATAAATAAATATGAGTGTGACAAAAATAAGAAATTGGAGTTCCTCCAATAAATTCTTAATTTATTTAACATCAGAGACATATTGGATTGGGGTTGATCACCTGGGTAGGTTCTTCAAAGTCTCCCCACATATCAATTGAGCCATAACCATAATCATCATAATAGAACCATAACCATCATCATAATAGTAAATGTGTAGATGGTGAGAGTGCGATGCAGTCCTACGATCAGCGTACCATGTAATGTCAACAAATCAGATTATTTTGATCGAGTCTATTCAAATTTTTAGATTTTTTTGCGAGATACGGTGAGCTGATTGATTACACAGCTGATCTCCCACACAGGCACACGCATCTTCAGTTTTCGACAAACGACGAAAATTATCATCTGTTTTCCCAAGGATGAATTATCCTTTTCATGTCCTTCAGTGAGTTTTCCCAGAACTAGTGCAATCGAATTTTTATATCATAAACCTACTGTTCCAAATTTTGTGGAAATCGTTAGAGCCGTTTTCGAGATCCGTTGGACATAAATAAACAAATATAAAGATATAAGAATATAAACAGATATACAGAAATTGCTCGCTTAATATAATAGGAATTATTTTTAAAAAGTACCGATTTTTCTGATTTTTCCCGACTCAATCCATTTCCCATTCCAGTCAATTGACACTCAATATTGACAAACGTTGAGTATCTCCTCTCCTAGAATATTTATTTTATAGAGCAGCTTCATCCTTGTTTTAGTCTTCTAACAGAGAGAGCACTCGTAGTTTCTCGAGAGTTCTACAGATGGCGGCTCTTCACTTTCTAGATCTTTTCTTCTCAATGACTGTTTCATTTAGGTCTAGGCTATTCAGTATTTCTCATAATAATATATCATCAATAAGACTCAAGTAATGCAATTCAATTTTTCACTCTTGTATAGATTATTGAATATCTTTGAGTATTGAATAGCAAGTCCGAATCGTTTTTCATCGATTCGTGTCTGTGTCAGGTGAGAGGTGATTCGAAGACTCGTGTCGAAGAATCGATTCGTGTTCGCTTGTTATGAGCATTTGTCAGTTACATTATCCTTGAAAATTTTGAATTATATCAATAATGATTAGTGGGAAAATCATCATTTTCAGTTTTGTGGAAATTGTAGAATAGCATTTACCCTACCGCCTACCCTTTGGTAGTGTTTGTAAGCTGACTTTCAATCTAGGAGATGATAGGATTTGAAATTCCAACCTCTCAAAATTAATTCGGTTTAAACATTTCTCATATCCTCATTTTATTGGTCAGGATTGAATACGGTATGGGTATATGTCAGTTTTCTCTGCTTTATGCTTTATTTCTAATTGTAAAAATTTGTTGATTTCACAGCTATTTCCTCGAAGCTCGGTTCCCCGATATTATAGATGCAGTGTACATACTCTGCGAATTTAAAGAGGAATTCCTGTAAATAATTCGACAAGTGTGAATTTTTTTAGGAATTCATATATGGACTCAAAGCTGGGAGCCACATATCAAATATATCAGCTCAAAGCTCAACAGAGTAATTTATTTGCTGAGAAGTCTATCCGGTTTAGTACCTATGCAATATTTTAAGAACGGCCTATTTTTCTTTCTTTCATACTATAATGTCGTATGGCCTCATTCTTTGGGGTAATACCTCTCAGATCAATGATGTTCTACTCATCCATAAAAAAGCTTCAATAATTATAATTAACTCATCATATCGACTCACAACTCATCATAATAGAGAGTATAGACTATATTATAGAGTGTATCTGACAAAACACCGCGTGCAATGTATGCTGAAACGAAAAAAATGTATGCTGGCTTATGTAACGAAAAACAAAAAGAAGCAACTATTTTTGATGAAAAATCGAGGTGGAGTAGCTTAAGTTACACTTTATGAAAATTGTTGAGTTCAGTAAAATCTTTTAAATTTTTCGTTACATAAGCCTTTCCATCAGCATACATTGCACGCGGTGTTTTGTCAGATACACTCTATAATATAGTCTATATTATATAGAATATTATATTATACTCCTCTATGATAATCATATATAGCGAACGATGTTGATTCAAAGGTCTTTTTACATTGATTTGTGCCTGATTTGACCCAACCAACAATGCTTTACTTCCAAACAAGGATCACTACTGACCCACTTTTATAACTCTAAGATTGTCTAAAACTAAGTAGTCTACCTAGTGCCAAACAGGATCACGAAGAAATCATTGGCAATGAAATTTTAGTAGCCTGGAGCCATTACCAAGTTCCGGCCTATATCAAATTTCAATCTGCATTTCTAAACTGAATGCTCTGCATTAATTGCAGATAAAGTCATGAGACAACCGAAAGGGAATGGTTCTCACTTTCGTCCAGTGAGCAGAAAAAGTTGTAGATTGAATTTTATGTATCTGGATTCAGGTTGGAACACTGACCAACTCTCACTTATGTTATCTTGTTGGAGTGTGTCGTTTTTTGTCGCGCAGGTCTCGATCCGGTTCATTCAAATGCGATATTGAACAGCTCTCAATACATTCGAGCTCTAGACCTTTCAGTATATTGAAATGATCATGAATGGAGAATCAAACTTTATCCATAATAACAATAATACAGAGCTGGAATTATTACTGCTTATATATGGACTTTTAGAATAATGAGGATTATGATTGTTATCTCTCTACATTGAGAATATAAACTATAAGAGGACATCAATAAAATTGTACTTTTTAGAGTTTATTCTTTGTTGATTTAATCATTGCTATGATACTTGACATTGATACTGTTCAAGCAAGAATTGAGAGTTTTGAAATAATTTTGCACACATTCTTTTACTGAAAATCATTCTAACTTTAAAGATTATTCACAAGTATATTTAGTAGACCTGTTGTAGAATCTTGCACATGGAATTATAACTTCAAGAATTTTCAAGAGAATTCCTCATGGAGATAAGGAATTCCTTCCAAAAATGTGGTTCCTAAGAGAAAACAATCGATATTTTGCTTTCAGTGTAAGTCGTGATCGGGATCGACCGCGACTCGTTCTGTTAGCACACTTAAAACGCTTGAAACCATGTAGCTATGGATGCTACGTTATGCTAATGATTATTGAAGAATATGTTCAAAATTTCCATACATTGAGTTTAAAAACACATTGACTCTTTACCCCGTAATATTCATGTTCTATGTAAAAACTCTGTTCATTCAGCCGTGTCCATACTGAACAAATGTTCGATATATATGTTCGGCAAACATGTTTGTTGAGGAGCTCAGGGACAAATATTTTAAAAAGTTCGGACAATCATTGTTCGTCAAACAAAAAATTACTGTTTTTCCAAACATTTTCAGTATTGACTGCTGTAAAGCATGAAACCTGTACTTCCCACTTACAAATATTTTGATTAGTGATTGACAAAACATTGTTTGTTAAACATAATAAAATTTGCCCAAAGTTTTTCAAGAAACATGTTTGTCGAACATTTGTTCAGTGTGGACACGGCTCAAAACGACCGGAATACACACAGGATATGTTACATAGGTCGAGAATAATCAACTCCCACTGTCGTGTGTATACCGATTGAGTACAGCTACTAACTTCGTGCAACATAACAAAGTTTGCCATTATTATAAAAAATCACTACACTTTTACAATAGGGTAACAGGACTAAAAAATCAATCTGTACTACCACGATAACCCATATTGATATTTCCATTCATTGATTGACTTCGTGCTAGGTGGACTAGGTGGTGCGAATGTGGAATACTGACCAAATAAGAATTTGTGCGTACGCTAGGAATGTATGATGATTGTCAATGTCGTCTTGAATGGCCTCAACAATGAAAGGTCACGAGCTGCAGAGATAGCGGTATAGTGTTGAGTGTTGAGGATGTTGCGTCACTAAATGCCGTGGACTTGTCTGGAAATGTTTTTTAAGTAGGCTTTCTATGGCCATGGCCCTGATTCTCTAGCTTCCTTCATCCTTCCGACACGCGTTCATTCAATTATCTTTCTCACGAGTGCTCTTCCCTCATTCTCCAACCATTCACTCTTTCTTCTACAACTAGTGTAATCGAGAAGAGCTTGTTCCCAACTAATGATGTTACCAATCTGCTGGTAACTAGTACTCCACTTTACGTTCTTCTTCCAACATTGAAAGCAAAAATTGAAGCATCTTAGATTGAATTTCGTTGATTCGTATTGTTATCTGTTATCACAATAAATAAATTCAGGAATCCATTTTTCTACATCATGAACTTGTATTACCCTCCATTCAGAGTACAATAGATGGTGATATCAACTCCATAATATTAGACTATCCCTATAAACAAAATCAGTACAATGTTCAGAAGTTTGAATGTAATTGATAATTATCAACTTTATCATCAATTGTTAGTGAAATTGATTGTAAGTGAAATGTGGACTGTAAAAATTATCACAATTAGTAAATTGCTGATATCAGTGTAAAGTTAAGTGAGATTTGCTGAGAGATGTGATGGAGAGATTTGCTGATATTTTTGACTTGATTGCTGTGATAGTTGGATTCTATAGTGAGATACACTTCAAACTGTCAGCATTTCTTATAAATAATGCTAGTGCTGAAAGTTTGAAGCAAATTTCACTACAGTTTTGGTGAAGAGGAAACCCTTATACCATACTGAAATATGGATTGGGCATAAGCCGAATAGACCATCATCAATAACTTTAAATCTCCAACACTGCTTAATCTGTAGAATTTATGAACAGTAATTCCATTCTTTTACACATATTATCAATATGTACATTCCACTTCAGATGTTGATCTATTAAAACACCTAGATATTTAACTTCTCTCACGTTTGTCAGTGATTGACATATACAGTCCCTAACAACAAAATCTGAGTTTTACGGACAACTCCTTTCAGCACAGTCAAACGAATCTTAAATCATTTTGAATGATGTTTGATAACCAATAAAGGTTTAGTTATTGATATGATTTTGGCAGAAGCTGAATGAAACACTATTCCTATTTTTTTTCAATTTTGGAAACTATAATTGCTAAACACATAATTGCCTTCTCTTTCACAGGTCAACAAGTTGTAGTTTCCAATTCAAAGTTTGAACTATTCTGCAATCGTTATTGTGTTTCAAATTTTTTTCTTTAGTTCCCAATTATATTTGATAATAATTGAACCTATACTAATCATGAACATACTAATAGGATTGCTGTTCATTGACTATTATCTACTTGTAGTTCTGTGAACAGTAGACCTCACTCATCCACAAGTATCTGGTTTCACCTGTTCACCGGCTTCTCCAGACATCTGTGTAATGCATGCAATGAATAATTCAATTGTCAGATGATTGATTATGACTAATTCTACAGTCTAATTAACTCTATCTTCAGAGTAGATGATAGTGATATTGGAGTATGGAGGAGATTCCTTTTTCTTCCCTATTATCCTTAAAATAGAAAATTTCAAAAAACCTTGTGTATACATTGACGCGCAGTTAAAAAAGGAATATTCCTGCCAAATCTCATAGAATTCTATCAACGCGTTTGGCCGTGAATGTGTTACATACATACAGACGAAAGAAAATCTGAGTTCAAACATGAACTGCACTACGTTCGTTCAATTAAAGCATTTATCTATATGCTGTGAACTGAATTCACTATTGCTGTTTCTTTATTAAGCTTGATCATTTCATTTAAATATTATCACTCACATCATAATAAACACTGAAATCTTATTTATGATAGAAACGTGGTCATCAACATAAGAAACAGCTAAAAAACCTCGTCAAGAATCAAGATGAATCTGGAGATAACTATGACAGCTTAGCATTGCAATAAAATGCGTTGGGTGCGGCAGCAAGTTCTCTCCAATTGACGACATGGTTGCAATTTTCTCATAAGATCGGCCAGTGGTTCAAATGATCTTATTCTAGAGTCACTTTTATGATGAACTATTTAAAAATCAAATTCACAAGTCGACTTTCAAATCGGAGCGAACGCTTTTTAATTGAAATGAGTTACGTGCCATCATCAGCGATCGAGACCAGCCCGAAAGTTTAACGGAGTTTTTCTTCGGCTTTTTTGTTAGTTAGCCGCATCGGAACCTGTCTGACCAACGTGAGCTGCTTTACCTCATAGGTCAAGGTCACATTCACCTGGCCCACGGTCAATTTCTCCGCTCCAGGCCTATCCTCATAATAAAACAAGCAAAAGTCCTCTCAGCGCACGATTACACCTCTGTTCAACCCCAAAAACTAAAACGGCTAGAGTACAACGCTATTCAGTGCTATATGCATACACCACAGTTGCATCATGAGGAAACCTGTTACATCCGATCCCACATCGTGACACTCTCACCTGCGATTTGTTGCAGATAATGTTGTGCAATAGAAAAATAACATATTCATGTGATTCAATCGTCAGAGCCCTCAAAGATGCAATTAACTCAATAGCAACAATAATGATTATAATTATTATGTGAGTTGCTTGTTGGAACTGTAACTTATATTGAATCTTTTCAATTGCATTGTTGAACCTTTTGAAAGTTAAAAGTTGTAACAGCCACATATTCGAATAATGTTCACTTGATAAGAATGTTTTTTGTTAAGAATGACATTGATATGAAGTTAACTTTGACTCAGAAAGTAAACTGGATACGGTATAGACTTTTGATTCTACATAATTTCACAGGAGAAAAGGAACTGAATGAGAACGCTATCTTCGAGTTTGGATGAAGAATAAACACACGGAAACTACTAGACCACACTTCGATTCATTGATTCTCATTCTTCAATAATTATTTGAGCGATGAATAATCATATTCAATATGATAAATGTGTTTGCTCCAGTGTTTGGAACACCAAATTGTCAAATTTGATCGACATTGGAGTTGACCTCAAATTATACTAAAAGCTCACATTAATCCAAACTGCAGTTCACGTCGACCCGTCGCATATCGTTTCACAATGTACAAGTAGTATCAAATATCGCAAAAGTAAAGTGCAAAATCCGCTCATTACAGTTGATCTGTTATTTCTATATTCACTCTTGGAATATAATGCAAGTTTTTGAGTGGTCAGTATTCATAGTTCCTATTTATACAATTTTGATTCAAATGGAACAGAACATAAAAATTATTATGTAACAATATGTTGTTCTATAGGATTCAATGTACTCATGCGAATATCTTCTCAATAATGTTGATCTGTTAACTCTATTTTAAGAATATAATACAAGTTCCTGAGGAGTCGATATTTTTATAGTTCTATTCTTGATTTTAATGTGACACTACATGTAACAATATGATATACTCTGGAATAACCTTATTCCCAGAATGGGAATGCAATTTGTATCCTCATTCTACTCCTATTCTTAAAATTAATGGGATGTATCACATGAATTTATTGAGAATGCTAGTTCTGAAAATCAGATTTTCGAAACAAAACCTCCTGTTTGGGAAGCTCCAAATAATTCCACTGACACTTGACTTTAGCATTGATTAAAGGTTTCAGGGCAAGAGAAGAAGAATGTGACAGGATATGAAACTTGAAACTTCTTGATTTGAACCGATTTCAAATTGAAGGTGCCGTTTAATTATCACTGGACTCTGATGTGGACACACAGCATTCAGATGCAAATTTCCGCTATGATTTGCCGACTCGTGTAAAATCTGCACAGATATAATGATACACTCATGACTCAGTTGTAAACTAGCTCTCAATACTGGAGCGTAATTGCCGTGCCCGACTGTAATCACTGATTGCTACTTCATATCCAGGAGAGCTGGAAAGGCATGATTCTGATATCCAAGTTCCATACAAGTCTCCAGGTCTAGGTTAACACTTGCAGGTATCAATTTTAGCAGGAAGCAGCCTGTTCCTGGAGTACGTTATCGTTTATTAGTACCGGCCAATAAGGAGAGGCGGTCGAGTATTCCAATTCTCATGATTAACGCATTTTTCTTTCAGTGAAGTCTCCACGTTAATTCAATTAATGTGTGAAGTTCGCATCATTATATGGAATTCAGAAGGAAGGATGTGATTGTGTAAATTGGTGACGTATAGAGTATTGTTACTTGTATACAATTCTATGAAGAGCCAAGATCGTATCATCCCCTCGAGATGTTTTCAAATAGTCTTTGAAATGAGTCATCAATCCTTGTTGATTCTTGGAAATTGAACAAGTTTGTTTTTGGGGTTTTTGGATGATATTTTCATTATTGATTCAAGAAATAAATGATTATTAAGGGCGAGACCATACGCACGTTCCATTAAATAAGACTATGTTAAGCGTTTTTTCAGGCGATTTCAGAGGTGGCAGCGCAAGAAGCTCTCCGATTGGCTGATTGGGTTGGCGCCTGATAAAACGCCTTATATGGTTACGAAAATTCTACTGATTTTCCAGCGATGTTTTAGCAGCATGGTTTTGGAATCTGAATCAATAATTGCAACATAGTTGTAATGCAGACTATACATAGTTTATAAGCAATCAAAATTATCATCAATTTTCATGTTTTTGTCTCCTTTGCAATCAGATTTTATATAATGTTAAATAATTATTTCGTCAACCTACATTAGTAAAGCTCATCAACATGAATTGATATATAAAACATAATTCATATTCGATTTCTATAGTTCACATTTTCTTTATTTTCACTTTCTCTATTTTTCATTTACTCATACATGGGATTGAGAAGGCATCAAAACGCAAGGATTTCCTCGATGAAATACAACTATGGAATGCGAATCACTTGACCTCTATATGCGGCATTAAACTTTCTAGACGCGAGTGGAATTTGCAGAATGGAAAAATTAAAGTCGTTCCTATGGCTCACTTTGCAACATCTTTATGTAAATTTCAATGCTACTCGTCTGCAACTCTCAAAACAAGACTATCAATGATCGCGAAAACGCTGTTTTCTATACAAAGTCATAAATTTATTAATATATTCAATGATATTGTACCATTCATTTTGATGATATCGTTGACTTTCTTTTAGAGAGATAAACTACTTAGACTATACTGCAGTAGAAAATGACAGGAATATTTTAATGATAAAGGTAGACGTACAATGGATCTCCAGACTTTTGAAGGCAATACAAGCAACTTGCCTCACTCTCAACGGAAGTCGGAGAGGACGACAATCTTGAACACAATTCTCTGTATTCTAAGTAAATGATAGTCAAAAATATCAAATCAAATTTATTGCCAAATCAATAAAAATTTACAAACATAAAGAAAAATCCAGTTTCATACTTTGAAAAGTTCACGAACAAAATTGCAAAGCTTTCATTTACTTCAATGTTGTTTTCCATCATGAACTGCTTATTATTAAATCACTTTTTGCTATTAAAAAGAACGACTAGTAGTCAGAATTTTTTACAATAGATGAATAGATCACTCACTGTGACAACGAGATTTTTCGGCAGGCTCGCCATCTTCCATTTAAAGTGAATAATTGTCATTGTCGATTGTCAGCAAAACTGAGTTTGTGCGCTAGCAACGTGCATTCAGTAAGTTTTATATTAGTGATTAGTCAAATAATCAGAAAAATGTTCTCCGGGAAAGCTTGAATTACTATCAAGACTTCTAATATCACAGGGGTATGAATGGGTACTACAGGGATGCATTCCTCAAGGGAATCTGGATGCATTGATGATAAGGAAATTTACACAAAAAAATGATCGGTTCTTAATTAATATTCTTGATAAACTTGTATACCATGGGATAAATACCTTCCATCCTATTGAGAGTGTCTAACTTCCAAAAGCTCTCATAATGATATTCATGGAATCGTGTTATAGATTGAATATAGACAAAATATTATCATTTGAAGTGATTACAAGTTTCAGTTGACTCTTATAATAAGAAAAATATGAAATTTCGTCTAGCAGTGACCCATTACTTTCAGTAAGTACCTGCTTCTCAAAAACATACTGATACTACATCATGGCCAATACCTTATCCAGTATTTCATCATAGAGAAACAATAGCGTAATTAGATATCTCATGATATTGTTTCTCTATGCTAATATCCAGAATTTTATCCAATTATCATCTATCATCACCCGTCAATCGCTTTTTGTTAATTAGATCAATGAATTCAATAGCTAACCTTCCAAGTCTTGAAAGTACTTAGTTTAAACATTAGTGGCTATATGCACTTCATTTAGTATAAAAACAACACATCTATGTTTCTTTTTGGAACGACTAAGTATAGGCCAAGCTTGCGACGGGATTTTTCACACTCAGCACTCACATTAACCGTACTTCCTGCATAATTTTTGCGAGAAATGATCAATTTGGCCCGTTGGAGACGGGCGTTGACCACTTGGAGGCGATTTGCCTGAAGGCTGGCCTGCTTCACTTTCGACAAACAGTGGGTTTGTTTGCTGCCAAAGTATTATTTGGATCACGCAACGCGCACAAAATAGCAGCGCCAAAATTGAAGCAGCTAACGGGTGTCACTACCGGTCACCTCTGCCTCTATTAATTGAGCATTCCAGTAGGCTACCGAGTAGACTCAGTGTCCTGAAATATATTAATTCATGAAATATATTCTTCATTCATTGAGTTTATTTCAGGCTTCAATGTCCCATATTCACTTCAGAAAATAATATGTATGACAGTGTATAAAGCCAGCTATAACTTCCACATTCAACATAATTATTATTATTTCAATGGGGAGCATACGTGTTAGAGG
Organism: Nilaparvata lugens; assembly: GCF_014356525.2. Lineage (NCBI taxonomy): Eukaryota > Metazoa > Arthropoda > Insecta > Hemiptera > Delphacidae > Nilaparvata > Nilaparvata lugens. Next base: position 21,397,381 of record NC_052504.1, on the reverse strand, counting down.
TTTCAAGTTCATTTTTGAAATGCAACTTAAGCATAAAACGGAAAACCAATCAAGAGAAGATATTTTTTGTGTGAATTCCTAGTGATTGGTGATAGATTTGATAGTAGTGATGTGAATTTTTACATTGTCTATATGTTAGTATTCACGAAACTTAATCCATCAGTCTTAAAATTATGCGAAAGAAAAGTGGATTGAACTAAAAGTTATGAATCAAAGAGTAAATGAACTGAGAGTCAATGGATTCATGACCATTCAATTATTGGAGAGTGGTTGTACTTACAAGCAGATTGATATAATGTATTTATGTAATTGTACAGATAAGATAGTACAGACCACGCTGCTCTTCCATTGGAAGGGATTTGTTTAATGACATTAGGTACCTACTGAAAACAGACAGAGTTTCAAAATTACTTTTCACTGGAGAGTTAAATTTTCTGTGGTTCCAAACCCACCTATCGTCTCACAAACCATTACTTTTTCTCTCATAATTTCTTACCACTTCTCCGATCACCCATGCATCTGTAATCTGCATCATTGTATTGAAGTCTGAATAAATAAAGGAATCTTGACTATACTGTCTGTCCTGAGACAAATTAGTGTGATTACATTTTCCATCAATGTTGATGAGTTATGCAATCATCTTCTCGTGATATTTTCATCATTTATTTCAAAAGTTGAAGTTCATTGGAGTTTTTATGAACAAAATCATATCAATTTACATAAGAAGAGCTCCCTATGAAAATTAATGACAAGATACTTTTCAAACACTTATAATATCCTTATTCGGAGAAAAAACCGTATTTGATGCAAGGAGAGGAATTGAAAGTGAATTAAAAAGAAATCGAAAATTTAATGGGACTAATTTTATGTGTCCTGCTGTATTGAATATGTGAGTGGAGTACATCACAAGTCAAGTTCAAATCTCAAAGTCAATTCCAGACCACTAATTATGCCTATTACTGAATGAAGTCTATATTTTTGGACATGTGAAACAAGATTTAATCGTTCCACCAAATACAGCACATGCGAATGTGATGTGAGCCTGTTTGAAAACGAAAGCTCTCTCCATTGAAACACGTTTCTCTCCAGTCCAGCATCCATTGTTCCTTACAATATCAATACGTAAGCCTACGCAAGCGAGCTGATTATTATGATTGAACAATTACGTCGATAGCTGTCTGTACTTCTACGGAGATGATGTTTCAACGATTCAACCTTTTGAACTTGATCCTCTGATGGATAGAGTTAATGGATAACATTGAAATCTCAAATTTTCGCATTGAACAATGCGTGGGCGAGACTGATACTGCGAATAATATAAGTGTTCGGAGGTCCCTTGGGGAGAATTTTCACCGACAGGGCCGCTTTCATGCTGCATCAGCCCCAGTCAGCCGGTATTACTTTCACCAGGTCCGGCATCATCTGGGTCAAAGCCTAGGGCCCGGGCCCGCTCCCATGCATACGCCCGCTGCCGCCTTCCATTATAATTATTGTAATTCAACCGTACCGAGAAAAGCCCCGAATGTGGTAGCCCACAGACGCCAAATAAATCCATGCTCCTCTTACACCAACTGCTGAAATAATTGCGGATGTTGTTGCTCTTATCAAACTATGAGATAATAAATTATTTCACCAAGCAAACTATCAATAAACGACGAATGTCATGTTAGGCGAACCGAGATTTATTCTTGATGGATGATGAATATGATTTCAATTGGTTTAAATTTATGGATAATAAATCAAATCAAAGATTAAAATTGATTCACTTCAATTCAATACCAATTCATTCACAAGTGGAATTGAAAATGTTAATTCAACGACTCATAATTCAAAGTTTCATTACAATGTCAAAATTCTCAATTCATTTGGAACGTTTTCCATTGTTGATGATCTCTATTCAATTGATCCATGGTAATGTCAAAGTTATAAATCTATTTGAACGTATTACAAAAAAATACCTATTCAAGTGTGACTTGTACGAGGGTGAGGAATGAAATAATGCTAGAAGTATTGAGAATCAAATCCATGACTGAGTAGCAATTTAGCAGACACAAATTTAAAGCTTTTTCTGTTAAAAGGTAAATAAATATTATGATGATTGAGGCAGATGAATTGTAATTGAAGTTTTTCAATGTTTGATTAATATTGAGTACTGAAACGCTCCTTGCGGGGTTTCTGACAATACTTGAGAAATGCCCCAGATGGAGACGTCACACATATAAAAAAAATCTTATATTGAGTCCTCGGTGTTATAGCCTCAAATTTGTAAGTGTGTGAATGAACACTATAAAACACCAGATTGAGTGAGTCAGTACAAGATTCAATACAATTATTTAACCTGTAAAAATTTAAGTAATTTCTGCACTTTTCGAAGCGAAGGGTGGGGCCCCATAAAATAAAAGGAGAACTCACGTGATCCTTCTTGGCGTAGTGGTTTCTTTAAATTAATTTATAATTGGTGGCTCGTCCAAACTTCAGTCTTCAGCACATGGGGATTTTCGAAATTAATTATTTTTTACACCAATTAAATAATTAACAATTAAAATTTAGATTTATAGAAGCGATCGATTGACAGAATTATTTTAAAATATAACAAATAATATCGCCTTGAGTATAGGCTAACAATCAAAATACATAAATTGAAAGAACAAGAATATCACTAGAAAAATGGTAACTTTTTAAAATAAAGGTCTTTACGGTGAAGGCATCAAAAGGGAAGTAGTGCCTCTCTTCTCTAAACATTTGGCTAAACAATTCTGTCTTACTTAATTTGCATAGAAATTCTGCTATTGGAAGAATTAGTATGACGTATACATTACGTCAGAGATGAGTGGGAAAATAGTTCATGTTTTACAATAAATAAACTTAAATTATCTGCCTTTATGAGTAAATAAATTTTCTTCATATTTCTCCTTATACAATGTACAATGTGTTACCACATATGATAAGACCATTCTAGTCGCTGATAACAAATTAGAATACCATGTTTGAATGTCATCCCTTTTTAGTGTTATTTTTCTGACCTATGATTGGCCTGAACGGATCACAGAGTGCTCTTACATCAGTCCATTCGGTTGATTTTATATAAATAATTATTATATAATATTAATATTTCATACAAAAGATTCTTATTACAATCATAAATAACAAAAATGAATATTACTATTCTTATTATAATGCTTGTATCATGATCTTGCTCGCTTTTATAATATTTAACATGTTGTACATTTCCATTAATAAATTATTTTAACAATAATAAATATATTTTTTATTTTGAAACTCTTATCCTTTTTACAATAATAATTATTAGTTTTAGGAGTAATTATATCTTCGTTTTGTCTCAAACGTATAGTCAGTAGTAGAGAGAATAATTTTAACTAATTTCTTGAGTGCATTCAAAACAGCTGTTCAATAATGTAAACAAAGTTGAAACCTCTAAATTTAATGATTGACTACAAACAAGTTACAAATTATTTGCAATAAAGTTATAATTTTCAATGAATAATTCTTCCAAAATATTCCGTATAGAACGGTGCTCTTATCTCAGTCTCAGCTGTTGATAAGTAAGCTTTATTGCTATCAGGTAACATTACATTTGATATTCTTTCTAGCCTTCGACAATAATAATATCTCCTATTTCTTTGATTTATTACATTTCATGGTTTCAACAAATTTAGAATGTCACAGTACATATAATGTAATTGACTTCATTTGTCAAAATTAATTCATAGAAAGACCTTTCTCCACATTCTTGATGATGTACATTACTATAATACTGATCTATCAAGGTTTTTTCCAGACTCAGACCAAACATAAATTTCCAGGCAAAGGATTACTATCAGTAGGCTTATTAATGATCAATAAAATCTCTTAAGTAGTATTGATGGAATTCGAGAGAATATTATAAAAATGTAATGACTGATCGGTTTTAAAACATGATTCTTCGTCGCCCTCAAAAAATTAGTACGATTACTATAAAATTACTCTTACCGTTCAGCCGCTAATGCAAACTACAAACAAATCCGTATTATTACTGAATTTTGCAACAAATACATTAAATGAGTCAATAATCAATATTACTCTATCAAACTTAGAGAATTCAGTTCCAATTTATGAGCAAAAACAATGAGCATATCCCAATAAAATAATGAAAAACATGAAGGTTCCTTTAAATTTTAGAAACCTGCTCAATGCTAAAGATATTGGACTCTCAGACTCAGGATAAGTAACCACAACCAATGATCAATATCGACTTGGAGATGGATCTCCGGAACACGTATCTCCTGTCATAGACTGATCGGTTCCAAGACATGATTCTACGCCGCCCACAAAAAAATTAATACGTTGCAGTCATTCTCCCAAAATACTCTCACCGTTCGGCTATCTACTATTGCTGGCCACAAACAAATCCGTATTATTATTCTTGAGCTTTCGCTTTCTCCCGTCTCCAGTCGCTAACGAACACTGCTCGCCCACATCAACAATGTACCATGATCATCTCATTCTATATGTCGTCTGATAGCCGCATGTGAACTCTCTTTCTGAGAGTTTCAAAATTTGACTCATCATTCAACTGCTTCAGATCGCTTGGAATTGGCCAAATGTCACCATTCTGGATAGCAAGAGATCATGATGTGTGCTATCATGAATCTTTGATACAAGTTATAATACATAATATTGGATAATGAGAAATATTTAATGAAAAATTTGCAAATGATAGAGTCTTGATATTGCTAGACTCAATCACTGGAGTATAATGTATGTTTTTTGATGATAATTATGATGAAGTAGGTTTCCTCCAAACCTATGTGCCCTAATTATGTATTGTGATGACCGTATACTATTGCGAGTTATTGAAACGTTTATATCATTATTATATATATTCTATATTCTAATTCTCATTGGTTTTAATTATTGTTGAGAACTGTATCAAGCTTGAGCTTATTAAGGTTGAAGCTGTTTCAAGCTACCATTTCATTTCTCTTTGTGCTTGATGTTCGGTGACGATTTGGCTTTTTACACCATGATTTATTTTGCGGATTAATTCAATTCCAGTATTATTCTGTGAATTTTTATTTGGAGTAGCCTACTGTATTCCATCGAGAATGGTGTTGGTGAAATATTGATTTTAACGGAAATTAAGATTCAAAAAAATATTTTGCTGATGTGAGATCATTATTTGGAAATATTATAATAATTTTCAATAGAGCCTTAATATCCAAGAAAAGACCAGTTTGAGTAATTTGTGTTATGAATTACCACAATTAACACAATCACTCTGCTTCCTCGATTCTGATAGTCATAGTGCCGGTTGCACAAATGCCGGTAAAATTTTAACCGTGATTAAGTCCACGAGAATCAATCAGAGAAGTCGTCTTTTCAAAAATGCCTTCTCTGATTGATTCTCGTGAAATTAATCACGGTTAAAATTTAACCGGCTTTTGTGCAACCGGGCCATTAGCGGCTAATGAGTTTTGCACTCATTTTTTCCCTATATGCATCCACTTATCAGGAATGAAGAGTCAATTCTACAGATTTGATTTTGTTTTCATTAATATTGTACTAAAGCCAACCAAATCAATAAGATTCTTTCCATTTCACAAATCTTTCATTTCAATCTCCTTATCTTCCAGGTAAGATACAGAAGTTTCTTCTAGCAATCTGAGTGTTCCGATCCGAAACGAAATTTTGATTGTAGTGTTTCCAATAGCATAGATAAAAATAGGTAGCAACACAGCCACCTCTTTTTAGAGGTGTAAAAGCATTTACACGGATTTTCTCGATTGGTAGTTGTTAGAATGATTGAATTGCATCAATGTATCCCCCTGATGTTTGAAGATTTGTTCCAATATTCCAATTGAAACAAATGGAAGAAGTATACGAATGCCACTTGATGCCACCTTGTCTCATCATGCCTCTAACAAACTATTCATCACAGACATGATTCATGATGAGTAACGACTCACTTCTATGATTTATGAGAAGGCTTGACAACCTATGCCAAAAGAGTTGAGCTTTATGAGCATGAAGCTGCATCCGTTTACGTTTGTCCTCTTTACCTTAAACTAGTATAGACATCAATAATTCGTTGCTTGAACAAAGTTGGCTACATAATATTTCGATGAAATTTACTCGTTTGAAATTTGCAGAGAATAGAAATGGAGACAAGATAGAGGGGAGTAAGGCGGTTCGGTACACGTTTTTTTAAAATGGATAATCTTTTTCAATATAATTGTCAAGATCAGTCAAATAAGATAAGAGTGATAATATGAGTGATAAGTGATAATAAGAGTGATAAATATGATAAGAGTGATAAAATAAGATTTTCAGTCAAGAAAATCATAAGAGTGAGAAAAAGTGGCAACTGAAATTTTTAAGTGGTCTAATGGGTTATGGATTGTTGAAGTGCTCCGTTCTATTTCCAGTTCATAAACGGTTTCGAATTTTCCATTGGAGTTTTTTTAATACATTCAGTATATCATTGCATGGCTTTGTTCTAATATGCGTTTTTCGCGATTTATGCCAAAATAAACAAGTTATCGAATTTACAAAAAATGTTACTCTTTTATTTATGAACGATATAGGTTATGAAATGTTTCAGTTTGGAAAGATACATTTTTGGAATTTTTATGAGAAGTTCTGTTAATATAGTCGAAACCGTTTATGATCTGGAAAGAAAACGGATTTAGCACTTCAACGACTCATAAATCCCATAACTCGCTAATTGGACCACTTAAAAATTTCAGTGGCCATTTTTTCTCACTCTTATAATGATCTTAACAAATTATATTGAGAAAGATTATCCAATTCAAATAAAAGTGTACCAAACAGCCTTAATGATAATCTAAATGTAATTATTTCCTATCTTATCCCACAAAAATATTGAAATAGTGGAGAAAAGTTCCTATAATTATAATGATTGGGTTGTTGAGAATTGGATTAGTGTGTTATTTTTTGGAGTTGTAGCTCCTATAAACATTTTTATTATCATCAGAATTCTTTCAAAGAAGAAAAGTACCGTAGCCTATGAGCCGTACCACTCAGCCTCCTCCCAGTTCACCTCTTCACCTTTTCACATTCCACCTTTGAATGTCAGGTTGGTCAAAAGAGGTTTACCACGGAGATTATTCAAGGAGGATTGTCCACATTGGTATTGTTTGATCTGAGTAAAGAATAATTCAATATTAGGAATCAGTAGAACATTGAAGTGGCTACTAGCGGCATCTTTTTGCTGATGCTTTTTCGTGTTTATTTGTGTTATAACTTGAATTAACCTATAATCCAACTTACCATATCTCATAATATAACCTCATATTTCACTGTATATTATGACTTTACTCCTACTTACTTTCCTGACCTTACTTTCTGACTTTACTCCTGTAGAGGAAAAGTCACAATGTTTCAAACATCACACATCTCATTTACTCCAATGCACAGGACTTGAAAATGTTTGTTTAATATGCCGGGTGCTAGAACCAAATAACAAGAGTTTCCTGACCGTGGGATGTCCCATATAGAAAACAGGATTGTTGAGAAGGAATTGTTTGTAACATTTAAAGAAGCAAGCAAGCACAGACAAGTCCGATAAACAAACGCCCAAAACAAGATCTAAGGATGCTTGGCGTGAAAGTAACAGTTACAGTAACCGGCTGGTCAAAAGCAGTTGGTAGTTTATGTATATGTATTAATATATACATGAGGATAAGTGCAGCCGGTAAGGCACTGCACTGGGGGACACCTGACGCGGTGGCCGCCGTCGTAACAGGATCTCATCCCATCAACACTGCAATCAGCATCGTCGTCATAGGACGACCCAATTATGGAAGGTGGCCAGCCACATGCTTCTTCTTCAGAGAAAGTTCCAGTATCGAATCATCTTCTTCTCCAGGGCTGGTCGGGCTGGATCTGTTGCATGTGGAGTTATTCGAAAATTAACATTATTCAACTTTCTCATCTGTTCGAAAATGTAACAAATTTATTTCTTATTCGATCTTCACGTGTCTTGATTCAATAAAAATTATCATAAAACCAGAGAAAACAAGAGCTATGTTGTCCTGCTCAAATTTGATTAAGAATCATGATGTTAACATAGTATTGGTATAGTACTACTATAGTATTGATTGATGACAGGTTAGAACCTGAGAAGTATTGTTAGTATGGGAGTGATTAGTATGCATGAGAGTGGTGAGTATAAAAATTATGTGAAAGGCTGTGTACATGATTAAAGATTAATAAAAACATGTATAGTACCCTTTTTGTTTAAAACATTTTAAAACTTTAAAACATTTCAACGACTAGTTTAGGCCTACTTTGACCATTTTCATGTTGACATATTTTTAAGATGTTTTAAATAAAAATTGTACTACTTTTTTCATATTGTTTTCATTAATTTTAATAAAGTAACCCACAGAAGTGAAGTGATTTCATGATAAAAGATGTATTCAATGTATTTATTTGGAGAAAATGGATAACCAATTCCTTAATCAGTTGGGAGTAATTGTCAACGATTAGATGTCTAAATTCAATTTTGAGAAAATAAATTAGAAACATTTTTTCTATTGATTGGAAGAAATTGTTTACGATTTCATTACATACCATGTAAATTATCCGTATAGGATTCTCAATTACGGGGTCTACTTGGATCACAAAAATTTGTAACTTTCCAGCAGGAATGAAGTTTAGGTTATCAGAGTGTTAGAGAAACACTCGTCTGAATCATGTAATCTGTTGAGTTTATAATGAGTATGACTTCATATCGTTTTATGAACACTTATGAATGGGAATAAAATATTTTCTAAAATTATGCTAGAAATAATGAATTATCAACAATTTTATTTTATTGAGGCGTATGATACTCAAAATTACTATAAAACGATTTGTTAGTAGATGGATAGTTATTTCAGGATTGAACAAAAATTATTATGAGAGTGAAGATAAATTAGCATTGATAAGCCAACTTGAAGAGTAATAAGAGAATTTGATGACATACTCACATCATTGGAATCAGAAATCATTGTAGAAGCATGCTGATTCAACTGATAGAATACTCTAAAACCCTTTGCAGTACTTTTCTCAGCAGAGCCAACTTGAAGAGTAATAAGAGAATTTGATGTCATACTCACATCATTTGAATTAGTTAATTAGCCAACTTGGCTAATTAACTAGACCAACGTGCTAATTAACTTAGTAAAAAGAGCCAACTTGAAGAGTGATAAGAGAATTTGATGACATATTCACATAATTTGAATTAGTGATTATTTGAATTAGTGAATCAGTGATTAGTAATTTGAATTAATTATTCAAAACATGTGAGTATGTCATCAAATTCTGTTATCACTCTTCAAGTTTGCTCTGCTGAGAAAAGTACTGCAAAGGGTTTTAGAGTATTCTTACAGTTGAATCAGCATGGTTCTACAATGATTATAATTCGTTATAGATACGTGCTGATTCATCTGATACAGCTGATTCAGCTGATTCAACCCTTTACAGTACTTTTCTCTGCACAGCTCTTACATCATGGGATTGTTGTCAAGAAGTGTTGTCCATACCTGTGGTTGGCACGGCAGCCAACCTGTTAAAATGAAATCAAAATCTTCAAAAACTTGCGTGATTATCATTATTATAAATTTCTTCTCTATGGTAAGATGAATGAGCATCAGTGAATAAGCATGACTATAAGTTCCACGTGCTAATGTGGCGTCCATCATAGCTGTCAATGAATAAGCAACACACACGCCTTTCCTATCAAATCATAACACTGATATTGATCTGATATATCATGTCAACAAATAAGTTGAACTTTGTGATGGATTGTACAGTATTAGCTGACAAAAGCCATGACGGATCAAGTTCGACTGTTCATGACTTATCCTATTGTAAGCTGGAGAGATCCGTTATACTCTTCGGAAACAAGCTCCAAAAATGGTTGGAGTTGTCTACAGTACTTGGAGCAGAGCAGCATAGGGCGAAGCCTTGGCCTACAAATACCTATCCCAGTTTTCTTGTCAGTGCCACAACAAATTCATTAGACTCTCTTCTCTTATCCCATATCCATCTTATTTTCTCTATCATATGGGCTACTCACTCGATCCGCCTCGATAGCTGTATCGAATTCGTTTATTCATTTAATATGGCATAACGGTATCTTCTCCAGTAGGATACAATGAGGCCACACTTAACCAGATATCGTTTGAAAACAATACGAATTTGTTCATTGCGGTGGGCTTGTAATGGACTCTACAAATCGTGATCGGTTTTTTTATTGAGTGTGTGGGTTATTCTTGGTAAGATACAAGCATTCATTCAGTCCACTCATCATGAACACCAAATTCAAATGATTCATCAATTGAACGGCTGTAGGTCAGAAATATTATTGATATTCCATTTCTTAAACTGAAATGTTCAGACATCCTCTTATGTTTGCTAAATCAAATCCCTCACATGAAACGTAAAAGAGCTCCCAAGCTTTTGAGCAAAACTATTCATTGCCATAAATGATATCCATTGAATTATATAGTCGATTAAAGAAATATAGAAAGGGTTTGAAAGCTGTTTACAGCTGAATTAAGACAAAGTTTTCAGGCTGTATTGTTGACACAAGCACATCAAGCTTGATCCGTTAATTATCAAGATATTTAAAAATTGAGAGATCGAGAGCATTCTCTGGGTAAAGACACCATGACCTAACTGGATTCAAAGAGAATCTTTCCATCAGTTTTCACTGGGAATTTATTTTCTCCATTTCAAATGATTCATTATTGAAATAGATTATTTCGTACATGTAGTGATGTTATGTACAAGTGTACAAGAAAATTTACAATGGAAGTTATTATTAAATCGATTTTTTTTGTTTGAAGTTTTATCTTATCAATTTTCAACCCAGTCGCAATTGGTATTTGAAGATTTTAATTGGAAAACATTTTTTTTTCAGACAAGTGAAAGATGTGCTCAACTGACCACAAAAAACGTCAACACAAACTTGCGCTGTGTTGCATACAATTAATTATAATAGATCAGTTCCAGAATTATTTCACAAAAATCGCTATCAGTATAGAAAAAATAAGAAGATGATGAAGAAGAAGAAGAAGAAGAAGAAGAAGAAGAAAAGAAGAAGAAAAGAAGAAGAAGAAGAAGAAGAAAAGAAGAAGAAGAAGAAGAAGAAGAAGACCAACAACAACAACTGAGTTAGGAGAAGGGTTCTTCCCAAAGAGGATTAATTTGGAGTTCAAACACACGATATTGAAGAGCAACTTCTGATAACACTGAAAGAAGATAACGGAATTTGAATAATATATTATGAGCAGCTTTTGATCGGGAGAGACGTGCAATCAGGATATCCACAATCTTGTGATTTCTCTTCCACAACCCAGTAATTTAGAATGTTATGATCAACGCGAACAAGGAAAAATACTCCAAAATTAATGTAAAATATGCTTATCTGATCAACTCATCGCCACTTTTATTAAAATTCTATAACTCAATTCTATCAAGGCGATCACTAGAGAATCTGAGAGAATATTTTCTATTTTTGAGAACACTGGTCTGAGAAAGACCACTTTAACTTGAAATATATTACAAGAGAAATTTATGTTCTTCTGAAATGAACAGAGCGGATTTTCAGCTGGAGTACTACACCGAATGTTTCTTTCTAAAAGAGGAGGCTTTCTGTAATCCGTTCCAAGGTTGAGGAAGGATATACTGCTAACATCCACTATGTCACACACAATAAGAATATATTGTTACAAGGGATGATAATGTTTCAATTTAATCATCGAAAGATTTCCTAGGACATATCGTATTCATGCAATGAATCACGGAGTATTCTATTATTTTCAAGTAAAGCGAGTATATTGTATGTAAATATTTAAAAATCATAATTAATACAGTGATGTACAGTATTACAGTATCGTTATTGTGATTGTCATCATGGACTAAGACATTGACCATATGATTATTAAATTCTTGTCCCTGTAACATTGGACAGAAAGAGTATAAGATGCAGATGATGAAAAGTAAAATGCGAGTGTTCGTGACGCATAAGTCTGTATGCCCTTTATTACATGGTTTTAAAACAAGATTTGTAACCTATTGACAGTTAGAAATAAATTTATTGAATGAATATTTTGTATCTTATTGAATAATATTAACAATACAAATGAGAATTTGTGTGTATTTTTGGCTTCAAAATTCATAAAATAACTTAATTAATACAATGTGCAGTGATAATTAAGTGTAATATTTAACTATAATTTGGTGTTTTATTTTTTCTAAATTTAAAATTTGCATCTCATATTTACTTTTGGACGAAAGTTGAGCTTGAACTTCTTACAGAAGAAACATAACCTATTTTTTGGACATGTAATCAAAATTTGGGAATGGAATAGTTTTGGGCCAAGCCTGTTGTTCCTTCCCAATCATATTTATATGATTTGTTATTGTATCCACTTATGAATAAATAAATGAATAAAATAAATAAATAAAAATATAACCTGAATTGTATAATTAACTGTTTTAATGGCGCCGCCACTGGTCTGCAAGTAACACACATTGAAAATGATTGAGAATACTAATATTGACAAGTTGTATCTGAACTGTAATATTGATATGCGACTATGAGTATCTCATTATCATCATAACGATTCATTTTGTCATACGAGTATCATAATGACTGGTTTGATGGAATCACTTAACAGGCTCTCCAGCTTCTCAATAGAAGAATCATCCATTCATATACGTCTGCTTACCTACCCTTGCAATTGAAAACAGTAATCATTACTAACAATAATCATTCTAGTCTTATAATTTATGCTAATCTCAAATTCATAGATGATGATTCCGAATAGTTACTCTCACTATGATCATGACAAAATCATGATGACTCTATTTTTTGAGTCACAAATGCAAGGGAAGACTTCCTCTACAATGACATAACATTAGCCTATTGTCGTAGCGTATATTTTTTATAGATCGATTACCGAACGTAATGAGGCGCCATGAGATTAAAAAAAGACAGCATGACTCAAGATTGCGGCGAAGAAAGTGATTTCCTATTTCCCGTCAAACTGAAAATTCGCTACGGTTTTTGTGGCATTTGACATGCAAATGTTTCATACTTCAATAGTCTACTACCTCTCAATAGGCATTTCTTATAACATGATAAGTTTAAAAATATCCATGATGTATTATTGAATAATAAATTGTAGTTAAGGGATATTTACATCACTCACACGTCGGAAATTATAGATTTAAAAACATTATAGAACTTAAGGAATCTGTTAGAGAATTTCAACACCATCATTCAATAATTATTTCGTAATACTGTATTTTTAGTATAATACCATTTTTGACTTGGCTTGTACATTTCATGTATCTTTTGTGTTTCTGGAAAGGTGACTACAGCTTCTTCTTTACTTCAGTAGGTTATTGCCAAGGATAGTATATAGGATCATTTATACTATCCTTGGGCTATTCTCAATCCCAATCATTAATAACAAGTTCGATTCAAGTTCAAATTATTTGGTATATTTTCGTATTTTGCATAGTTGCAAAAAAATGGATGTTGTAGTGTAATTCTCATTTTTAATATCCATAATAATTCCAGTGCACTCGAGTACAATCGTTCTCGGCTTGATCATGCTCAAAAGTCTTAAACAGCTTGATGGGACTAGGCTTTAATTTATTATATTTTTCAATTTATAAATGGATGTTGTAGTGAAATACTTATTTTTTTATATTTATTACTAATCCAAATTCAAAATTGTTATTGTTTATATAATATTTTGACCGTAAATGTTTGTGAAATATTATAAGAAGTGATACCATACATTATTCAGATCTGCTCATCAACTATCTAAATTCTGGGGAGAAATAGTATAGGATTAATTCTGTTGTTTCTTTCCGAATCATTGTTTTGATTTTGTGCATGTGTAAATGAAATGAATAAATAAATAAATATTTCCATGAAACAATTTCTTTATTCATTTATACAATAAGTACATCATCAAAATGATCAGGAGAGTATATATTCAATTCAGATTCAGATTCAGATTCCTTTATTCATGTGTTTGACAAAACGAAATTCAACTTACGTTCTAGCGTTAAAATAATTGCTAGTAAGGGTAAAATAACATGATGAATCATACACAGACTGAAGAGTTTTACAATGATATTGAGCAAAGAGAAATGATGAAAAATGCGAATATTGAGGTATTACTGTAAAGTTTGGACCTTTAGGTGTCCATTCTCAGAAAGGGTATCGAGGATATCCTTCCCTTCAGCACTTGACCCTGAATAAAGAAGGTTGGAAATTTTAGCGAAATATTATGCCTAAGCGTGGAAAATTAAGACTAAAAATAATCTAGAAGTAAAAACAAAAGCAATAAATCACAAAGAGTTGAGTTGATTGACATAGTAGAGTCAATAATAATAAGATTGTGAATGTGAGAAGATTGAGAAGAAATAAAGTAGCTGTTTCAATTTCCAGAGCGATATTCTGCATACATAATTCAATAATTTTATTAACAATTTTGATCAATAATGCTGAAATTTTGATCTCACAAACAATATTATTGATTTTTTATTATTTGAGAATACTACCAATTATATTGTGAAGCTAATTTTTGGAATTCATCTGGGACTTGAAACTAAATTCTCTATAAAGCCAGTTACACGCACATCGATTTTTGTACGTTCGATTCTTTGCCATCCTAAAGGTGCGTACAGATTTACGCACCGCCAACACGACCAATTCACCTTCCATCAGTTGATTATATCTACTAATTAATATTCGTACAGAAACGGTAAGATACAGATATAAAAAGCTTGGCATCAGCTTTTAAAAAATGAATTGCTCGTGTTCGCAGCGCGTAGATCTGTACGCACCTTTATGAATTCTACCAGATTGAACCGAGCTTGACTAACATCATCAGTTTGATCTAATAGACTTTATAAGGACGGCAAAATATCGTACGAATAAAAATCTATGTGTATGTAGCTAGCCTTTATGTATGTAGCTGGCTTTACTCTACAATATTGATGATTTGTATGAATATTTTCCTCAACTTGAATTCAGCCTATCGACTACGTGCCTACCTTCTTCTATCGGTATGAATCATGAAGTACGGTATACTAACCAGAGTATATACTTCTTTCCCATATGTGCGTTATGCGTGATAACATTTATCGCTTTCGCCTTTCGCATACTTCCCAGGAAAGGTTGAGTTGTCTTTCTATTCCGTGATTTGCGCTTGTACCATCAATCAATCAGGCTGCACTGGGTCATGTTCGCATATAGTCGACCTAGGCTGAGAGCAATATTCTCTGCGGCAAGAAATTAATCAACTTCAGCTAATGATGTACATTTTGCACTGGACTAGAACTATTTCCAAGTGTTCTTCATGATTGATAGAGCATAAACGAACGATGTCCATCACCAGTGTAATCTATATGAAATCCAGTAGAAATAGAACATTTTCATGTACGATTTTAGTAAATTTAGTGAGATTGAAAACGAATTCAGAAGTCATCAAATCCATTGGTCTTCGTTTCGTCCATGCTATTCTTTATAATAATGAGGGATCAATAAATTACCCATCCCAAACTTTCTCGCAATCCCAACCAAAAATTCCTCATTACCGTTGTCATTCATGTGTTCTTAGTCCGTTAAACCATCAATTCCAATAAAAGAACACACAAATCCACAATATTAGACAATTTGCATTAATACTGTTTTTACTGTCTGCTCTGAGCTGCGTTTAAAATAATATTGACGATGAAAGCTGCAAGAATCAAACTTACATCAGAGATCGGAGACTATTCAAATGCAATCGATATGCGACTTTCATTGAGATAGTTCTCTCGTTGATAGTTCAAATGTGATCAGATCAAACATTTCAAATACAAAGCTCTTCTGCGGTCTGATTATGATCCCACATTCAAGAAAACTCAACTTCTCTCCCCCATATTTTCTCGAAAATGTATTTTCTGTGGTCCGATTATGATCCTAAATTCAAGAAAATTCATGGCCTCACCATGAATATCAAGGCATCAACCTCCCTCCCCCATATTTCTCGAAAGGAGTAAACAAATAATATTGTTCATCATTTTACTTAATCACTGCCAAGACATAAACTGTTTTGAGAGAGGTCACAAAGTCATCCCCTAGAATCACCTTTCACTTCTCTACATCCTGACCCTTAACTCTATCCTCATTTTGAAGAGCTCAAAAGATAAAGTGTGGACCATCGCCAGTAGCGAATGGCATTAACATTCATCGTCTTTCTTCAGCTTCACTCCATCTCTCCCATATTTCTCGTTAAAAGCACACAAACATTGCTCATCGTTTTACCTTCCGTGTCAATTTTCTAATGTGCGATACTCACTGACTCTTCCACTTGTTTTCTCGCCTATTTGCCATCTACTTTCTTCGATTTCGGCTCGTCAGACTTCTAGTTGCACGTACTTAGTTGCATGCTAGGCGCGTTACAATCTCTTTCACAACTTTCTCTCATTCGTTGGTATCATTGATAATATTATATCCACGTATCCGCTTTTCACCCGGAGCTTTACCGTCGTTCGGACTTGGGCTGACAGACAAGATTTCAGTGCAGGCCAAAAGACAACACCGCCTGCTCTGAAAGAAATCGAAAGTTGGTTGCATCAAGTTGCCTATCTTGCGCTATGTTATGTTTTCATCTATTCGAGTCGTCCTTTGATATCACTATCATTATCGTCCCTGACATCATGTTAACGAAATTTTTCGTGCTGCTCTTTTGTCTCTCACACATTCGAGTGTCTATTGGTTTTTTAAATAAGAAGAAGAATGTATCAAGAATTATTAATCTTTTAAAAATATAAATCTTGTGAATTCGATACGAATGTGATAAGTTGTCACGTTATTTTTTATATTTAAATAACGATTAGCCTCCTGCTTGGCATCAGTCGGTAGAGCATGAAATATTTTAATAATTATAAAAATTAGGTCGTGGTTTTTCATAGGATACAGTCTCATAAAAATCTTTATAGGCCCAGATATGAGCTTCCACTATAATTCTGATAATTCATTAAAAAAAATATATATGGTACTTATCCTACAGTATTGAGGAATAAAAAATAAATCGCACACCATAAACAATTTGATACATATATTAACAAATATTGCAAAAAATAAATCAGAGCAAAAAATATATAGAGCGACAAAAATATATAATATAAAATAGAACAATAATCGAAATCAATAAAATATCACAGGCTAAATACTATTCTCTAAATTCTACTCTAAATTCACGTTACCATGTGCTTTCATTTTTATGATCATATGCATCCATTTGCATGTAGCTGCGATATCAGCCTGCTAATACTTGTCGACTTGGACAATTCTATTTAAATTAGATTCTTAAAAACAGCTTGATAAATTGACAACTAGTAATCCAAATATATATATTAAATTCTAGGGTATCTAATAGATTTCTTTGTAATGAATATATATTTTATCTCAGGGTACGAGATTCGGCACCTGACGGAATAAATAGAGCAATTCATCTAGTGAATCAGAGCTACAACAAACTATCGCAAATTATATTGCAGAAATTAATGATCATATGAATGTGTATTAACAGCCTAGATTTTATACTTCTTTGATTTATAGAACTTCTGATATGTAGATTGACTCGTTACTTTCCAATAAAATACCTTTAATACTACATTTACTTGCGCAAGTATTTTTTACCAAATTCTTAATTTATAAGAAAACCCTTTCGACGAGCTAGCTTTGATTCTTATGTAATTTCGAAGCACTGAGGGCGCCCTATCACTATTTCAATATTTTCCACTCACGTGTCGGAATTTTCTTATGAGCTGCTGATGTCGATCCAACTCCCGGTGGTCCTGGATTATTGTAGCCGGAGTCGTCTCTTCCAAGGGGTTACAAATTATTTAAAAATGAAAATGACTTTTGCTTTATAAGAGCATCACAAAGTCTTATAAGAAATTTAGTAATTCAATTTAATTTTAAATTATTACAAGGTATAGCAAGGTATTACGCTCTATAATTTTTAGTGACCTCTCATGGTGGCAGTTGGCAGGCGAGTGTGGTTCTCGTTTCTCAATTTTACAATTCTCATTTCCGATTTTCAAATTTGCATAAAATTTGAATATTCTAGTCCTCCGCCATTCAAGGCTCAAATGTACCGTGCCAAAATATTAAACTATTACTTATGTTATATATATAATAATTTCTTTGCCTTCGGGCCATATCCAAAACATAGACTATACAACAATTTTTTCATAAACTCTATTTATTTGTAGAAATATATACAAATATTTTTGAATCGGCTCACTATTGCCGCCTATCAATTGCCATTATGTGATTGGTGCATGCAAATTATTACAGTATTCATGCGCCTGGTAACCTCCTACTTCCTTAATACATTTAATTATTTTTATTGGGTTTTTAAATATGCTCTCTACATGCTAATTAATTTTTTATATGTTATTATCCGTTTCATACATCATAATAATTAGCCACGTGAGACCTTTAGTTCCCCCACAAATTGCATACCGTTCAGCCACCATAAATTTCTGCCAAGGTGTTTGGTCAGATTCTACGTTGTATGGCTCGGTCGATCGTTAGGTCGCCGATCACTAAATGTTTATGCCTAACCTCAATTTTCAATATTTTATATAATATTATATATTAGCAAAATTTATTTCCATTCCTCTTAGGCTGTTGTACAGTTTAGCCAGGACGTCTGATATTATCTAATCTTTATGTTATCTCTTTGGCGATATTAGCCAATTACTTCACTTAGACCTATAAATATTTCAGCTAGGGATTTTTATTTATCTATCCAAATTACAATATGTTACAAAGTGTAGGAAACATTTTTGAAGGATATGGTCAAATTGTATTTTTTTGCAAAAGGAGATGCAGAGAGGTTAAGACTATATTGATGAATATGATGATGGTGATGTGAATGATGGCATATTTATAAAGAAACTGTAAATACGGACTGGAAGTGATAGTGATTATTGGTTTCTTCTGCAGAAATGAATGATAGTGGAGCAGAGAGGGGGAAAAATTCACTTACTTCACGGGATCGGAAATGTTTCTTATCAGTTTCTGATTGTCATATGGAGTTCAATCATTCTATGTCTGAATGATTCATCACAAACAAAAGAATGCTTGGTATGAGATTAAACTATCAAAAATACAATAGTAGAATTGAATTATGCTAATTATGATTTTGGAATCCTAAAAAATATAAAAAAATTCACCCACCTAAACCCGAAACTACAAATGTCCCACCGTGAATCGAAATTCCCATGAACGAAGAGAATTGATCTCAATGGCCTGTATTTTATAAAATGTTTAAAAGCATTATCTCAACTCAACAGAAAGTTGCAGAAGTATCCAAATTGTCTGGAGATGCGGTGAACGTTCGCAAACTAATGGCCATTTGAAATAAATTTTCGAATTCACTAATCTCAAATATGAATCTAGAGCTGGTTAAGTTTTCATAGTCGATCAGTTCTGTAGTTCAATTACCTACTGCTCTACTGCTACATACGACAGTTGTATACTGCTCTACAACACCTACGTGGTGAAGATGTATCTGATGCAATATTTCTATTCCAAGCATTGGATATTTTGGATCCTTTTTTTTTGAAAAGTATTTGAAGATTTAGTATAGCCTATACTGAGGACTTATATTATAAGGATTTTTTGTCGTTTATCTAGAAGCAAATCAAATCATTATCCTATGAAGTGCCCACTTACTGATATTGGGTGGAACAAATCTCAAAATCTAAGGTGTTGGTTGTTCAAACGAAATGGTTGTAGTTTGTTCAGCTACTATCGCCTTTACGTATTCCCAATAGTGCTGTCTTACAGAATTCGTATCAAAAGAGTAAGGTAAAAGCTATCCACACGTCTAAAAGCTATTCACAAGTTTAGATCCCCAAAGTGGCTAAAGATTTCGATAGTTATTATTATTAAACGAAAATCCAAATTAAATGCTGTAATTCACCCCGAAGACTTCTGCTACTGCAAATATTGACAACAGGGTGAACAGTAAGATAAAAATTCGATGAATTACAGCATTCGATTTGAATTTTCATTCAATAATAATAATTAATTAATTAGCATTTGAATAATTGCAATATTTCAGTAATTTCCATCTGTAGATTTCGATAGTATTTTCACATCATTTTATTCATCCAGTATTCCAAAGTTTTCTATAAATGTAAATAATGGCAGCCAGTCAGAGACAAAATAGAAAAACTTTAATAGCATTACTTGACAGTTGAAAATTGTATTATGGCTATCTCTCAAGCAGTTTTTTATATAGAGATTAGAGTTTTAAGAGAGATGATGAGATTAGAGTTTCATGTTTTGATTTTCTCACCTTTATCTCGTTACCCTCTCATCTCAAGTGTGAAAAGGACACAATGTCATGATGACGACTCAACTGGGGAATTCTGGGAGGGGTTCGAAATTACTTATGCCCAAAAGTTATGGTGGAGAAATGAATGGTCCTGTGTCAGCTGGCAGCTGGCAGGTGGGAGCGGTTGCTCTAATTGTTGGCACACTTTTACCGGGTTTCGCATATTCGTGTCTGTATTATTCTCTTTTTTATAGTCCACACTTGAACATTCTTCAACCAGTTGACTGTCACTGCGGTAGTCACAGTCACAGATCGCATTCGCATTCCGAGTGAGCAGAGCGAGCGCAGCGTGGAGCAACAGAGAGGAGGTCATTCAACTCACAGCAGTCATCAACAAACCTTGACACCTTGACTCACAGACGGCAAACGACAGGCCAATAGCAAGGCCAACACTGAACCTTGACCATCGAATTTCCGCATTTTTCTTTGTATTTACTCTTTTCATCCAATTTACAAATAAGTACCGGAAGCAGACGACATTTTGTGGCTTAATTTGGGATAATCTTGTACGCTTTTTTCAACAATTTATTGATTGAATCAAGCCAGGTACCATCACCCCTCGATACTCGAGAATAATGTAGAGAGACTTCCACCCGCACCACTGGTTCTGGAAAATGCTTACGGGGGAGTTTTGAATCTCCCAAACTTCCAAATCTCTAGTTGGAAATATTATGGACATATGAAAAACCATATAAAAAACCATATTTATACTGAATAATGATAACTACTATGGAATGAGACACAGTTCATGTGTTATGTGATAAAATGTTAACTATGATAACAACCTGTAATAATATGATATTATTACAGGTATAAGGTACTGATTTGATATTTCAGAGACGGACGTGATCCTTTCTTGAAAAAACTTTAATTCATTGGTTTATGCAAACGAATTTTACGTAAGAAAATTGTATTTTGACTCAAAATTTCCAGTCATATATCAATATATCACCATTCATTTTGTATTATCATTTCAAATTGCATTGACGAGATATGGTGATAATTAGTCGAACCATGGGCATATCAAACAATTCTGTATACTTATTCTGTTGTTAAACTCACAGCTTTAGTAGGTGAATGCATCAAATATTATTAGGAACACACTAAACAGTCAAGTATTTTCAATCACGGGTAATTGTGCTGATTGTTTCGGCTAAGTTAACTGATATATATTAGAAAAAAAATTTGTTAAGCGAAAATATGGTCATTTGTAATTGGAATGTTGCGGAAACGAATAGGTAGAAGCCGAAGAGAAGAAAAGCAAGCGCTCTTACATAAAGTCAGCGACATACTGACATACTCATATTCTTTCAAGTTCTTATCCGTTCCATTCTAAACAACCTGGAATTTGAAATATTATAGTTTCTCACAATCTACGACAATAACTAAAAACAAACAATAAAATGAATTGCTTCAATTGACGTATGAAATAGGTAACTACCTCACGCACCGTATTTGAAGTAATTTCAATAATCTACTCTTTCTAGATTGGATTTGTTTTCATAAATCTGAAGAAGCTCTACAGATGCAATCTAGGAATGTGCTACAAGTGGATGATTTTTTCATATTCATGCTAGATAGAATTATTTGTTAACCATCACTTGAACCGAAGAGGTAAATTCGTTGATTTGAATCAGTTCAAATTTCTAAATTGAATCAGCTAATTTCATCTACAATGATACAGTAAAATAATTGAGAAACAGTAAATAAATACCCTTCATCTCTTCAACTGGGCTGTAGAGCGTGTGTGCGGGGACTGAATAGAATGAGAGATAGAATATTGTAACAAAATATCATCAAAGAAGTGTTGACTAAACTCAGAAGATCATCATATATGTAGATTAAGTTTTTCTATTCGATCAACTGCAGAGTTTAATTGTAACCATTAAGAAGAATACAAATAATGTCCTTAATGAGTATTGTGAGAGTCAAAAATCCTCACATAATAAATAATATCAGAGACCGAGCTTCGCTCTGGAGTACAAAAGCATAAAAAATTTATTACGGAAAAAGAAATTATAATAACATTCATAGTTCATACAGAAATGTTCTATCTAATCACAGTAAATTGAGATTAATTCCCAGAGGAATGCAAAAATTCCCCTCACAAAGGCCCGGTTGCACAAAAGCCGGTTAAATTTCAATCCTGATTAATTTCACGTGAACCAAATCAGAGAAGACAATTTCAAAAAGATAGATCCAATGTACCTAGGATACATTATTCTAGGTACCTTGGATGGATCTACTGGAATTAATCAGGATTGAAAATAGCCCGGCTTTTTTGCAACCGGCACTAAGTAGCCTACCTGATTCAATGATCACAAAAGTTCAACAGCTGAGTCATAATTTTGACACAGTCCCACACACATGAACTCGCTCACTCATCATCAACAGACGACGAAATAATTATTATCAGTTTTTCCAAGGATGAATAATAAATATCCTTTTAATGTCCTTCAGCGAGTTTTCTCAGGGATGAGACCTAGGGCAATCGAATGTTTATATTATAAACCTACTATGTTCTGAATTTCGTGAAAATCGTTAGAGCCGTTTTCGAGATCCGGTGAAATACAAACATATAAACATCTAAACATCTGAACATCTGAACATCTGAACATCTGAACATCTGAACATCTGAACATCTGAACATCTGAACATCTGAACATCTGAACATCTGAACATCTGAACATCTGAACATCTGAACATCTGAACATCTGAACATCTGAACATCTGAACATCTGAACATCTGAACATCTGAACATCTGAACATCTGAACATCTGAACATCTGAACATCTGAACATCTGAACATCTGAACATCTGAACATCTGAACATCTGAACATCTGAACATCTGAACATCTGAACATCTGAACATCTGAACATCTGAACATCTGAACATCTGAACATCTAAACATCTGAACATCTGAACATCTGAACATCTGAACATCTTAACATCTGAACATCTGAACATCTGAACATCTAAACATCTAAACATCTAAACTTCTAAACTTCTGAACTTCTAAACTTCTAAACTTCTAAACTTCTAAACTTCTAAACTTCTAAACTTCTAAACTTCTAAACATCTAAACATATAAACAGAGATTGCTCGTTCAATAGTATAGGCTGACAAACATTTCATGACAGTATCCATCCATGAATGACAATATTATTGTAATGTGTTCAATGTGCAGAAATCTGACGTCTATCCAAACTGAAGTATCAAATCGAGTAACTAGCATCTTTGATCTTGTAAACTGTTGTTAGAATATATACTCATATTCGTGATTTTTTAATACTTTTCAATATTGAATGTTGTGGAGAAATGCTACTGAACAGCAGTCAAAGCATTCTTATGATGATAGTGAGGGAGATGAAAAACATTATTTATTGTATGAGCTCCAGGCTCGTGCGTAGGTGATGAGGTGTGTGGGATGTGAATTCACCTGATGTAGGTGTGTGATAGAATGTAGATAGAATTGAAGGGACTTGTACTCATGGATCCCCATCTAAGCTGATGTGAATTCAAACTTTGTAATACTCTGTATCTCCACCAATTCGGAGGTTACAATGAATGGAGTAAAATGTTTGTATTCAAGAACTGAATAGAGTTGATATCTATGAAGAACAGAACGGAGAAAAATCTCTCCAATGAACGATTCTTCAAAAAAACATCAAAATGTATATGAATTTAATCATTATGAAATAAATGTTACATAAGATCTCGAGAAATAGTAGATCAATTTTTATTATCGATATCGAAGACCTAGGATTAATATTAGAATATCAGTGAAACTCTGAATTCAATTCACTGATTTGATCGGTGACTGTCAACTAAGCATGAATAGGATTCGACAAATCGAATATGAATGATGAGAAAATAAATCTCTCTCCCATGTCAATTTGTCTCCACTCACAGTCACTGTTCAGTGATTCATTCTTTCTGATGATTCGAAAACTTGAAAAACTATGAATACAAAAATAATTTAGTACCTATTCATTGACGTGGAAATTATTTTTGAATGTGGAATTGAGTGAATGACAAATGAAGAAAGTAAGCGCTTCTGAATTAGGATACATAAAACAGAAGAAAGTCAGATTCTCATCATATCAAATTTCTTATTCGAACTTTCTCAGTGGTCGGCAGCTCAATCAGAAAGTCGATAGAACCATCTTCTTCTAATCACCGAAAATAGATGGTGAGTTATTGAGATAATGCCCAGATAAAAACATTTGACTGAAAAGCGGTTTGAAATTGACTTGAGTTATGGATACGGAGGTGTCATAATTTAAACAGAACTTATAATACAGGCTTGAAGTAATATGACTTTTCCAGTTTCCAGCTTACATTACGAAGATCCTGGAACGAAATCCAACAAGTTTCTCAATGAGGATAAGACAGGTAGAGCTACGAGCTTTTTATGGGCTATTTTCACTTTCTCTTTTTGAATATTCTATCTCTGTCGACGTAAGTTACGGACGTTCTATTCATCTGTGAACTGATCAATGAACAAACTCCCACCATAAAACCACTCCACTACCTCTACTTCCTTGACCTTCCGTTATTCTTAAATTTATTCTCTGGTGTTATTTCCTCAAGAAACTTTCAGGAATCATAAAACCTCAGTTCTGAACACATCTTCCCATCATACATAAATACAATCGAATATTATATTTCTACTACAAGATTGTTCTCTTATCTTTCATATTTAATTTTTTTATGTTAAGGTGAGTTCATGTGTGGAAGTATAATCATGCTTATGTGATAGTATTTTCAATTGTATGTTTTCACAGATTAATATTTTTCTTGGAGATTAAAAAATTGTTAACAATGTCTGGCTTCCAACATGAAGATTATAGCTCAATCAGTTGGCAACCACAACAATCATTAACAAAAAAAAAACTGATTAGTGTTATACTCCTGCTAGTGCTGGTAACAGTGCTACCCAGCAAGGTGCTTTTGAAAACCTGAGAAGTCAGTGAGTAAACTTGAGCCACCTTCCTTACTTGGATAGACAAGTGGCATAGTCTATTGTGATGGTTTTCATGATTTATTTCACAAAAAAGTTCTTCCTGTTGGATGGTCATCAGGACTAATTGATATAATGAAAAATATAACAATTGATCTTTATCCACCATATATTTTCTTTATCAGGTAGTGAATGATCTCTTTAAACGCTCTGGTCTCTCTCATGAAAAGGAGGATAAACCAAATTTTCGGGGCAAGCATTTCAACTGGAAATATCACCTTCATTGAGAATTCAGTATCATCCTCCAGCTTTCTTATGTTACAGGTGCGGCGACGGCATCAATACTGAACTGAGTGCGATATATTTGATGGCCTTTGCCTTTGGTGTGGGACCCACGCACCAATGAATTCCATTGACCCGATTGGATATCCACCAACAAAACAATAGCACCGCATTGTCTCCAGACAGATCACTGTTTTCAGAATAATCAACGTCGAATCGAGCCATATATATTGTTTTCTGTGTTAATCATTGGATACCGTTAAATGTAATACATTTATTGGAGGTGGAAGATCATGATCGAAACGATAACCGTAATTTTTTGGCGTATATGCTTGCCCCAATTTCAAACAATGTCATGAGTCGAACCATTCAGAACCATAATTGCAATGTTTTCCAAGAATGAAAAATCGTTGCTATTATCATCATGAAAAATTAGGAGGATATATTTTATATTTTATTGATATTGAATTTTACAAACAGTGGCAAACATTTTTTTTTCAATGTGTACTTGATAGTATTGTTGTACTGTTAGAGACAGCAGCTTGCAACGGCATCAGAAAGGGATTATTGTACTTTTCTAGTCAATCAATTTCAATCACCATCGAGACATAACCTCTTTCAATTCATCGACTTTGCAACCTGAACGACTAAACTGTATGAAACATATTTCTATTGGGAATAGGAAAACGGACCCAAAATATTGGGTCCCATTCTTCTATTTCTATTGGAACCCATTCGAAAAACAGACCCATAAGTGATGAATAGAAAATGCATCCTAAAATAGAAAAACAACATGGAAAATCCTTCTCCCTCCAAAAGTTCTCTCTCCATCTTAAATGTCAGGAAAAAATGAAGTTTTATCCATAGGGAAGTGAAGTATGGAATTCAAACATAGCAAAAAGCAACATTAAACATTAATAGCAATATTAAGTAAAACTTTTAGATAAGATTATTGAGTTATACATATATTGATAATCACACTTTTTATTAAATATGAAAATTAAACAAGGCAGCGGATTAAAGGGCTTTTTTGCCCCTTAATTTTCACAGTTTTATCTACAAATTATAATATTTAGTGAACTCGGGTCTATTCACATAGACCCGATTGATTGCAAGTTTCAAGCAGAATATACTCTTGTTGGTTAATGGAGCAAGGAGGTATTTACATAATATAGTATGCATATACTATATCATATGGTCAATATAGTATGCATAGTATCTTGTTAACATCTTCAGGCAACAAGCAGTCTACAGCTTACTGTCGGACTATCCTGATTATCAAGTAGCATGACATCTAAATTGCTTGATTATGAGTTAAGCACTACTTCTAAGGACTTTATAAATCGAAATCGGCAAACACGAAATTAGAGGCACAGTCTCACAAAAGTGAAGAGGATGCAGCCACTTAGAAGGAGAGACCAGAGTCAAAATCTCCGAAAGTGAAAGGCATTTTCGTACACCCAAAAAAACAGTTTTGATGTTTAATTGAAGCCACGAGGAAAGTCAAAGTTAGAGTATGTATGATAATGTTGTTCCCGCGATCAGCTTGAACAAGGCCAACATCTCTTTGGACTTTCACATTTTAGCGTTGTCTCCCATCGGTGAGAATGCTCCTGAAAACAGTACATCATGTTGACCACACATGTGAACTTTCTGGACAGTTAAGATATCATGCACAACAGCGTTTACAGTGGAAACACATTATTGTTCTATAGTAAATGTCTGCAACAAGATAAGATGCTATTCTTCCTTGACCCAGACCTATTGCCACCGAAACTGAAGCAGGAAAAACAAGGAGGAACTCCCCAACCTCATTTTCGACTTACAATATCAATACAATCAAAGGAATTTGGAAATTGTGCACATTGAAAAGGAACTAAATAAATGAACATTATTGCCACAGATGGAGCAATATGAGGTGTTTGGATGGTTGATTGAGATTTAATTGTTGAGGTGATTGAGGCTCGGGTGCTTTATAACCAGAGTCCTTTATTTACGAACTATACAACCATGAGTTCTTTGATTCTCTCATAGATGCCTTGTGACTTATTTTTTCAATGAACAAACAAATTCGTTATAGCCTAATGATGTTATAAGCATTTCAATAATCTGTATAGAATTAATCATCCTTATTTGGTTCCAGTTAGAGAAAATACAACCTAGATGATGCATTGTTATTCTCAAGCATTTTCAAATTAAGCTTTTTCCAAAAAATAACTCCACCATTAAGACATTTTCCGAATCTTAAGAATGTTACTGAATATGTCAAAACTACGAATATTTGACATGGTTCAGTTCATGCATAATGCATCCAGTAATTTGATTGGAGAAAAAAGCTTGGTATTATGTTACAATAATCACAAAATAAATAAATCGTGTTTCAAATTTCGAATTTGAGGACTAGATGAAAAACATAATAAAAGATTTTGTGTATTTTCCGCATTCTACTCTAGTAATGTTCCAGTATCCTTTGCGTTCTCTTATTACAAAAATCATCTTTGATGTTCAATATTGGGATAGCCTACATTGCTATCTGAAGACTTGAGCAAGTATCATCCTGAATGTTTCCCAGATCATACCAGAAACAAAAACAGAAAAAAATCAGTCTGAAGAAGACTGAGTTCTGTTCACGTTTCACATTCTTACCTTCTTCGAAATTTGAAATCAGTCACTATACATGAATTCATTTAGGGGTACGGGTAAGGGTAAAATATTTCTATCATAGTGAAAAAATACACATGAAATTGGCATTCGTTCGAGAAGGACAATGAAGCTTTGTTCTAAAAAAACTAGGTGGGTAGAAAATTTGAAATCAAGTTTACAGGTGAGCAACGCGTGACTCCAATATTCTCATAAGCTTTGTATTGGATTAAATCAGCATCATGAACAGTTGACGAGGAATCAAAGGGTTGAAATCATTTTTCTCTCAATGATAGAATGTGTAAACATTCTTTGCTAACTGACTTAAGGACCGAAACACACGAGGCGTTTTATCAGACTAGTCGGCATGGCTTGACAGGACAGGAAGCCCTGCGATTGGCTGATTAAGTTTACGTATCGAGAATCAGCCGAACGGAGAGTTGCCTGTTCTGTCGTGCCATGCCTCATCTGGCCCTATGTCATATGGCGAAGAATGTTTCTACATTATTCTATCATTGAGAAAAGAATGATTCCAATACTCTGATTCCTCGTCAACTCCTCATGATGATGATTGAACCCAATACAGAGCTTTCATCTCTATGTATAAAAATGAATGTCTGTTTGTGTGTTAGTTTGTGATATGATAAATACAGCTGACTTAGTTACCATAGTTTGTTATTTCTTGCTAAATCTCATTTTATCATGTATCTGTTTTTATTATTTTATCAGTAGAGTTCAATTCTGTCAATTAAATTGAAATAGAAAAGACCGATATTCGGATCAAAATATAGGCTTTAATTGACAGAATTGAACTCTACTGATGGAACATGATAAAATGAGATTTAACAAGAAATAACAAACTATGGTAACTAAGTCAGCTGTATTTATCATATCAGTTTGTTTGTTTGTTAGTTTTTTGTTCCCTATAGACTCGAAAACTACAGAACAGCATGAACTTTGGGAATATGTTGTGTGAATATTGGGGATGGTTTCTGACCAGAAATTTCAATAGGGGGGTTTGCTTTGATTGTAAAACATGAAATTGATAGAATACATGAAAAATATTGATTAGTTAATTAATTGGAGATATACTATTCCCATAATATATTCAGTCACGATTGTCACAAGTGTCACGAAATTTGTTTATCTATTGAGTAAATCTTAATAAATCTTATCAACAATGAAGAATCTTGGGAATCCACATCATTAAATCTATGTATTTCTTCAGATGCAGAATGATAAAATCAAACACTATAAAATTGTAATGCCTCCAAATCCTACTTTGAGAGCTACTACTACTACAACATATTAAAGACTCTTTATCATAACATAAAAATCTGGTGTGGCACACTCACACAACTTTCCTTGCCGTTAAGAAAATTGATCACCTGACGCTAGTGTACTCGCGCATCTCAAGTCTACTATTCAAAGATATGAGACAGCTGGTGATAGGTCAATAACGCTGGAAACTTACTATATCTGCTATCTCTTCGTAGTGAATGGTTTAATAGAACCAACAGTTGCCAACAGTTTGCAATTTAATAATCACATTTTCTCGGATTTTAAGTTTATTTTCAATTCTAGGTGGAAATGTTACTGAACATCAATTGCAGAGATTTTCATGCTCAATCTTTTCCACTTGAAATTTTTTGTTTAAATTGTATATGAAAGCTGATAATTGAGAATCTAAAATCAAACTTTGCATAGATGGGGCAAAGCTCCTGAAATTTTTACAGATATAGGACTTGTTGCAGTTGATAGAGCTTATCAATGACTATTCCAGGTATAAATTTGATGAAAATCGTTGGAGCCGTTTTCGAGAAAATCACGAAAAACCCTGTTTTTGACAACATTTTCGCCATTTTAGCCGCCATCTTGGATTGCATTTGATCGAAATTGTTCGTGTCGGATCCTTATAGTGTGAGGACCTTACGTTCCAAATTTCAAGTCATTCCGTTAACTGGGAGATGAGATATCGTGTACACAGACGCACATACACTCATACACATACACACACACACACACACACACACACACACACACACACACACACACAACACACACACACACACACACACACACCACACACACACACACACACACACACCACACACACACACAACACACACACACACAACACACACACACACACACACACACACACACACACACACACACACACACACCGATACCCAAAAACCACTTTTTCGGACTCAGGGGACCTTGAAACGTATAGAAATTTAGAAATTAGGGTACCTTAATTTTTTCGGAAAGCAATACTTTCTTTACCTATGGTAATAGGGCAAGGAAAGTAAAAAAATGATCATAGTATTGTTAGCCTAAATCGTGAATGTAAAAGCATCAAATGCCTCTACAATCCCATTTTTCGTGAAAAATTTCGAATAATTAGTGTAGTCTAAGATTCCTGGAGGCTTAATGTTCAATTTACGATCTTCATCATCGTGTTACCAGTTTTTTAAATTCACAAGTTGAAATTTTTTGAAATACGTTCACATGTCAAATAAAATGTGGAACATTTCAATAACAATTGTTTTAATATCAATTGAATTAAAAATACATTTTCAACATGTTAAAATGTAATAATATTGTCCAATCTATTTCAAAGTTATTCAAAGGGGAGTTGTTATTAGAGGGAGAATTTTATAAGGACACGGTTTTAATGTTATTATTTAAACAATTTATGATATTATTTAAATTGTACAGGAAGATAAATTATGTTATAGTATTTCTCCATATTGAGAGGGGAGTATTTATCACCGGGAGAATTTTATAATGACACGATTTTAATTATAATCTAAACTATAGATGATTCAATTTTAATTGTATGGGAAAAAATGTTATAGTATTTCTCCATAATTGAAAGAATAAGATATCGATGTTGTCAAAACCACTATATTTATTTAATATCAATTTAAATCACAGAAACAGGTTTCTTGACAATACACGCCACATCTTCAGCTGGACTAAAGTCTTAATCTTTTAATAATAAATGTTTTCAAATTGATCATGAATTGGTGAGGATTGATTAGAGAACACAAAGCACGGTGACATACTGCTGTTTGTACTTTCTAAGTTGGCAGCGCAGGCGACAAGTGGTCGTGCGTTGGGCGACGACAAATAGGTGTAAAAGTAAAGTTGTAGAGGAAGGAAGGAAGGATGAGAAGAGAAGGATGTTTCACTTTTAGAGGGCCGCGCCTGCCCGAGAAGGGGCAACGGCCCCCCTCCAGCACACACCGTGTATTATGATTTCTCTACTGGTTTATCAATTCGAGGAGTGGATAAAAGAGGGTTCGGGTCAGACCAGTGCGCATTTGCTGTCGGTAGTTGAATCGGGTCGGAAGATGTTGAGGGCAACGTGTACGGTTACCTGTGTCGCCCTCTTGGCTTGCCTCGGGGCATCATCGGCTTTTCCCACTCAGGAAAACGCCATCACCCCCGAGAAGTCATCCTCGGTGCTTGAGGATGGCCTGGGCACGGCCTACCGGATGGTGCAGGGATGTGGTGGCAAGGACTTGATGTTATGCCTGAAGATGCGCATGTTGACGTACGTGGACAAGGCTGTGAGGCGTTCGGAGGACATCTCGCTGGTGGACGGCGTGGCTCTGGTGCGATCACCGTCTGCTGACAACTCCCGTGTGCTCAGTGGCCGCGCCCTGTCCGAGGATGAGCTCGACGCCAGCCTGCCCAAGGACTCCGAGTCCCGCGACGCTCAGGTCGAGAGCATGCTCGTCGACCGTGTGGCCCGCTTCCTCGAGAGCCGCACTCTCCAGCTCAAAGTCCCCGAGTCCTCCATCAGCGACATGAAGAAGTCTCTCGAAGAAGGTAAACATTGTTCTCTTTATTTTTGCATTCATTGTTCATCAAATCATTGATTTGTCGGAAGTGAATCACTCTTTCAACTCACAATACGTTAAGAAGAGTTGCACAACACAACACCTCAAATCGTTATCACTCTTAGATAACGAAATCATACTCCAAATACTCTAAGCACTCTGAACTAGTATTTTCTGAGTATACTCCAAGTATACTATGAGTGAATTGTAAGTACAAAACTCTTCTACAACACCCAAGTGAAATAAGAGCATTATTAATCTCAGCAGTGAATACTTGCAAATATTACACTAAATAACTTGACTTTGAACTATTATTAATTTTGATTTTCATAACATGGAGAGTTCATTAAACCCTTGAATATCTTTCAAGTTTTCTCTTTATTGGCACCTCAATTTATAATAAAACATGAATATTCTTTTAACTTATAATCCATATCCTGCCTTTCATATAATCATGAGAGTGATTAGATTTAGAAATTTTTCAACCCCAGTGCTCACAATTCAACTGAATCAAATTGCTTCAATCATTAACATATTATAATCATAATCATATGTAAAAAGTATTCTAAAGTCATATTATTGGTTCACCTCAACTATGTAATTTTGTTCATGGTGCGGCAACAATTCAACATTTAAAACATGATTGATCAATAATTCCTGTATATATAATACGAAGTTCCCTCTTCTAAGAAAATAATTTTCAATTCATATTTCATTCTATAGTAAAAATATGCAAAATAGAAAGAAAAATAAAAACCTCAGTACCCTTTTTGAATTATTTTCAATTATGCCTTGAAAATGGCATCAATGTCCGACACATGTTGTGATTAAATAATTCGAAAAGGGTACTGAGATTCTTATTTTTCTTTCTATTTTTATTACAAGTAGCCCTCTACAGATAAGAGATAAAAATATGCAACTCCACTTTTATCAGGAAAAATGCTATTCATATAATATAATTATAGATCAATATTATTGATCTGGGAATCAAATGTGAAAAGCTGAAGGAGATTGAGAGAAAACTTGAGCTTTTTTCAACTTCTCTAACCTATTATATTTTAAATTATGTATCATTGAATTGTTACAATTTGAAAAAAGTGTAACATGTCTTGGTGAGTCATCAAGTAGTTAAGCATAATTCATTAGAGCTCGAGTAGGCCTTTATGAATATTTTCATGAATCATTCACATTCCAACTTGATTGTAAGTATTTGAATGAATTAATAGCTTTCTTTACTATAAAAATTGTGATTCATTCGAAATGTTGTACTACATAGTGGAACAGTAACAATGCATTTACTCATTATTATTTTCCTTATACAACTTTGACTTTGATTTTTATTATTATCATCACGATTCACTGTTCATTCATTGAATACTCAACAGTTCTGAATAGGAGTATATAATTTGAAAATAATTATTCATTGAATTAGTCATGATCATGCTTATCTTTGAAGTTGTATGAATTTGAAATCATACGTATACTGAAAAAGATTAAAAACTATTTTCAAATACAATAATGAGAATTTCGAAATAATAAAGTATCAAGGTTTGAATTATTCTACTTCAATACATATTTCAGAGTTCCTCATTAGTCTTTTTCACAAAGTATTTATTCGATTAATTTATATTAGCCTAATTGAATAAACTACTCCTGATTGACCATGTAATCCAATTCATCATAATCGAAATCGACAAACTCTTGAACAGCCGATTTTCTAAAGCAATAGAATTCCTTATAAATCATAAACTGGACAATACTAATAGTAACTTCAATACACTATAAAGATCATTTCACTCATCTAATTCAATCCTGAAATACAGGATAAATTTGGAGTAACCAGCTATGTCTTTTTAAGATTGTGTTACATGCATTCTTAATCATTGAAATTATTCATGATAAGCAAGAATGAGCTAGGGCGTTCCAATGCCTTAATCAATCGATAAAATCTTCTTCACTTGCTTGTTTTCTTTCAATTCTTGTTAATAACGTATTTCCATCGCAATAAGTATGCATTGAATTCAGTAAACTAGAACGAACTTTGTTGTTTAAATTCATTAGAGTATTTCAAGTAGGTACACTGTTTTTTTAGTGAAGGAGTCTTTTATTCTGGAATAACGTAATTTTGGAGAAGAAAGTGAAACTGACCGTTTGCATAACACATTCGCGTGTCCTTACATAGAAGCGGAGAAAGCTGAGATGTGGAGACGTCGGCCAAACTTGACCCTAGAGCACACAGCACATTAGAGATCAAGTCCTTGACCCGTGGGCATTGGTGATGCTCTGTTAACTCCTGCATCGTTTAATCCGAAAACGTGACGTGATTTTGTCGCGTTCAGAGACGCGACTTGCACTTTTCTTCATGCTCAATCGAAAACCCATCATCAAGTCACGAATTAGCAAGAAAGTAATCCTTCTACTGGACAAGAATGAAATTCGGAACAATCTTTCTCAATGTATGAATTGTTGATCTCCCGACTGTCCGCATCACCTTTCACTGTCTTTCTTTTCAACTGGCATGATTCATCCGCTCAGACTATTAATGACTTCGAATTGCCTCAATCATTAACAAGATCACGACGGAAGAAAATTTCTCCTTACTTGTAGGAACAAGAGCACTCAGTGAACGATTGAGCTATAATTTTTGAACAAAATTATGGATTTAATTATCAATGGCTATAGATCCACTGGTAAATTCCAGTTGAAGTAATTGATGTTGAAAAGTACTATAGTTTGAATCGGTTGAATTTCAGGATATCAATAAGTTTATCATGTAGTTCAGGATACCATAAAACAATACGATTATGATAATAATGAGCCTCAATTATCAGCCATAGACATTATTTTCAGAATACCAAATCTTTCTCATAATAGATCTTCTCAGATGAGAACTTGAATATCATTTTAATTTTTTGAGCTACAAAATCACTTCATCATCATTTATTTCATTCATTGATTGATTATCATATCAGATGAATGAAATTGAATTGATTTGTGAATAAATCCAATCCTTCTCCTTTCGTTACGAATTCGTTCCAAATGAACATAAATTCAATTCTATATTGCCTATCCTTCAAGTGCTCAACGTTTGCAAGCTGTCATTGAGAAATTGTCAAAAAATCGTGAAATGTGTGGAATTGATTGATGATATTTGAAAGGCTCCTGTAGAATTCCATAATGATGTTTGTGAGTATTTAAATGAACCTCTGAAGGACAATAATTAAACATAGGAACCCTTGATAAAATGAAATGATAGACTATGGAATTGGAATTTTTGAAGATTCCTCACTTCAAATTGATCATATAACTCTCCAACAATATAGCTCTCCATATCCAATGTTCCCATCTTCTACTCAACAACGAATCAAAATTAGTGAGCTGCTGTTACTGGTGGGAAAGTTTCTATTTTTCAATATCATTACATGTCAATCCGAAGATGATTTCTCCACGAAGCAATGCTATTGAACAATGGTGTGTGTGTGTGGGAGAAAAAGGAAAATAATCTAGAATTATGATTGGCAAGCTGAGTGAAAGGGATCCAGACCCAGACTATGTGAGATTCCAATTCTTCATTTCTGCCCCGAGCTCATCCTACTTTGAACATTCATCCTTTCTTCCGTTTTAATAACTCACTTTGTTGATGGTTCTCTTTAGAAGATTATCAATCTTGTTTGAAAGTGGAACATCAGCATTCTCCTGTCCTGTTCACAATAATTTGATTCAATGTCGAACGAAAAAGATGAGAGCTGATAAACCAGTTCGCTAATCGCTTCTGAATTGATTTCCAGCCAACGATTAATATTCATTCTCATTCCGAAAAATTTTCGGAATTGCCTCAAAGGAACAGGAATTCCACTTCCTTACTTTCCAATCCATGGTACAAGGCCTGCCCAAAAGATAATTATTATAATATAGGAACCAATCAAGTTATTACTTCTTGATAACCTGGTTTCTATTCAAAAACTTCTCACCCAAATACTAGATGAATTATTTTCGAATACTTTATACAAATCAGAGAATATTTATCAAGCAAATAGATATCCATCAGAATATATTACATTATATTTCTATCTAAATTGGGAAAGGAACAGTTTTGGACTTTAAGCCTGTTGTTCCTTTCCCAATCATTCATAGTTGAGAATGATTGTATCTATTAATGTATAAATAAATAAATAAATAATGTAATCTAGCTCATTACTCAATTCCGTACAGAGACTTAGTAGCCTGGAATGATCCAATAATTTTCAAACTATATATGAATACCAGTAGTGAATGTTGATTATAGAGATAAAACTGATTTTGGAATCTACTAATCCTTAGAAAAGAATTCAAGGATAAACAAATGAGTAAATGAGAAGGTAAGTAATGTTTAACTATCTTCTTAGTGAAACATATCAATTTGACCAAATTTATTGAGTAGTCCATCAAATTTATCATCAGATATCGTATGAAGTTTAAATTATTTCACAATAATGAGGTTACCTTTGACATTCCCAGACCGAGCATTGAATATTACTGTGAAGTTTACATAGGCCCAACAATGTTGAAACTCACGGAGAACAATTAGCTTAGCTTTAAAGAGTTCAGAATGAATTTCTTGAAGGGAGAACTTGGAACAATTTCCGGGTCACTCATATGCAAGTAACGTTACAGAGCTGCAAACCAATTACGGATAGTGGTCACGGAACCTCCAGCTATGTCACATCCTCCTCCTCGTTCGAGGATAGATTCAACCTGTCGTCTGTCGGCACATATGTGTATGTGGCTAACCTGTCACCTCACTGTTTCTCAGAAGTCTTAAGCTATCAAAAAACCGTTATAATGGAAATAGTCAGCAGAAGCATGCAATCCCAACATCTTGACATGACTAGTTCTGTTGGAAAAATTATAATTATTGTAAGTAATCCAGTTCAAGACAATCAACCTGTAACTGTATAACGTACTTTTCCAATTGACCCAACTGAAGGACAATAGTTTTGATACGTCGTGAGGTTATAAATATTAATAGCAATAATAATAACAATAATACACCTCATCCCAATATGCTATCAGTTCTATGATCTAGTAAACAAAAATTAAATAGGAATCATGATTTTCCCATTCACAGCATATTCAAATTAAACAGTATAAACTCCATCGATTCAACCCCTATTCTGACGTCAAGATCGTCACAGATTCGACAATTTTTATCATCAAAGCTTCAATGAATCCAAGAATCAGTTCCATAAAATAATCGGTAAAACCAAAAAGTGACTGAAACTCATTCCCTATCCTTTGTAAAGTGAGACCTATTTATATGGGAAAAATAATTTTGAATCTCTTTACAGTTCAACCTTTAGGGAGTTCTTTGGAGTTGATAAATAGGGTCAATGATTCTGCTGATACTTTATATTATAAGAAAAGCTTAAAGCTCCTCATGAGTGATTATCATTTAGCTGAATGGTTAAAGCTCCTTAGAAGTGGGGCTTAACCCATACTTAATAAAAGTGCACATTTTCGAATAATACATTCACGTCTCGAACTATGGATTAATCTTGCGGAATTTTGAAGAGCTTTTTCCTGAACTTTCCAGTATGGTATCTTTTCTTGGTTAATAAATTATTTTCAAATTTTGACATCCAACAGCCTTGATTTAATCTATTCAGCTGTGCTTATGCCTTGTCTGAGAGCTAATAAATCCTTAAAGTTAAAATAACATCGGCCAATAAATTTTTGACAAAAGTTGATGAATAATTCTACAGCTTTCTAGATACCGTTTGCAGCCCACTTTCTTGAAAAGCGTGAACGTTTGACATTACTCGTAGTTCGGCAAGATTCCTACTTTGCGTTCTCGACTAAAGGTTACTCGGTTGAAGAATTATTATCATCAGTTCCATCAAAATACATCAAGCCGGATAGATTTGTCCATGACAGCTCATCTCTGTCTCACGAAATGAGTTTGTCCTTTGACATGACCGTGAAAGAAGAAAGTTCTCAGTGATCACGGAGAGACTCAGATTATGTACTGTAATTGGACAAAGACTGACATACTGTCCAGTCGTGTTGATGGAGTGAGCAGATTTGCTATTGGAAATTTCTCTGCTCATATCACAACCAGTCAGACTTCGAATGCAATCACTTAAATAACCAGCTTCACTCTCACAGATAACCACTTCTCTCAAAAGGAGTGCATTGGAAATTGATGACAATCAATATTCGAGAATAATATGAATGATAACTGCTCTGAATTCGTGCATTGGAAATTGATGAAAATCAATTTGAATATATTATACAATAAAAGCTTGAATCATTGAACTTTCTTTTGATCTTGTTAAATTGATAAGTCAGATCAAAAATTGAATGAATGACGACTGTTCTCTAAATTACAGCATTGGGAATAGGACAGAATAATAGGAATTGATGAGAATAAATCCGGAAATAATATACAACAAATGAAACTAACTTGTATTATAGGAACGAATAAGTTTTTATAGTAGAAGTTATTCAAAAAGCTTTATTGAATTTTAATGTTCGGAGGCCATCGTAATAATTGATATACCTAGCTCTGAGAGTAATTATTACATTCTTCATCTTTCCATTTCATTCATGTTTCAATGAATTATTATTCTCTCACATCTATTTGAAAAAAGGAGAAGATCATAAGAGTGCTTCATTCTTTCAACACTCCAATTCCATGATTCAAATAATTCAGTTTTCTACACTTCTACGTCTACAGACAGCCATGATCATTTTTAAAGAATAGTGATAACATTACTTGTTTACAGTGACACACAGAAAAGGTTTGAGCTCGTTCGTTTGTTGTGTTAATGAATAAAATTGAAATAAATTGAAATTTAGAATGAGAGTGACATTGGCAAATTTCCAATCAGGTGGAGTTCGGGTCTAGTAGATGAAGGCATTTCAAATTCAGTTAAGAACACGGGGACATAAACAAAAATCCGAGTGGATGCAAGTCGAGCACATGCTTGACTTCAAGTGAAAATTAAGGTTGGGCCGTTGGACTTGCCCCGTTCCCGTTCCTTAGCATCCAAATACGGGAGCGCAATAAATTGAGAGAATGGGTTGTGAGTGAGATGGAATGAGTGTGAGTTACTCAGGTGGAATGAGTTTGCGAGGAGGACCTGAGGGAGTGGCACACATGGCATACGGCAAGTCGCTAGTATGTCAATTGGCACTTGGCAGGGATGCCGGTCGATCCATTTACGTGCTTCTGGTGTTTGGCCACAAGCGCTAGCAGATCAATTAGCATGCTCCAGCCACCTGACCTCGACATTGCTTGTACTTTCACGCGGTCGGCCGCTATTAATTATTATGATTATATCGATGTCGGCGGCATTGTTTAATAGCAACGCACGGGAGAAAGCATGGACAAGAACAGCCTTCGATTAGCACTTGCACACATCAAGATGAGAAATACCACGCCACGATTGAATAGTTCCACTGCCAAGGTTTTAATCTTGACCCAGATGTGGCACTGAACTCTTAATTTACATGTGGAATGAAACGCTGCAGATCACTTTACACACACTTTCAATCAATTACAATACTACTTCATCTCCCCAACCACTAAACCCACTCCTCAGAATTGGAAAGTGACTGGACCAGGTTATTCACAAATGGAGAGAGTGGTTGCTGATCTTATTGGTCCAGTTTTATATGTATATGAAACCG
The DNA here is from genome assembly GCF_014356525.2 of Nilaparvata lugens. Taxonomy (NCBI): domain Eukaryota; kingdom Metazoa; phylum Arthropoda; class Insecta; order Hemiptera; family Delphacidae; genus Nilaparvata; species Nilaparvata lugens. Next base: position 21,357,527 of record NC_052504.1, on the reverse strand, counting down.
CAGATGTCTCTCGTCTCAAATTCATTTGATGACAGGAGACTTTTCTCTTTCAAGTTGTAGTTGTTTGATTTGAAATGGATCCAGTTTTCTGTATACATCTGATGTGTACTAAAGACCACTATGTGGACTTAAAACTCATCCATCAATTCAAATTTTGTAAAATTTTCATTAATTTGTAATGATGTACAACCTTTCATCATGATACCCAAAGTGAGATTTCAATATTGATAAATGAGAGAAGAACAAACGTCTCAGCTACAATTATAACGTCACTCTCGACTTATGTAATTCTACACAGAAGACACTCGCTTTTATTTAATAATTGAATAATTCAGGATAATCTCACAACATAATAGACATGATAAGACAAATAAATTCTCAAAGATTTCCATGAATTATGGTGGGCTACATTAAAAAATCAAAAGTCAACACTCTTCAAAGTGATGGTTCGAGTACTCATCCATAAAGGGTAGAAATTAACTCCACTAAATTGAAGAAAGCAATCAGAGCTAGTACAATAATTCTCTACATGATATTTTCAAGGTTAGATATTGGAAAATATAATTTTCAAAAAATAAGCAATGAAATATACTCTGTTAATGGACCCACAAGTGAGTAATGCGAACTTGAATCAGCTTCATGATGAGGATGCACTCTCGTGTTCGTGCAGAATCATATCAATAACCTAATGAAGATTACTCATGTAAAAGCTTTCTCATGTATTGTGGGGAATGTGAACTTGATCAATTCATGATTAGTATGCACTCTCATGTTCGTGCTAAATCAAATCAATCTTGTGCTTGTTATGCCCCCATGTAGATTCAAAATAGAATCAATATTATAAAAATGTTTAAAAAACAATGTTTTTCTGTTTTCAGCCCGTGGTAAGAAGAAGAACAAGAAGCTTCTGCTGCCTCTGCTTCTGCTGTTGAAGATGAAGGCAGCCGCCCTCATTCCACTGGCTCTGGGAGCCCTCGCCCTGCTGGCGCTCAAGGCACTCATCGTCGGCAAGCTCGCCCTGGTGCTATCCGCCCTCATCGGTCTGCAGAAGTTGCTGTCCAGCAAGTCGAGCTCTTCCAGCTACGAGGTGGTCGCCCATCCTCACTACGAGGAGCATCACGGCCACTACGCACGCGCCATGCAGGACCCTCACCAGCTTGCCTACAGGGCCTACCAGCCCGAGCAAGTCAAGCAGGACTAGGACTCCTACATCACAAGTCACCAGCAAAGCCGGGCTAATACATCCACCTTCATCAAACATAGCACCAACTCACATGAACCTTCATTACCACCAACATCTTCCGACATCGAATCTAACACCTCACTCTCACTTATGTGCCATGTTTCATCTGTGCCATTCCTTTCTATCACATTCATTGCTTAAATCTCACTTAGACTGACTACTTACTCTTCCTCTTCGACTCTCAAATAGCATCATTCTCTAATTGCAACACCTTACTCGACTACTTGTTACTCTTGACACCGACAAACTTTTTTACACTGTAATTCAACAGCTCAATCTTTTCAACTGCAACTCGAGAAACTCTATCAAGCTTATCACTTTATCCTGCATATATTCATCCTGCATATATTCATCAAACATTTGCACTACACATTTCACTCCTTCATTTCTCATCTCATTTCTTCATCTCACTTCATTCATGTCATCTACTCACAGCGACTAATTACATCCAGAGTAGAGAGCACTCATAACTTCATTGAAGCACACATAATTCATTCATAATTCAAACTATGGAAATTATCATAAAAACCGTTGAGCCCGGCGATGCAATTTGTATATATCAAATGATTAGTTTAAGCTTGAACCTCATATCTTGTAAAGCCATTTACTCCTCCATTTGCTTCAGGTATTAACCGTTACAGTTTCAACAAAAAAATTGTAAAACCAAAGAACAATTTATATAATTATAGCTGTTTTTATCTTCTGCTATTTATGTCAGTAGACTTAGTTGGCTCAACTCAAATAGTAAACTCTGACAAAGTTTGAATCTATTGTTATTAGTAGAATTGAATTGAATTAGATAAACTATAGATTTGAAGGAATTACTGCATTGTATTAATCAAAAAGATGCATTGCTCACTTGAAAAATCACAATTCGACTTTCTACTGATAACTCTCATTTTGTAAATAGACATTCCATCTTCAGCCTTATTGTTAAGAGACTGAGAACAAACCTCTAATAAAGTATTTTGTTTCAATGGAAATCAAAACTAGATTTCCTTTAATGTTATTGTGATTGTTGATATTTATTGAATGAATAGTATTTATTAAAGACCATACACTGGAATCGATTTTTTATTCGATTTTGAACCTGTTCCTTCATTATAATTATTGTCCCCACTTCTTTAGTTTGTAAGATATTTTTCGCATGTAACACATGTAAGATCTATCAATATTTTCTATATTCGGATTGATATTTCAACTTCATTTTGAAAGTCTATCTTGAACACCGCGAACCAAAATCTATTTGTATTTACAGTATTTGTATTTATCTATCCTTGATTAAAATCTTAGATAATTGATTTAAACTTCAGACGAAAGTGGGTAATGTTATAAAGTTCTATGTAAACTCTATTGAAATGAATTTTAATAATTCCAAGAATCTTATAATAATAGATGTCTGTTCTGATTGCTCTTTTTTAAGTTCATTATTACCGTAATTTTTTGTCAGGATATGAGCTACTCTTAACAAACGTCCTCCGAATACTTCTCTAATCAAGCCAAAATAATTCCATCAGTCACTATTTTTTTGTAATAATTCTGCAGTATGGCCTTCCAGTAATAAATCAATCAACTGTAAAAAAATTGGCAAGTCTAATACATATCAACTGCTGATTCAAGCGCATAACATTAATTCATTGATTCATGTTAACATAGTAACATTGATTCATGCGCATATGACTTCAATCTGAGTAATTTCAGAATTTTATTAAAGTTTTTGAACCATATAAAGTTTCAATCACTGTAAATAGACTGACTTTGAAGGAGGAAATTACTGGTTACTAACGGATGTTTAGTGATGATGAAAACACAGACACTAAGCCACATTATACCCGTTTTTTCAATTCACTTTTTGAACTCTGCAATGTATATTTTTGAATCTAAGCATAGGGAAATATAATATTAAACGAAATCAAGTGGTACATATAAATGAATGAAAGAGGCACCTATTAATTATTGGTCCAGTTGCTTAATTCAATAACGACGCCAACCTCATTGATATAGAGACAGGATAATAGGGAGTTTAATAGGTACCGTCTTTAATAGATAATAGGGGATAATAGGTACCGTGTACCGGTAGTTGCGCGAAATAGGCAGGCAAAGAATTAGTAGACCAAAAATAGGCACTTGGAAATAGAAAAAAGACATGATGAGTTTAGGAATTAATAGTTTAAATGATATGATCAGAAATTGATAAACGTACACTCTACTGGTTATAAGTTACATACCAACTACAATATGCCTTTCTTCAAGATCACTAGCATTGAATTTTGTTTTCTAAAACATATTTTTTTACTACTGAGAAAAACTGCATTAACTAATATATCTTGGGCACATTTGAAGCTCGCGATTGTAGATGGACTCAAATTCAATTCAATAGAGTTGCCTTTAATTAAATACCGTACCGTATCACAGATTTTTTCATTCTTGAGAAACCAGAGTTTAAAGACTGCTTGCGCTTGAACTGATCAACTAAGACATTTCAGCACTTCACCAGAAACAGCTTCAATCCGATTCACCATTAGTTTCATAAATGGTAAACTAAGCCTGAGCCTCTCCTCTTTTCTCAAGTATTGTTCAAATTTCATGGAGCATTTTGCTTAATGGAAAAATTCTGGATGAAAAATTCAAGTTTCAAAATAAATTATACAAGATAGATGGAGTAGAAGCACTTATTCTTTCAGTGAAAAATATGTGATTACTGCAACAGTAGTGCAGATCGAAAATCACCTAGCAATCTTACAATATATTTACAATACAATGATATACTTACTCAGAGATCATTTACGAGCTTTACATGACCTGTTAAAACTGATACAATGAAAGCTACCACATTAGTATTCAAAGTTTGAAAATCGTTTTCTGTGATTCAGAAAATGAATTTAGTAATCACAGTAGGTCTATTGTATACCAACTGTTTCATTTCCATATTCTCCGGGAAATATATTTTTCTCGGGCTACTCCCGTGTTTCGGATGGAGACGTTAATTTGTCGGTCTCGGCTGCCTAAAAAGCAGTCGTTAAGTCATGTCAGAGGCCCTGACATTGATCAGTTGCGACCTGAAAACTCTGACCAGGTCACTCGATGTTATTATTATTATATTCCATTCTCATTCATTCGAATCTATTAACAGTCATTCCAAATAGAACATTATAAGGAAAAACAACAAGGTGTTAACTTACTCAAATAGATTTCATCCCCTATTATGATGGAAATATTATTAGGAAATATCATTATCAATTTTGAAATATTAGTAGAGCGAAATAATAAAATAAATAGATAATAAAGGGATAATGCGAAACTTAACTCAGTCAGAAGGTCACACTACTTGAGACCCGTATTCATATAATACTGTATTTATGTAAAAATAAATAAAACCATATAGAAACGTGACTTCAAATACATAGCTATAATAAAGTATTTTGTTTCAATGGAAATCAAAACTAGATTTCCTTTAATGTTATTGTGATTGTTGATATTTATTGAATGAATAGTATTTATTAAAGACCATACACTGGAATCGATTTTTTATTCGATTTTGAACCTGTTCCTTCATTATAATTATTGTCCCCACTTCTTTAGTTTGTAAGATATTTTTCGCATGTAACACATGTAAGATCTATCAATATTTTCTATATTCGGATTGATATTTCAACTTCATTTTGAAAGTCTATCTTGAACACCGCGAACCAAAATCTATTTGTATTTACAGTATTTGTATTTATCTATCCTTGATTAAAATCTTAGATAATTGATTTAAACTTCAGACGAAAGTGGGTAATGTTATAAAGTTCTATGTAAACTCTATTGAAATGAATTTTAATAATTCCAAGAATCTTATAATAATAGATGTCTGTTCTGATTGCTCTTTTTTAAGTTCATTATTACCGTAATTTTTTGTCAGGATATGAGCTACTCTTAACAAACGTCCTCCGAATACTTCTCTAATCAAGCCAAAATAATTCCATCAGTCACTATTTTTTTGTAATAATTCTGCAGTATGGCCTTCCAGTAATAAATCAATCAACTGTAAAAAAATTGGCAAGTCTAATACATATCAACTGCTGATTCAAGCGCATAACATTAATTCATTGATTCATGTTAACATAGTAACATTGATTCATGCGCATATGACTTCAATCTGAGTAATTTCAGAATTTTATTAAAGTTTTTGAACCATATAAAGTTTCAATCACTGTAAATAGACTGACTTTGAAGGAGGAAATTACTGGTTACTAACGGATGTTTAGTGATGATGAAAACACAGACACTAAGCCACATTATACCCGTTTTTTCAATTCACTTTTTGAACTCTGCAATGTATATTTTTGAATCTAAGCATAGGGAAATATAATATTAAACGAAATCAAGTGGTACATATAAATGAATGAAAGAGGCACCTATTAATTATTGGTCCAGTTGCTTAATTCAATAACGACGCCAACCTCATTGATATAGAGACAGGATAATAGGGAGTTTAATAGGTACCGTCTTTAATAGATAATAGGGGATAATAGGTACCGTGTACCGGTAGTTGCGCGAAATAGGCAGGCAAAGAATTAGTAATAAAACCAAAAATAGGCACTTGGAAATAAAAAAAAGACATGATGAGTTCAAGAATTAATACTTGAAATGATATGATCAGAAATTGATAAACGTACACTCTACTGGTTATAAGTTACATATCAACTACAATGCCTTTCTTCAAGATCACTAGCATTGAATTTTGTTTTCTATAACATATTTTTTTTACTGCTGAGAAAAACTGCATTAACTAATATATCTTGGGCACATTTGAAGCTCGCGATTGTAGATGGACTCAATTCAATTCAATAGAGTTGCCTTTAATTAAATACCGTACCGTATCACAGATTTTTTCATTCTTGAGAAACCTGAGTTTAAAGACTGCTTGCGCTTGAACTGATCAACTAAGACATTTCAGCACTTCACCAGAAACAGCTTCAATCCGATTCACCATTAGTTTCATAAATGGTAAACTAAGCCTGAGCCTCTCCTCTTTTCTCAAGTATTGTTCAAATTTCATGGAGCATTTTGCTTAATGGAAAAATTCTGGATGAAAAATTCAAGTTTCAAAATAAATTATACAAGATAGATGGAGTAGAAGCACTTATTCTTTCAGTGAAAAATATGTGATTACTGCAACAGTAGTGCAGATCGAAAATCACCTAGCAATCTTACAATATATTTACAATACAATGATATACTTACTCAGAGATCATTTACGAGCTTTACATGACCTGTTAAAACTGATACAATGAAAGCTACCACAATTAGTATTCAAAGTTTGAAAATCGTTTTCTGTGATTCAGAAAATGAATTTAGTAATCACAGTAGGTCTATTGTATACCAACTGTTTCATTTCCATATTCTCCGGGAAATATATTTTTCTCGGGCTACTCCCGTGTTTCGGATGGAGACGTTAATTTGTCGGTCTCGGCTGCCTAAAAAGCAGTCGTTAAGTCATGTCAGAGGCCCTGACATTGATCAGTTGCGACCTGAAAACTCTGACCAGGTCACTCGATGTTATTATTATTATATTCCATTCTCATTCATTCGAATCTATTAACAGTCATTCCAAATAGAACATTATAAAGGAAAAACAACAAGGTGTTAACTTACTCAAATAGATTTCATCCCCTATTATGATGGAAATATTATTAGGAAATATCATTATCAATTTTGAAATATTAGTAGAGCGAAATAATAAAATAAATAGATAATAAAGGGATAATGCGAAACTTAACTCAGTCAGAAGGTCACACTACTTGAGACCCGTATTCATATAATACTGTATTTATGTAAAAATAAATAAAAACCATATAGAAACGTGACTTCAAATACATAGCTATAAAAATATTCAATTCACTTCCAGTAACAACAAGGAAAATAACGTCACGTCAGTTATTTAGAAAAGAAATCAAGAAATTCATTTTACAACTAGACAACCCGAATGATTTTTTTACTAAATTAATATAGGTCTAAATTTAGTATAATTTACACATTACATGACATGAACACTGCAACAATCAAAGATCATTGAACTCACAAATCCCGTCCGGTATGCGTAAACAGTAAGACAGTATCAAATTTCAATCACTGTCTCTTTCTTCAAAACGCATTCATTTATGGTCTAATTACATCAGCACTTTGAAAAAAAAAACGAAACGTTAACTATGAATAAAATTGAATTAAATATTAAAAAAAACAGCAACCACTCCGTACATAGTTTTAAGTTTTGTGTAAGTGTGTGTGTGTGTGTGTGTGTGTGTGTGTGTGTGTGTGTGTGTGTGTGTGTGTGTGTGTGTGTGTGTGTGTGTGTGTTTGTGCACATGTGTGAATGTGTGTGCGTATGAATGTGTGCGCATATGTGAATGTGTGTGCGTATGAATGTGTGCAAGAATGATTATAAATATTGACATATTGATTTATTTCAATATAATACAATATTCAATTATTATGTTCTTCATGATATAATATTTAAATTTTATATAAATATTTTATTATATATATTCAAGTGTCCCCACACAGGGTAGCCTATAGGGAACACATATTAGAAATTAGGAAACAATATTGTATTTGATTTTTTGAATGCATTTGATTGTTTAATTATTTTTTTTTTGAATAAAGAATTTGAAGTGATCTTAACGTATAGTTGAGGCCATATAATAATAAATAGTACCCAAATAAATGAATTATTATTTTTATTCGAGCGTTGCTTCAATAAAAAGTAGAGTGGTAGCCCCTACTTTTTATTGAAGCAACGCTCATAGCACTAAGTTAACTACAGCTCTGTTAATTCTACCTATCAGGTTCCAATTTATTGAATCTATCATGTTCCTAATCTCAGGTATTTATAATTTACAATGAATACAGTAATCTTCTTAGTTCATCTAGTCATTAAAAACTCTAGATTTAAAATTCTCAGTAAATGACGAATTGTATAAAATAGAGTTCATCTGCAAGCAAGTTGAACAATAGAAAAACAATCATTTTAATGAGAACCTTAATCTTCTCAATGTATATTTCGCCATGAAGTACTTAATTCATGCTATACTTTTCTAAGATGCTGGGGTTGTCTAAGTTCTGATGCAAGCAAAATGAACCGCTTCACTTATCGACTTCCAATACGTCAGGAACGAGGTTACACAAAAACAAGTAAAATAAAACTTAATTACATTAATATTGACAATAAAGTACTTGATACTATTGTCAAAGCTTTATTTTTAGTGAATGCCTATGTTGATTTCTTGTTGAAATATTGTAGATTTAGTGACCCTCTAATATCCCTAACGGTAGATATGTTCAGAAAAGGAATCAAGATGTTGTCACAAGGCAGTAAAAGATTTATGCTTTTTTAAATATAAAATTGATGGGCATCTTTTCTTTACGGAATGTCTCCGTCGATTTGAACGACGCTTCTCACAACGTATAATCACAATGGAATGGCTGGATGTAGGTCGACCGATTCTAAGATCGATGAAGATGATACATTCTGGTCCTATGCCCAACTCATGGCGATAAGCGCACCTTCAAAATACGACGGGATAGTCTAATAGGTGGTCTGTGGCTCTGTGGCCGTCCTAATAACCCAGACCAGCCGCGCCTCAGCGAGTCAGACTCTCAAACCGATCTACGATCGTTATAAATTAATCCAAATCTTATCTGGACAAAGGAGGCATGCAAGATGGTCGCCGTGTCTGTAGTTCATCCGGGTTCCACTTATTGCCTCATTCAATGATCTTTATTTATTTTATTTATTTTCTTCATGAGATTTTTTTCTAATTTTAAAATTATAATATTAAACAATAGAACTGATTATATTTCTATAGGGCCACTTGAAAAGTTTTCCATAAGGTGCGTTTAGACTCGCTTGTGCACTTGGTAATTCGATATTAATTTTAAAAAATGTAAATGACATACTGAGCTATTTAATTGTTTATTGACGATAAATTAATATGCATATAATAATAATTTAATATGCCCATTTCACATAAGAATGGACCTACAGTTTTAGGTGGGTTCCGAACCATTTCAGGTTCAGGAAGCAATTTTATGAATCATATTCAGAGGAGTTGGCTCTCATCAGTCACCCTTCCAACGGGAGTAGCAGGCGCATGATTCTTAATTTATCTAAGCCTATCAGCGCGACCACTGATTCAAACCGCTCCCCGGTTATTTGTAAAGTAACAGTAAAACACAGATATAATAAGCAGAGCATCAGCTGATGAAGTGCTTGTTCGTGGCGCATAGGTCTGTAATCAGCTATAGAATTACTAGTGCATACTATTCTTTATTTTAAGACACGACCGGTTTCGATCAATAATTATTATGCCATTAGGCTATAAATTGTCCAAAATTTTATAATTAATGATGATGCCCACATGAACTGTTTTTGCTTGTGCATCGGTAAATGAATGTGAAAGGATAAATCTAATGATATCAAACGTCCATGCCTACTGGGATTCGAACCAACGACCAGATGAATGACGCTAGCAGACTGAAGGGTGCAACGCTTCAGATTTCTCGGCTATAGGCTACTGGCCGGCAATTACAGTATTATAATGCATAATTATTGATCAATGCATAATTGGCCGAAACCGTCTGTGACTTTGTTAAAAATAAAGGGAATTATTAAGGAATTCCATGAAAAAATAACTGATAATTTAAAGCATAAAAATTGAAATTCTGCCGTTTTTATTGTTACAATTAGTCAATGTAGAGGATGAGCATGAATCAATAAGTGTGGATGGGTTGATATCATACTATAAGCTATGTGGGCTAATAGGTGATCTAAAATAATTTGATATTAACATTTCTTATAATTTGATTTTATTCAAGAATATAAATGTAATACTGTAACATATAAGTTTGGATAATAATTTTAGGATTTCAGATTATATAGCAATGCATAATGTTCAGTACTCCGAATACATTATCAACTCAGTCTCATTATTATAAAATTATGAAAAGTTTTAGAATATTCTGATAAATTTGATATGAGAAAGATTGGGATCTTTGGCTAGTGACGACTTTGTTACAATCAGTTTTCAGTTACAATATATTATTCCATCAATTTCATAAATGTTAGCATATTCCAATAGATTATTTGACAGTATTTTTGAGAGAATTCTCTCACACTGATCACTTTTAAATCTTACCAGATTTTCCAATATATTGATCAGTTCCCAGGTTCAGGATGAGTTCCACTTTTGATCATAGCAAAATTAATGAATAAATAGTATTTGATAAATTGAGTCTTGAGTTATATAGTGTAAATATAATGTTTATATATAATATCTAAATAATTATAGCAAAATTAATAAATAAATAATGTTTGATTAATTTAGCCTTGATTTATAGTGTAAATATGATTCATGTAGTAGTGAATTATCGAGATAATCAATAGGTAACCAATAGATTCATTTGGCAACCAAAAATTTATGAGTACTAACAGAAAATCGTTTCATCAAGTTAAAAAGATTACACTGGGCTGGTCATGTTGAGAAAATCATGAGGCAAATCATCGAATGCAAAAGTAATTTATAAGACCAGGATGAGCCCTTGTAGTATCTAGTTTGGCAATGAAAGATGGCAGGGAAGTCCACGCAACCGATGGAGAAATGAAGTGGATGATAATCACCGGAGGTAGAGAGTTATAGCATGGAGACGAAAGGTAGGCCTATGTGACCGTCATGTTTAAAAAGCTTTTGTGCGAGAGGCTGAAGCTCGCATGGAGCTGCAATACCACAAGAAGAATATTAATAGAAAATTAATGTTCTGATCTCAATAATTTATGATTATGTCAATATGAAATAGGAAAATCCTGCGAGATATGACTCTTCATCCTCCTCATGGTCTATTTCTATTTCTTCAGTTACTATTGGTAATATTCTATAAGATCTATATAGGAAGACAAAATACTTTCATTATTGCACGGTCCTATACTTTTCATACCAGATCACTCAGCAGCAGCAGTAGTAAGTACAGCCAACCAGACGTCAAAACCCATGAAAACATTGCTTGATATAAAAGCTATAATCTACTACAAACCTATTTTAAAATAGGATATTTATAAAAATTGGAAGCTCATTAGCCTATATGAATAATTATTATGCAGGATAAAAGCAATAAATCTAAGCTACAAACAATCAATGAAATTCAGCCCCCACCAAACAATTGGATATTAGACAGAACTTAAAACTTATTAGCCTACATGAATATAATCACTATCAAGAACAATTCATTTGAAAATTTCATCCCCACCATACAATACTCTAGTAAGAATTAATGATCAACATGAATTAACAATAAGAAATTGATAATAATGAATATAAATCAGAATTATGAATTATTAATCATCATACAATGAAAACAAGTGAAAATTTCACCCCCACCATACAATGAACTGTAGCAAAAATTGATGATTAAAATGAATTAACAATGAAACCCATTCAATCGTGTGAGAATTGAATACAACCTCCGTCGTAAAATATAATAGTAACTGATAACTCGCAGATTCCAAGGAATGTTATGTAAGGATTACAGTTTTTAAATGTAGTTAAAAATTTAAAATGTAGAACTGTAGTAAAAATTAATGATCAACACGATATACAATAAGAAATTAATAATATTGAGTATGAATCAGAATTACGAATTAATTGATTATCAATCAAAATTCAAATCTTTTTAGCCTACATTGATACAATTACCATCAAGAACAATTAATCTGAAAATTCCACCCCCACCATACAATGAACTGTATTAATGATTAATATGGATTAACATGGATTAACAATAAAACCGATGTAGTTGTGTAAGAACTTCACCTTACAATAAACTAATAAATGATAATTGCAGATTCAGAGGAATGTCATGTGAAGATTGGAGCTTTAGATCCGATTTTTCAATTCTCACTAGAAGTTCTGATTTGGAGGCACAACCAACACGGTAGCTGATTTTGTGTCCTAAAAAATGAAAAATAGCAAGAATTTTGAGGAACATGAATTTTTAATGGATTTATTCTTAACAGAGTCCTACATAATTTTCACGAACAATTTGAATAGCCTACTGCTTTCCTTCAAATAGTTTGACAACAGCGTATGTTCAATCGTCTAAACATTTATTATAAAAACCATTATGGCACAGAAAACAACCATGGAACTTGCTTATTCAAATTTTTTTCTGCAACTATTGTATTATATTCCAAGTGGTCTTCTATACTGCATTCTTCCTTTCAGTTAGTGATACATTTACTGCAACATTCTCAAATCGATCTGAAAAGTTCCTATATATTAGGTAGTTGAGAGGATTTATTGTTTTTTCCTTTAATAATATTTGTGCGGAGCAGTGACCTATCTAAGGTTCAATATTCAAGGTGGAAATCTTTTTTTTATTTCACCATGTATGACACTACATGTCCCTAATTGATATCGTAACCTACAAGATTATATGGTGAGTGGAATAAACTCAAGATTGTATAAAAATAAAAAAACTCATAATTCTCTAGACAATTCTTAGAAATAATAATAACGCAATTAAATAATAAAAATCACTAATAAAATCAAATCCTATGATTATCCTGCTTCCAAATGAATTTGTTTATTTTTGAGTTTTATTGTTTAAATCAGTTTAGAACAAAATACACCACATCAACAAATCATCCCATCAGATATAATTGTAGGCTATAATTGATAACTATTTACTGTAAAGCCCAAAAACACAAGTTTCCATTTATATGAAAATTCAAATTTCTAAACTATTACTATCTGCTGTAGTTCAGTAGTGAACAATTTAAAAGCTGTTACCTCTCAGTCCAATTTTTTCCAAACGAAATGTATACTTTATAGAAGCTCTCATCATCAACTGTCAGGCGATCCTTCAGATCAAGCACTGAATTAGTCTGCTTGTTGAATGGGACTCGAAGCACCTTCAGGGTTTGATCTGTTGTGAATAGAAAATTAGTTAATCAATGTCCATCATAATATTATGAAGTGCAGATAAAAAGTGAGGTTCTCACATTTTTTCGTGAGTAAGGAATATTTTATTGTAATAAATAAGTATATCATCTGGAAGTTTCTATCTTCAACTATTTTCCCACATGGTCGTCAGATTTTCTGCGAATTTTTCCTGACAAGTTGACCACTGAAAACCTGCTGCAATTAACTAGGGTCCTTTTCACAAGGGTCCTTTCTATAGCCAACTATTCGGTAAAAATGTTTTCGATGGTTTTTCACAAACCTCAAGAGCCAGGTCAGTCAGCTGTCAGCCAACACTAGGGTGTGATCACAATGAATGCATTTATGTGCAACTGCAAGCTTGGTTGTGCATGACCAAGCGTGAGAGAGAATCTGGAAAGAGCAATAGTAACACTCACACTGAACGCTTGCACTTGTTGGTTGCGTTCAGTGTGAGCAGCTACATGCAAGTCACAACGTGTTTCAATGACACTTTTCAAATTCTGTTTTTCGGCTCATGCATGATCTGTGGTGCACTTGCACCTATACGCATTCAATGTGATCACACCCTTACTCTTCAACGCTTGAGAAAAAGGCACTTGAACCAAAAAATTTTTGAATACCGTTATAGCCAAGTTACAAATCACAAGCTATTTGTTAGTCCTATCTATCTATTGACCTGTTTCTAGTTGAGGAGTTTCTATTCTATTCTGTTTCTATTCTATAAAATGATTGTAAAATTTACATTTCAAATGTTTGTTACATGTTGCTTTTTTAGAATAATTCATTCATTCATCGCAATGAAAAATGCTTCAAACCTGAATAAAATGTAACTTACTTTTTACTTGACCCCACATTATCATTTACTGTTTATTACACTATAGATAGCACATGGATTTATTTCTGAAGCAAATTTTAGAAAATGTATTACAATATTGCAAAACTAAAATTCTATCCATCTAGAAAATCATACTCAAGCCAGATTATAGTCTTATTATTGAAGAAAGTGAGCTCGGTGTGAAAAATGTTTTGAATGATAATTAATTTCACCCATTACTGTCAGAGCACATTAGCATTTGTCGTAGTGCGTCATCAAAAAATGAACAAGTGTCTTCTAATTCTGCAAAAAACGTTTTCCTGAGAATCCAAGAGAATATTGTTTCAAAGCTCAAAGGTTTCTACTGATCATAAATGAGTAGTCCATTTTTTTGAAAATGGAATTTATGACGCCATTTAATGAATAATATAATTTTCATTGAATACTGTCTATGATATTCAATCATCATACAGTACATTTTGTAACTAATGTTCATACATTAATTTTCAAGTTCTGTGAAGGTTGTTATATCTCTGTTAGCCACACAAGATATAATATATTTCCATCAATTTCATACGTTAAAAAAATACTCTAATTAAAACTGAGCGATGCAAATAACTTGTGAAAATGTGAAAATGTCATGTTAACATAAAATCTGCAATGGCTTCATAGAGCTATATGAAGCCACAAAATCTCTTCATCAAGTCATGACAGAAGCAGCCATTCATTGTTATTTTCTACTAATTTGAACTGAACATTCATTGTACAACACTTGAAAAATTGAGCGGAAGAAATAAATTTAACTTAACTACAGTAATCATTGTGTTACAGATTAATTTAGTGGGAATGATTACATGTAGCTACAGTACTATACAAATTAAATAGTAGTAGTCTAGTAGAAAAACTCACCATATAAGATCTTATATTATAAATAAAATTATAAATCTAAACCCTTTTAAAATGGTTCAATCACGACATGTTTCGGCTATATATAATGCCTTTATATTACTGCTATTAATGCATTACTTTTTCAATAAACTATGATGCTATTAATGACATTATATAGCCTAAACATGTTGTGATTAAACAATTTTAGAAGGGTACTTAGATTTCTAATTGTATTTATTATTCAAGAGTAGCCTAAAGAAAAAAGACAAGATCTTATATTGTATTTCCTTACAAGCAATGTAGTCAACATTGTGTTTTTCTACGAATAAGTGGAAAGGTTTTTACAACTAACACCAAAATTTATTTATTTATGAATTTGATTTTTGAATATAGAAAGAGCATGATAGCATAATATTGTTTACTCACCAGGTTGAATGGAGTATTTCTGCTTATCTCTGGTGATCCCATATCTACCAGCCATGAAGTTGTAGTTAGAGAGCACATATACGGTGCACTTGGCATGGTTCACAATGGAGAGTTCTCCCTTAATGAAATAGAGCATGATTCCACAGTCGATCATGTTGCGAATTCCTGTCGTCTCTCGGGACCGTTCAGGGTTTCGGAACGGGCCTAAATGATACCCGTTATTTCTCTTATTGAATTCTCGATCTGTGAGGAATAGTGATATCAAATTTTAATCTATACTGTAATAAAGGAAGAAACTGTCTTATACACGTACGGGATAGGGAAATTATGTTTTACATACAGATTCATAATTAACCGGGGATGGTTATAGGTCTATTTTCAATTCTTCAAGATTTCATTACGTCAAGTTTTTAGTTTGTCAGGTTCTGAGATAGACCCTTGCGGAGCACGGGTTACCTGCCAGTATTTAATAAAACTATCTGTGAAAAAACTCTCATAAAAGTTTCCATACAAACTTTACTAAGCTTTATAGAAATAGCAAATGTACGTGAATAACACTTGAAAATGCATTAATAGCTAATTGAATACAAAAAATAGTGTCAATAATTCATATTCTCTCATAGCTCAGAGAGAGAGTATTGAAGATAATGGCAGATATTTCATACCAAATACATATTGCCCAAACTATAAAAATACCTAGCTATAAGCTTATCTATTGGAGCGCGATTGGCCAATATTGTCTAAGCTTGATGGCTTGTTTCAGATTATATTTTGAATTCAACTATTGGAACAGTAATTAGAAATGCGTATTAAAGCAATCTATGGCATGAACTTTCGTTCTGTATACATATAAAAACATCTCATTGGGAGAAGATTCCTGATATGAAAATAAGTTTTTTTCTGAACAAATAATACGACTTCTTATTGGAGAAAGATGGCTAATGTGAAAATGCTGAAAAAACTAGTAGGGCCGGCTTCTAGAACAATACTAAATGATATGAAAATGTAAAAACACGTTTTTCTGAACAAATAATACGACTTCTTATTGAAAAAAGGTGGATGTATAATGTGAAAATGCTAAAAAAGTAGAGCCCGGTTTCTATGATACTTATAAAGCTGCGTACACATATTCGTGCTTCCAACCCGCACCGAGCACGCTCCTCCCTCGTACCGCCCTCGTACCACCATCGAACCACAGTCGCACCGCCCACGCACCCATCATGAACGTTACGGAAGATGTTAGATCTTCTCGCGTTCCCCGGTCGAACCACAGTTGCTCGCCGGTCGATCATCAATCGCTCTGCTGGAGTGACGTTCGGTTGCGGAGCAGAGCGACAGTCTGTACGCACCTTAAGATCTAATGGACCAATAAATCTGTAGGTTCAATGGTTTGTTATATTTGATAAGTGTCCTAGAAACCGGGTATTAGTCTTATAATGTTTCTGAAGCCGTGTTGAAAATAATAACTTTGTTGTAGTTCAGACACTGTATTACTTCTGAATATTTGAAAAAAACACTAACTTTTCTTGGAGTATTGAGGAATGCATTTCACTCCTGAAGAGGAGCTTCATCACCCATGCATTCTTCAATACTCCAAGAAAAGTAAGTGTTTTTCAAATATTTACAAGTAACACAGAGTATGAACTACAACAAAGTTACTATAGTGAGGTCCATGTTATAATGACAGTGGATAAAGATTCAAGAATAGCGATGCCGATTCTCTGCATCAATTAATCATATTTCTACACTGCGATTTCTACTTAGCGATAAACATCTTTCAAAAAAAGCTATCACAACCTCTAAAATGCATTTGATGAGTGTAGATATTGGATTTAACAGCACGACTTCGAGCCCATAACTAAAATGACCTATTTTACTTTCCTTGCCCTATATCATATTACCATAGGTGAGGAAAGTATTGCTATCCGAAAAAAGTAAGATACCCAAATTTCTAAATTTCCAAGTATCATGTTTATTTGAGAAAGTATCAATTGTATTTGAGAATAGTGACTTGTAATATTGAGGGAATGTCAGATGTAGACGAGAATAGTCAATTATATTTGGGAAGTCATCACATGTAATAAAATTGAGGATAGTGAATTGCATTTGAGAAATCGTCAAATGCAAATGAGAAGATATCAAATTGAAAATGAGGAAATTTTCCAATTGACATGTCATGACTCTTCTGTAGCCTACAGTACAGGTTTGATTTGAGCTGGAAAGGATACTGTACTTCGTACACAGTATTCCAATTACTATCATAGGCTTTGCATGGGGGAAATTTAATATTTTCAATGGTGAAATTATTTCCCCTGTACTATTTACGAATGATTAATGTGAATTATTTCTATGTATGTACTGGCAATGTATCTTTTGTCTCCAAACATTCCACTTGATGAAGATCAAACTCTCTATGTTTACGGCGCAATTAAACTTTATCATCAATCAATTTAATCTCTTGATAAATTGATTCAGATGAAGGAACAAATGCAATCCTTCAATGGATTTTGAGGCTTGAAAATAATGTGTTATCCAAAAACTAAACGTTTTATTGGAATATTAAATACATTTCCATATTATTTTGAATGAGTACAGTTATGAAAAATATAAGAACTGGAAGTACTGTTTTTTTTAAATCATTTCCCAATTACAACTGACAACTTTTATATTTCGAATCGTATCTTCTCAAATGGAAATGATACTTTCTGGAATACAATTAACTATTCTCAAGTACAAGTGATGACTTCTCAAATACTATTGACTATTCTCATTTACATCTGACGTTTTCTCAAATACAAATGACTATTCTCAATATTACAATTGATACTTTCTCATATACAGTTGGAAAAGGTGTAGTATAAAGTGGGGTCCACGTTATACTGGCAGTGGATAAAGATAGGAGAATAGCGATGCTAATTCTCTGCATTAATTAATTATATTTCCACACTGTCAAAAACATAATTGGCATCATTGTGGACCTAGAGAAGGATAGTACCACCGACTTTGTCGGTGACAAAGATAGCAAAACCAAAGTTGATCTAATACTGTCATTATAACGTGGACCTCACTATATATAGTGTTTCGTCATGGAAAGCAACATCAATGAAAATGATAATTATTATTGTTACACAAAGCCATTTTAAACACACTCAATTGAAGAATTGAAAATTCACAACACAACAATAGACTCAACTACCGGTACATCACAATTGTTTCAGAAACTTACAATACTATATGAAAAATATAAGTAAAGGAGTATAGTAGAAATAATTCTATTAGAAGTGTACAATTCTATATATTTATGACAAAAAGTAAAGAATAGGTAGAAAAGTAACACATAACAGAAGTGAATAAATTTGAATACCTTTGATACTGACACAGTACAGGACAAACACGAAGGACAGACATTCAATCAGCAGTGCTCTCAACATGAAATGAAGATTTGTTGATCTGGACAAAAACATACAATAAGATGAGCAAGTATTACACACAAAATGTTAGTAAAAAGAATTCGCAGTACCAGGAACTATGTCAGGAGTTGATATTATGTAAGTTGCAATGAAAAAATAAATTATAGAAGAATATCTTGGTGATATAATAGATATAGCTTTAGATGACAAGTAACTTAGCATCGCAACATTGTGCTAGCAAAATGCACCGAATTGACTAATTATACTTACAGAATTGACTTATTATCTTGTAAATGTTACTGCATTATAATAGCGAGATATAAAAAAATACTAAAATGTACCTCTATTTAAAACAGTGATTGAATGATAAAATAGAGGATTGAGCATGGAGGTATGCACAAATACGTAATGTTTCGGCTACTAATTCCATTTTCAAATTGCAAGATTTTCAAGATTTTGAAAATGGCATTAGTAGCCGAAACATGTGTCAAAATAATTCAGAAGGATACTTATATTTTAATTTATAATAAAAGTAGCCCTAAAGAAAAAGACAATTTATCATGATTCTATGAGATGCTCATTTCTGAAAACCAAATACAGAGTGTTTACGAACTCCCTCCAATACTCTAGGGCATTGGTCCTGGGTGAAAAACATATCTAAATATCATATTTAAATTGTCCGGAAGTCTTCAGTTACTCACTCAGCGGCCATTTTGCTTTTTTCACTAATTATTTTTTCTCTAAAAACATACGAAATTGACACTTTGCACAATCATTTATAACAGCTAGACAAAGCTACAAAATAGCTATTTATGTATTAAGAGCGTAATGCGCGACTTAATCGCTCGCCCAAAACAGTTATCACGCGACGCGAAGCGGAGCGTGATAATTTTGCAAGAACGATAAAGAAGCATTACGCGCGAATTACATACAAAATTTTTTCTACAACTGCCCAAACCTGTTAAATTACTTATATCGGCGGAGGTATAATTACCGACTTTTTGGTTAAGATCTGACTTTTTGGCGAGCTGCTTACCATCAGATGATTAGCCAGCGTAAAGAAACTATTCTGCGCATGCGCGAATGATAAGCAAGCGTAAATAAAATCTACTGCGCATGCGCGGATGGTTAGCGAGCGAAAAAGTAGATTCTCCTCAGAAATAAGCTGTTTTACGAGGAGAATTGAGTCTGTAAATTCTTTTTTACGCGCTGTTGTGGAAAAAAATTATTATAATTTTTCAAATTCATAAAACAAAATGGCGGCCATTTAAAACTTTGTTTCTTGAATAACTCCGTAGCCGCTGGTTTTACAAAAACTTTACAGAAATAACTTTTTTTAGTAAATTTTATTGCCTATCATTTTGTTTCAGATTGGACCAATATTGACTGAGATATGGCAGCTTTAGTGGTTGGTGACCCACCTTTAGATGGGCTATGTAATGTTATTTTATTGTTTGAAATGACCTTAAATCGCTAACTATTAACATGCAATGCAAATTGATATTGTTGCATCATTGGGGCGACACTATTAGCATGCCTTGGTTTGCACTGCAACAAACTTTCAGTGGTAACCTATCACTAAGGCGGCCATATCTCAGTTAATATTGGTCCAATCTTGAAAAATATGATACCAATCGATGGGCAATTTAATTTAATAAAAAAAAAATATTCTTGTCATTTTTTGTGAAACCAATGGTTTCTGAGTTATTTAAGGAACAACATTTTAAAAGACCGCAATTTTTTTATGAATTTGAAAAATTATCATAATTTTTTTGTAGCTTTGTCCGGACAATTCAAATATGATATTTAGATATGTTTTTTAACCAGGAACAATGGCCTAGAGTATTGGTTGTTCGTAAACAACCTGTATATATCTCCAACAAGATAATCGAATATAGCATACCATGACCAAATCTTCTGTAATATTTGATTAGAAGTTTACATTTTCCAGGATTCTAAAACTAGAAAAATTTTGTTCGAGCTATGCTCCAAGACAATGAAACATGAACTATTTGGAGATTTTTTATCGTAAGACAATAATTATTATAAGTCTATTACAATTTTAACGATACCTTCAACAATTTAAGATGATCACTCAATCTTATTTGTATTCAACTTGTAATCTTGAAGTATAAATGAAGTACTCACTTTTGAAACAGTCGATACGAACATGTACGCCTCTGCAGGGGAAGCTACGCCCAACGATCTTGCTATCCTCAAAATATGTCAAGTCACCCCAGATTTTTTCTCCAACATAAGTTACCACTGGTTCAGGCCCAGACACTGGAAGTAAAATTACATAAAAATGTTGATTGTTTGAATCCATTAGACAAGAAATCTAAATATGAAATAATCTCTATGAATACTCCATTGAGGTTTTGAATATTAGGTTTGAAGCATTCGTAGAAATGTTATATCATATCTTGCATGTATTCCAACCGAGCTTATTTTCCAATAATTGCTGATATTCTCTCAAAATTGAAGTATCTTATCCAAGTTCTGACTGAATTAGATTTAGGTGCAGAATCTTAAAGATATGAATTTGAAGCCAATTTGAAGGAAATTTTCATTATGCTTGATACAATCAAGACTAACAGAGAAAGCGTTATTCATAGCAAATGAATTAATGAAAAATATTTTTCTTCATCCTTATATAAAAAGGCAATAGTCACGTAAAATTAAGGTAGAACATTTCAAGACTACTGTGGGGGAGGGGTTTGAGCTACCTATTACTAACTATAGATCAAATTAGTAAATTCATTCCATAAAAACAATTATTATTTAATACTCATCAAAACTTATCACTTGGACTAACCATGTTGATCTTTATTTCTTTGAATAAAATAATGAGTTCTTCAATAATTGAGTTTTCAAAAGAAGTCCTCAGTTATTTTCTATAATATAATACTGACGTATAGATTTTCTCCTCACTACAATATTGATTATTTCCATTTTTCAGGCCTCTCTATAGACAGATTATTTCATAAAAACACTTCACTTAAAAGGGCTACATTTGTACAAATTAATAAAAACAATGTAAAAACTTGTAGTAACCTTTATTAATAACAACTTAAAAATATTTTAAAGTTTTTATTAATAAAGAGTACTACAAGCTTTTAGATTATTTTACTATACTAGCACAATAAAAACTCGATAAAAATTAATGGGCTATATCTAAAATTAAGATAAATTCAACTCAATACATGAATCACAACGCTCCATACGCATTATTTCCTATGATTGGCTAATCTATATAATATAAAAATGAATGTATGTATGTGTGTTTGTTCCCTAAGGACTTAAAAACTACTTGACACAACGGCATGAAACTTTGGAAATATGTTGTGTGAATATTGGGGATGGTTTCTTACCAGAAATTTTAATAGGGGGGCTGATAATAATTATTTATTAATCCATTTTACAGACCTATGCTTTCGTACTAGCCGGCCAAGCGGCTACCGTAGAATGGAAAAATTATCATGATTCAAGATCATGTTGTGATAATAACTTGAGCCTTGAAATGTAATTTCATTTGAGATAGTTTTATATTTATTTCTTTCTTTTTGAATGGATCTTTTTTATAGGAGATTATATGAAACTCCTTACCATAATATTAGATTTGTTCTTAGTGACCTTGTGAAAAATTACATATTTCAATAAATATTAATATTATTGTTCATTAATATCCTACTATTGTACTTATTTATTGGATTGGACAATATTTTTTAGGTCATACCTTCTTTCATGAATATGTTACTGTTGTGAGTTAATTTCCTGTTATTATCGATATTTACAATATTTATAAAATATTTGCTAGCATTAACTATAGTAAATTGTATCTCACTTGTATTTGGTATGTGACCAAACGAATTGATTCCTGATGGCCCAGGTTCCTGATAATCTTCATCGATTACCAACGGACCTCGTGTTTCATACATTCGTATCTTGGTTGATGGGTCTGGACTTGTTTTCCTGCTTTGACCTGAAAATAATTTTATTTGAAAGTAGCATTTTAACTTTGCATTTTCACATCATCGTTCCAGAAATACCGACTGTTCAATTCGTTATTGCGTAGCATGATAGACAATGAATCACTACTTGAATCTCCAGAAACATTACCGTATTCCTGGTTGGTTCAAACAGTTATTGCTATGGATGATTCACCTCATACTTTACTTTACTAATTCATAGAGTGCAATAGAGAAAAAATGAGTTTCTGAGATATACTAATGCAAGTGTTCAATGGAGTGATAAATGGTAGAAATATTATTTTAGAATTGATCAAAGTCAAGGTATTCACAGAGTTGAATTCAAGGTTATAAGAGTTGGATTCATCTTATGACATAAAAATCATAAATTGTAAGCAGTTAAGGACCAGAGGTAGGGAGTGTTGGAGAAATGAAGCAAATTTGAAATGATGTCAAGAACAACAAATTAATGAATTAGGCCTAATTCATTTTGAAAATTATTGAGATTGAGTAACACAGCAAAGTATGAGTTCTTCAATTTATTCCTTCAACCTACCTTGAGGATTGTCGTTTGAATTCGAAATGTAATTCATTTTGTCTTGTAGTTTCTGGAAATCTGACATGACAGTATCGAATCGATTTTTTAATTCAGTTATTGAGTCAGACTGGGATGACGCAGCGCTCAATTCCATTCCTTCTGGCTCGGCTTCCACAACTGGAACATCAAAATCATAAAATATACCTGGGTTGGTCTTAATTTAACTATACAAATTTAAATACAGCTTACACAGAATCAATTCAGAGATGTTTCAGGGAAAAGTGTCAGTTGTCAGTTTTCACGTATCAATAGTAAAATTACATTATTAGATTAATTATTCATGCCTTGTCTCATAATTACCACTTTCAATCATTCTATTTCTGTTCTGAATAGAAATATTTAAGAATTAAAAATCTACTTTCTTCTTCAAATTTATTCAATTGGTATAGGAAACAGTTTGGACTTACATAGGCCTATGCATGTTTGTTTCCAAACTGAATTAATTTTGTAAATAGGTATGAGGAGTTCTAACGGGTTCATGGTATGACATTTATATAACCAACCGCTAATAATTGAATTCTAAATCAAGCCGTCGGTCCCGATTGCCTAAAAAGCAGTCTTTAGCTCATGTCAGAGGCCCTGAAATTGATCAGCTGCGACCTGGAAACTCTGACACTAGACCTGAGCCTATTATTATTGAATTGTAAATTATAGAAATTTATTTTCAAGCTCTTGATATTGTAAAAGACAGACATTCTGCTATAGTTGGAACCTACTTGTATATTTTCAAATTTCATAGCATGTATAAGGTCAAATTAGAACTAGTACAGGCTAAGCCTAGTTTATCCTTCAAAGTCATAATTATATCATGATTGTAGTATTTTGTACAATAAATGGATAAATAAATAAATAAATTATGATGCAATTACATTTATAGACTTCATACCTACGATATATGAACTGCAGTTTCACAGGGCTTTCAACTAATTTGAATATTTTTGCAAAATAAATTTGGATAATATAACTTACTATACAGGACCTGCATCTACACTAAGACACTGGAGAGTTTTAGTGCATCTAGAGGCCCATCAAACATTTTTTTTATTTCATATATTTCAAACAATAGGAAAAAGTTTAACCAACAAGGGAAAAAGGTGCGTTTTTGTCACTGCAGTTATGGCAGATAAATCATCATGGTAATAGACTATTAATATTCATAACTAGCTTACCCGGCGAACTTCTTAGGTACCGCCAAAAATCTCATGTCACACTTGACTTTATTTGGTGAATCATGAAATTTATCTGACTATAAATATTTTTATTTACATCTCAATACGGACTTCATATGTGCTTAAAAACTACAGTTCTATTTATCACAGAGTGACGTGTTTATTACAGCTGGTAAGTTTAAATGCTAAATCATATTATCCCAACATGATCTTGAATCATGTTGATCTTCCTGTTCTACGGTAGCCGCTCGGCCGACAATTTCGAAAACATAGGTCTGTAAAATGGATTAATATTTAATTATTATTAGCCCCCCTATTAAAATTTCTGGTCAGAAACCATCCCCAATATTCACACAACATATTCCCAAAGTTTCATGCCGTTCTGTCAAGTAGTTTTCGAGTCTGTAGGGAACAAACAAACTAACACACAAACAGACATTAATTTTTATATATATAGAGAAGATTATGGTAATACATACAGGCAGTTATAATTAAGATTATTGATAGAAAAATTCTAATTTGAGTACCTATTTCATTGGGATATAAACTTTTTAGCTTCGAAATTAATTCTGTAGCTTGAAACAATTATACGTACAAGAAAAAATTAGACAAATATGGTCAATATAAATCTGGTATAATAGCTGGTATAATATTATTCAACTGGAACAGTAGGTCCCTGACTAATGAAGAAAAATAGTAACTCCAAACTTATTTTGAAGGGAGTAAAATTGAGGGATAATTTTCAAGAACTATCTAATAGGGTTATAATTTACCTTCGATTTTCATGTTGCCAGAGGGGAGGGCCGATGTGGAATCCTTGTACGTGAGCTGTGGCTGCTGAAACGACGAAGTGATAGTAGAGCCGGCCTGTTGTTGACCAGGGAACGAAATACTGGCAGAATCATTCATATTCGGAACAATCGGATAACCAAGCGATTGCTGTTCAAACATTGCAGGTGCACCATGATTGTTATTTTGAAGCACATAATTGGATCCAGCGGTGGCGACCAATGCAGAGCCTTCCAGATCATAGTAAGAAGAAGTTTCCTCTTGCACGAATGACCAGGCTGTGTTTTGTGGCGGATTGGTTGCCAGAATGATGGCTTGCTCCGGTATTCCTGTTTATGGCATTTCAAGAATATGCTTAACAATTCGAAATATCAAAGAAGTCTGATTGGAGATCTAGTATCGAGAGCGTTAGGAAAAAAGCATGCAAGTCATAAAATGGTTAACATTAGATTAGCATATAGTGCAGAAAATCAATGTCTTTCTTTTGGCCTATTTGGAACATGTATGTTTGAAAATGGTCATTGGCCAAGTCATGGAATGATTTCCAAACAATATCAGTACAATATACGTATAATTCATTTGTACGTGGAATCCGAAATTGTTTGTTCTTATTATATTTATTATTGTTTAATAATTATTATATGTTTCATCCTACTCATTAAATAATTTGCTTGGAGTTTGATGTATCATTATCATTAGGTTTATGATGGATAGGATGAAGATGTTACATTTTATCCAATAATCAAACTGTTGTAATATGACGAGGCATAGGTGATTCCATCTTAAGGCTGTGCAAAGGCTAAAAATAAACTTTTTACTCGTGATATTTTTCCAAGTTTTCCGATTTGTATATCATCAAGCTATCAAAATGAAAAAGTTTTCTTAGGAAAACATTTTTTCCGATCATTACTTTTTGAGATATGAGCGACTGAAGTTTGAATTTTTGGGACAGAACATTTCAAATTAGGTACGATATAAATCCATGAGATTTAGAGGATATGTTAATCTAGTAATAATAGTTGTGTTTTGTGTACGGTACTAGTTACACTTTTTATATTTTCTCAATTCATTTTTGAAATGAAACACTTGGGCTGGAAATGCTGTAAGTTCATCACCAATACTGAGTGAGTTCAGTGAATTAACAAGAAATAAAAATAAAAAATCTAAGTAGCCTACCCTTCTTCATGGTATTGTTAATCTATTAAACTGAACATTTTCTGAAAATATCAATTTTTTTAAAAGTTATTCAATTTACCAAAAATAACTCAACTAAAAGTTATTTTTGGTAAAATGAATAACTATCTTAAAAATTGATATTTCCAGAACATTTTAGTTTTACTAGATCAACAATACCATGAAGAATCTATCCTCTGAATCTCATGGATTTATCTCTTACCGAATTTGAAATGTTCTGTCCCAAAAATTTAAACTTTAGGCGCTCATATCTCAAAAAGTGATGATCAGAAAAAATTTTTTCCAGAGAAACCTTTATCATTTTGATAGCTTGATGATATACGAATCAAAAATTTTTGCAGAATATCACGAGTAAAGAGTTTATTTTTAGCCATTGCACAGCCTTAAGTACAGGGTTAAGCAGGGAGGTAATTGGATGATTAGAAATTACAACATATAAGCTACGCATTATATAGAATTGAAAATAATTAATTAGTGTTGAATTTAAAAATGAATTAACGACGAATCCTTGGAAAACATGCGTACCTCCCTGCTAACTCTTCATTTGATAATATTATTTTAATGAGTAAAGAACGATGATTCAACCTTGTTAGCTTGTAATACAGAATTTTTTTACGAAGTACATTCATTCAGGTTTCGATATAAGTACAGTCATAGTAGCCCTAGAGACCATTATGACTCATCAGAACTCAATGAAAAGTTCATTTTATACTTTATTCATTTTTTTGTTAGGGCTACTTTTAATTATCAAGAAACAAACATAAAAAATTGAAGTACCCTTGCAAGTAGAAATGTTTGGAAGAAGGGTAGGATACTTAGATTTTTTATTTTTATTTCTTATTAATTCACTGAACTCACTCAGTATTGGTGATGAACATACAGCATTTCCAGCCCAAGTGTTTCATTTCAAAAATGAATTGAGAAAATATAAAAAGTGTAACTAGTACCGTACACAAAACACAATTATTATTATAAAACTATCAAGATTTTCATTTCTCACTTTTAAATATTCTCAAAATTTATACTGATCAAGAATATGAATAGAAAATGAAAGTGCAGTACTGTATTGTAATTATTAGTAAAGAAGATGTGGGCTACCGGTATGTTAAGTTACGTGAACCCAAATGTAATTAATTAAATACGGTAAATTAGTGTAATAATGAGTGACGTGCATAAATTAAAATAGTGCCAAATTAAATAAGATGATAGGTGCATAATAATTATATAATGTAATAATAGCTGAATAAATGGAGTTATAGTAGTTACCTGGTTGCCTTCCTACAAGTGATTGTTCGCTGTCTACCACTGGCTGCTCCAAAACCTCGGTCTTCAACGAGGACATCGTCGTCGTCAGATTTTGATAACTTTTCATGGCAGATTCAAATTCATCCATTCTTTTTTGAACGGTCTGGATGCTATTTTCCAGATGACTGAGTCTCGCTTTCAAAGCAGTAATTTCAGAGCTTTGAACAACAGAAACCGCAACCAAGTCATTAAAATTTTCTATATCAATGGACATATCTTGATTTTGGGGATGAACATTTGAAACATCAGTGATAGCTGGTTTATCTTGATTTGAGGACTCATTTTCCCAAGAGGTAGTTGTAGAGAGAGGGTAGAGTCTCTGTGCGTGATCCTGCCCGACCGAATCACTCGAAGTTTTTGACGAGTATATGTTATCATGGTATTTCGGTAAAAACTTTTTTCCCATTCCAGGAGAATCTAGGGGAACATTTTTTTGAGCATCCACATTCTGACCGATCTCATTTTGCCACACACTCAAAACGCCATCGCTTCTTTTAGGTTTGTCTTCTATGACACAACTTTCTGACCAAAACTTACTCTGTGAACCATTGTTTCGCAAGTTTTCTAAATCTTCAGCGATAACCTCGTCGATGTCAGACAATAAATGCGCGCCGGGAAATGCTGGTGGCGGAAAGCTTTCTTCCAGGGGACTTTGTTGTAGGAATTTCAAACATTTGCCGGCATAATCGGCATTGATTCCTTGCTCAGTTTCAATCGGTTTGTGTTGTTGGATGGGAGGATTGCTAGTAAATTTGGCCTGCTGACTGCTATCATCTCCACAACTATTTTCTGAGATACTTTCTATGGTCTGCACGACCATACTGGGTTCATTTGGCCTACTAGACGTAGATTGAGATGGTACATTCGATTCATTACGCTGCCTTTTTTGAATATTGCTATGCAGCCGTCTTCCCCTGGTAGTAGTTTTACGCACCTGCGGCTTTTGGTGCTTAGACTTGGACTTACGTGGCGCGGCCTTTGGGCGCTTCCCAGGCGGACAAAAGTCAACATCGTCGTCAGTCGATGATTCAGTTTCATCTCCATGAAATTCAGTTTGCGACAACGTTTGTCCAGAATATCCTCGGACATTATATGAAGCTTTTCGTTGATTCATATTGCCTGATATTTACTGTTCTCGTTGTAACAGACTCCTTCACCTAACTGGTCTGATTCGGTTCAACAGCTAAATATGATATGAAGTTGAGATGAATCAACAGTTCTAGGCCTACTAAAATTAATAGAACGTTACTCTTACCGTACCGTATTGTTCCTTATTTCTCAGCTATAATCACTCACCACGCAACTAATTAAAAACGTACGCCCAATAAAACTGTGATTATCGCACTTTTAAAAACTGTATAAATTTTCCACGTCTTCACAAAAAAATTGATTAACGACAGAGTCGTTGACAATAAGTTTTCTATATATTATGTAGAAAACATTAAAACTGAAACAAAAAACAATAAAACATAGAGAAATAGACAAACCGAACTAGCTACCTGAAACACGTCTTTACACTTGGGTTTCCGGCGAGCGACTAAATAGGTAGCAGTAGAAAAGTAGTAGTGTCGAAATATTCGTAGTACTGATATCAGTACTGGCATCGAACGATATCAGTACTGAGAATCAGCATGTGTCAACCAGCATTCTCAAGACACCGAGTAAGTATTTATGTTTTAATTAAGCTAACATTTTTAATTCAGCGACAAATAGGAACTAATATTAAAAAAAGCAACAAAATATAGAGTACCAAAGGGTGCCTACCCCCTCAAGCACCACCCCCTAAATAACCCAAATTTTTTATTTTGCCCCCACCTCTGAATAAGGAATTAATTATCGCAAAAAAGGCAGTCAGCATCTATCTTGAAAATTGTTGACCTTTTTTAGGGGACCCCTACCCCAAAAGAATTGTTCAAAATTGACCCCCCTAAGAATTTCAATGACACAGTCTGCGTCTTCTACCTTCTACCCCTGGGGGTACCCCTAGTAGAAGGTAATCGCTAACTATGAGAAATGCATATCAAAAATATATTGATTACAAAAAAACTGGTTATTATACACTACTTTTTATCCAAATTAATGAATGGAAAATATTTACAAATCTTGATCATGAGGCCTGTTAAACGCTGCATTCTATTTCTAGACCGGACTGAATTCTCCTTGATAACATCGACTCCCGAACAAGAAAACACGTCTATCATCCAGGGGTGACCAAACCACCCCCCCCCCTCCACAGCCCATGAATGCAACCCCCCTCAAATTGAAAAAAATCAACTGCTACACCTTCCCTTGGAGTAGTCATTCTCAACACTGCTGACCTTTTATTTGGGACTCCCTCTTTCAAGATTTGATTTTGACCCCTCTCCACTCCAAGGATTTCAAGGACCCAGTCTGCATTCAAGCTCCCCTCTGTGGGCACCCTTGTCTCATGTACCTCAAAGGTCTTTCACATTTTTTTGAAGGTCTTCTGAAAAAAGTGTATTTTTAATTCTGAGGTTCTTCTATGTCTATTTAGATTATTTTCAGATGAATTAGGGAGTTTTAACATAAAGGCTGTGCAAAACAGGCTAAAACATTTATTACTGGTGATATTTTCTTGATTTGTTTCAAGTTTTTCGATTTGTATACTTTGAAGCTATCAAAATAAAAAAGTTTTATCATTACTTTTTTAGATATGAGCGCCAAAAGTTTGAATTTTTTGGATAGATCATTAGGCTACAAATCAAAAGATGAATTCATTTTTGAGGATAAATTCTTCATAATATTGTAGATTGAATAAAACGAAAATATCAATTTTTAAAGTTATTCCATTTACAAAAAATGGCCAGAAATGTTAGCTGAAAAATGTTAGTTGATATTTTTCTGAGAAAACTTTTTCATTTTTATAGATTGATTGTATACAAATCGAAAAGCTTTGGAGAATATCACCTGTAGAAAGTTTGTTTTATCCTGTTGCTGAAATTACAAATTCATCTAAAAATAAATCTGAAAGGACATATTATAACAACATAGTGAATAATAACCAGAAAATGATTTTTCTTATAATTATTGTTATTTTGATGAAAATATGCATTTTTCCCATACCTTCTACTAGGGTACCCCCACAGATGGGGGGGGGGGGTTGTTGACGCAGATCGCGTCATTAAAATTCTTTGTCAAAGTGGCCCCTAAAAAAGGTTAGCAATGTTCAAGATAACGACAGACCTTTTTTTACAAAGGTGACTTATCCATGGGGGGGACTGGTAGTCTGGTACAAAGAAATATGGGGTATTGATAGCTTTGATAGTATAAAAATCAAAAATTTTGGAAAATATCTCCAGTAGAAAGATATTTTTAACTTGTTGCAAAGCCTTATAATACAAAGCCTTATAAATGGTACATTGATAGGAAACTTCCAAGAACAGACGGGCCTTGGACTTTCTGAATTTGTGTGAATTTGTGTTTTGTCAATTTTTACTGACATAAAACTAGAATGTTGAACATTTTGCTGGGAATTGTATTATACCCAGTGTCCCGGAAAAAATGCATTAAATTTACAACCAAAGTACTCAAATAAAATTCAAAACTAGAAAAAGTCTATAGGCCTAGAGAAAATAGAATTTCTTTCTAGTTTCCAGTAATCCATCATTTTGTCACATGAATATGGATCGAAATTTTTTATCGAAATAAAACATACCAAAAATTTCTTGGTCACCCAATAGTGGGCTGCGAAGCACCGCGGTTGTAAACCGCTACAGTACAGTATTGATTTATAATTTAGGAAATGAAACATCAAATTTAATGCTTATTCTGATTACGACTTATGTTCATTTCCGTTTTACATAAAATGAATGAATAATCTAACTAGGAATGTTTCTGTGATAAGATATTTGGCTGATAATTCCTTGCGATTTCTTTTTCAAAACTGGAATCGATTTGCATTGAGATAATAAATTACTTCCTTTACAATAAAAATGCTAGACTCCTCTAGAGACAATAAAAAGAAGGAATATTTTTTTGATGATTAAAGCTAAAATTAACGCAATGTTATTCAAACTAATGTTTTTTCATAAATTGTTCCAAAAGTCGAATACTCGAAGATGATTGAACTTACTATTTGAACTTACTGCATTTTGGAGTCAAACAATAAGCCATTGTCATTTCTTCAAGAATTTATGTTATACAATTCATATAATAGACTAGCTATTATCGATGTTAAAAACCCTTGAATATTGCAACCCTATAGTTCATGCAAAAAATTCTATTGCATTACATTGCATAATGAATCACTCTGGTACACAATGCACACAATGGTGCATTCACTCTGGTACATGTCTTCAAGAGTTTTAAAATCAGGCAAGTCTCAAAACATTATAGAAATAATTGGCTAGCAAATTGATGAATTCAAGATCATTTAATGAAGACTATAGAAAAAATTGAACAAATTCAGCAGCAGACAGACGGACGTCTGTGTGCTTTGCAACATTTCAACAATTTGGGAGGGACTTTTCCTCAGACTATCTGCATACGTTAAGCAAGAATGCTAATATGGAAACAAACATGAATAATTCAATCAGTATACGTATAACACCTTTAATCATTGGATAAGTTACTTAAAATAAATAATTATTACAGTAACAACTTATAAAGCTACATCTGTTAACATTTAAAACGATAATCAATTAAAATGTGAAATTGAATAGTACATTAATTTATGATCACTTAAATTTACGCAGAAAAAAATATATTTACAAAAATTACGAAGATAATATAATTTATTTAAAAAAAAAATAGTTCAAATAAAAAAAATTTAAACTAAAATTCATTTTTTATAAGGTTAGTTACATTTTTTCAACTTTATATCCAAATTAGTTCCTTAATATCAAGTATCAATTATTCGAATTTCAACAGGAGATTCATGAATTTTGAAATATCATGATTCATGTAAAAATATTGAATTATATAACAAAAAAGGAATATCATATTATTATTTGAAATTTATATTTATTTCATTCATTAAGTATATACAAATATCAATTAATTCTTTACAGATTAATCGATTGCAATAGCTGGTTGAGATTTTTTAATTTAATAGTCTACATTGAGAATTTAATTCATAAAAATAACAAAAAATTAAGATGAAAAGAGACAATGCCTGAACATGAAAGGAATGCTTTGAATCTATA
The DNA here is from genome assembly GCF_014356525.2 of Nilaparvata lugens. NCBI lineage: Eukaryota > Metazoa > Arthropoda > Insecta > Hemiptera > Delphacidae > Nilaparvata > Nilaparvata lugens. The sequence goes on along the minus strand of NC_052504.1, from coordinate 21,324,580 downwards.
ATTAATACAAAATCAAATTCATGAAGAAATGCAATTTCTCATTTATTTCCATCTGTAGAATAATGAGGTTCTCATGATAACCTTCCCAACAACAATTTCCTTTTGGAGCTGCACTAAACTTTTAGTGATGTTGACTTCTAGGAAAAATAAATGATTAAATATTGACCAGTAAATTGAACCTATAATGCTTAAACTAGTGATGTTCAAAATAATACATAATTTTAATATTATATTAAATATAAATCTTCAGCTCTATTGGAAAAATATTTACAGCACTTATTCTCTGAATTTCACCTTCCAGTCCCTGTTGTCCCTTCAAGTCCCAAGAGTTGAGATCAAAAGATGTATCACCTCACACGAATTCCTCAATCGCATAATTACCTTCCCTAGAAAAACAAAATATACAATTCAACTGAGTTGTCCAGATAAATATTCATTATCTACATTTTCATAGCTGTATAATGTAGATTATACTTCTTATAAACGTAATGTATTCCATCAATAAACTGTCAATTCAGGCACAGAATATAAGGAAAATGATGTATAATGATTGAATTGAATAAGTGACAAGGTTACTAAACAATGTTACAAACAATTACTATTAGAAGAATATGTGTTGAGTTGTCTGAATATCATTCAGATGATATTTGTATGATGGTCTGATGGTTATTGATAATAAATTATCATAAAATAGTAATAATAATAAATGAAATTTCAAGTAGAGTGAATGATTTAATAATGGATATGAAGAGTTATAATTTTCTATTGACACATTCTATCCCAAGTGACCTACTAGGACCCAAAAAGTTTATTACAATGTTTTCAATACACCCAGGATGTCTTGGGACTGCAGAAGACACCTTTCACCTTTCCTCTACAATATGTGTATTATTTTTGTAATTTATGTAAAAAGATCGTCGATTGTGAATATTATTTATTATTCACATCATATTAACATTTTCATGGTAATAGTAAAAGTTGTTCCACTTGAAAGCTTATATGCAGTATATTATGGGAGTAGGCGGATGCAGCAGAATCGTTTGAAGCACAACATACAATTGCTTCTCAATGAGGAACTATATAGTCTACTATACTGGAACTCTAGTCTAGTCTACTGGAATTTTCGAATAAGATTGGTTTGGAATCTTCTGTTTTTCTCTAAATGTTTCAGGCTCAAATAATATTATTTAGCCAATAAATACAATAGAACGTCGATAATCCGGACCTCTATAATTCGTAATCCTCTACAATTTGCAGTGGAAGCACGGTCCCTTGAAAAACCTATATATTCGTAGTGAAGCAATGCATTTCTGTCCCCTTGATAATTTGTAGTATAATTTTTTCTAAGATTGCGTCCTAGGGACTCCAAGTTTTGGAGTATAAGACAAGTCAGAAAAATAATTTTACATCAACACTAAGTTTACTCTACATTAAGTAAATCAAACCTAGTCTTCATTTGAAAGGAACTCTTGTATACTATAAAATACTCATAACCACTAATTTGTTGATGATCTTCAAATCATCATTACTTTTAGGGAGTTGTGGTACGGTAACTTCTTATAAAATTTATTTCCAATATAATCTGGTTTTTGATAAAATAGCCTACAATAGGCAATATCCAAATAGTGAGTCACCATATGATAATCTGCTCTGTTTCGTGTATTGTACTAATGCATATTCGAATTTTGGTCTACAACACTCGTTTTCACATTTCAACTTCAAAAATAAAGACAGTCAAATTCTATTCTATAACTTCATACAAAGATGGTACAGTTAAAAAGCAGTTTTTGAATAAAGGCCTACCAGAATCTAACTTATTCACTTTCTCTATACACCTGAGTGCCTTATTTAGAATTTTAAACAACTGTGTGCAAATTTTGTTGAGATGAATCACCCCATAATTGAACGCTGGCTTATCTTCAATCTCTTTAATTCGTAGATTTGTATGCCAGAACTCTTTATTATTCCCTATAATTCTGGATTTTTTCATACACTATAGAAAAGGAAGACAATAAAAGTGTACTCTGCTATCGCTAACTAATTCTCCAGACATGAGGTCATCAACCGGAAATTGCTTCGATGCCAGACGAATTTATTGTTTATTGACAGAGTATTCGGTTCAATTCAGTACAGAGTACAGTATTGGGACGACAGTGTCAAGAATTCGTTAATTAGTTAGTGACTATTAGTTGTTATGAGTCGTGTTGTGCGCTAGTCTACAAGAAATGAATACCATGCAATCAAAAAAATTGAAATCGAACGAAAAAATTGAGTTGATTAAATATTGAAGAATTTGTTAAACATTCTGAACATTTTTCATTTATAATTTTTGAAATCTGTCAATTAATTTTGAAAATTTCAAATTTAAAGTTTATCCATATTATTTCCATTTATTTTTGTGATTGCTCAGATATATTTGGAATGGGATAATTGTTTGATGATTAATTTATTAATATGGTATTGATTAATTATAAAAGATCTGTTTGATTTAGTTAAAAAAAATAAAAAAAAGTACCGCAGTACTTTGGAGAATCGTAGTAAATGTAGAATCAATATGTTCAGATTCATGTAGATATTGACCAAATAACACATATTTGAATGATAAGACATCAGAAATACAGTATCAGAATTTACTCTTTTGCCAGTGTGACAATTTGAGAATGCCAGTGAATTTTAGTCATTTTAGCCGAAATAAATTATGTTCAGTATAGGTCTATTTAGTAGTGTATTTCAATTAATAATGAAGTTAAAGAATCACGACAAATTTCATTCGATTTTCAATGGTTTTTAGAAAGCTTGAAAAAACGATTTGAAAATAGTGGTACTAACATTTTCTTAAAATGGAAATGAATACCAGGATCCTCAACATTCTGATAACGTTATTATGGAACAGTTTTGAGAATGTTTAATTGATGTTTTGATGTTTAACTAGCTGGCCCGGCGAACTTCGTACCGCCAAATAGTTAATGCATCTCATGACAAACTTTAGCTGGATGCACACCTGAGGAGGCGCGATGCGGCATTTTGCATCCAGGTGCTTCTTGCTTATTGGTTTGAATGGAAGCAATCACACACAGTTTGTCAATTGTAGGGGCATTGAAACGTCTTGGGTGTTGTCTGCCAGGTGTCTTATCAGCTCTGATGACAATAATTTTGTGGTAATCAGATGGCATGCGGTCTAGTGCAGTCTTGAATGATGCAATCAATACATTGTGTTGATGGAAAAATATTTGGAGTTGTTCAATATAATTGGCCTTTTTACTGAAGTGTTGTGTGCACAACGCTGATTGACTTGTTTTTCTGAATCGCTCATAAAATAAATTTGCAAAAATTTGTAGTAACTATCTGTCATTGGCAATGAATTGATTCTTTATTGATTGTTTATCACAAATGACAATGTATTGCCAGGTCTTGCAAGACCCATTGCATACTAGCACTACATTATAATGGAAAAAATTAACAATTAACATATTCAGAACAGAAAATAAATATGTAGATGAGAGTACATAACTTTTAGAAACTTTTAGAATGAATTCGGTGATAAATTTGTTCCTAAAATTTGAAAGTAGGCATAAATCTATCCTGAACAATTTTTGTTGCCCCTAATGATGTCATTTGAAAGCAATTGTTGTATTGCTGGATATTTTTCAAAAAATGTTTGGAGTCTGCTCCATTTCCGGAAACCAATGAATAAAGTGGTTCTGGTGGTGGAGTAAATTGAAACAATTGGTCTTGATTACTGGCGCAACCCAATCCGGTTGCTTCATTTCTATACTTATATGCCCCACAGTACTGACACACAATGTTCATTGTGGCAATAGCAACAACAATTGACTAGAGTTATAGTTGAATGCAGCTCGCTGGGAATTGAATGGTATATCTCCTTGCTGCTGATTTTCCCATGCATATAATAAATTTACAGCATTTCGAGATCTATGACCCAAGTCTGGACGTCGTTCGTACCGCGGCATTATTAAGAATTAAAATTTTGTGAATCAGTAGGAAGAAAATTGAAGAACAGATCGATTAATAATGAGTCTGAATAAGTAGCTGTATATATGTGACTAATAACTAAAATATGTAATAACTGTAACGAAAAATTGACTAAACATCAATTAATTCTAAACACCGAAGACAGCACAATTATTCGAGACAAAGCTATGTCTTCAGAGCTTTAGAACATGTAAGTCTTAACCTGAGGGGGACGATGTCAGGATACACCACCGTCAAAGTCAGACACATCCATCCTAGCACTGAAAATCAGTCTTGTTTTGGCGGTGGCAACTTTTGTCGTTCTTGTGCTGAAAAAGAAGTGTCTTGTTTTGGCGGGGCGAGTCCGTGACTAATTTCTCTACCTGGAAAACAGTCTCTGGTTGTCGCTATCAGCTTTTGACGCTTATGTGAGTTAAGCTGACAGAATAGCTTGGAAGTAAACTGGTTTCAATTTTGGCGAAGACTGTACTTTCTTTGAAATATTCTTTTTAGAACTTAGTGTGACTGTAGAAGTGTGGACAATACTCCTGCGTGACATTGTCTCTTATCTCAACCTTATTTAGTTCTATTGCTTCCTCTCTCATTCTCTCTCTCTCTCTCGCTCTCTCTCTATCTCTCTAACTCTCTCTCTTACCCGGTTGTGTGCTAATGCTCTCCTTTCTTCAAAACCCCTCAGGGTTTTGTTATTATTTCATATAATGCTTCAGACATAATTATCTACAACCTATCTTGAATTTGACTTTCCCATGCCTAGATTTGTAAATTTCTTTGTGTCAAAAATATTCATTACTATCAACTCTTGCTTGTAATATTGTGAATTCCCCCATTCCACCGAGTAGGATTGTATAATATAGTTGATGTAGCATCGTACTGGAGGGTTAATGGTTGAATGTGAGAGAGGGCCGGCCGTGCAAAAAAAAAAACTAAAACTGCAATTCAATTAAATCCTCATTTCTTCACTTTCTCACTATAGGCCTATATCCCTCAGAACCACACTCTCTTGTGAAATACACAATCCCCTACACTGAAATAATTTTACTCCTTCAAGTTATGTGCTCCCAACTTGATAATACCGCCCGTTGTTCTCTCAATAATATTTGTTGAACGAACGTTAGCAAGTTCTTACTTTTTACTCAAGTTCAAAGTTGTTGCCAGTCTGTGGGTTTGCTTGTTTGTTTGAATGCACTACAATAACTTTAGAAAGGGTTGATCGATCAGCTTCAAATTTTGAACACGCACTCTTCGAACCTTTTTACAGGTCAAGTTCGTTGAACAACAAAATATTTTACTCACTTCTTCGTCCTTTTTCAGGATATAAAAGTAACATTGAAAGTACTGCATGAGACAAAATAACTTGCTCCTGTGTGTCTGCCTGACTATTATCCTTCAGTAGCATACGCGTAATATTAATGATACAAATTGTGATGGCAGTTGCTATGTCGTTGGTATTATTGATTTAATAAAATTTGAATTCTGATTCTGAATCATTTAACCATACGGAGAAACCTATGAAGTCCTATGGATTCACGTAGGCCTACAGCGTAATATTAATAGGAAAACAGCTTAATGTTCCTTTTCCAAAGATAATATAACAGTGGGCTCCACTGGGATTCTATTCAAATTGAAAAAAAATTCTATAGGTAGCTTCAAAATAATTTTGGTCTGCCATCTTCGTTCCGCCACATTGAATCAAAAATTTTCTATGGGAAGGTTTTAATACAAGATTCGAATAATAAAGAATTTCAAGAGACAATGAATGGTGGAAATCGCTCATAAATATATCAAACCGTTTCAAAGATATTCACATTTTAGTGTTGAAGTTTTTGGATATCTGTGATACAGAAATATTGCTCGCCTAGAACAGGATAGATTATTCATCACATATTCTTATCATTATCGTTCCCTAGCAACCTATTTTAAGCGTTTATATAGTAGCTGCTGAGAGAGATTTATGTGATAAATATACCTGAATAATACTATTAAATACTATATTCGACTAAACAACGAGTGACCCAAATGAAGCGATTCAAATATAAAAAAAAGAAAAATGGGAATGCGAAAAATATTATAATATTTGGAACTCCATAACTTATCATTTAATTAAGAGACATTTATAGGATTAATAATTTATTGAAAAACACTAATAATTTAGCAATATTGCAATAATAGTTTTAATTTTAGATGACTCTCTCCTGGATTATTGAGTTATGTGTTGGATATTCCTCAGTGATTGCTGCATCATCTGAGAAAACTCCGTAAAAGTGATCTCTGTTCGAAATTAACAGAATGCTCAAGTATAGACATTTAGAAGAAAACAAAGATTTCATTTAATGTTCATTGAAATCGACCACATCAGTATTATTTACACGTGAATTACCGGTAGTGTATTGTTAATGTATTAAGATTTGAGAAGATGATATGAGCATCTTATTGGTTTTTCTCTCAATGATTGAAATGAATGGCTAAATTGCTTTTATATAATCATGAAAATATCACAGTTTATTACATTCCAGTACAATTATCTTGTTTCACAATCCATTTCTAAGTAGAGCTCATATGTATCGTAATCTTGCCATACAATTACCAAGTTGATTTCATTCAACTTCAGTGGTGCCATTTCACCAAACTGCTAAGGGGGGGGGTAAAAACCAAGGGGTATTGGGGGGGAGGAATATACCCCCAAAGGATAGAGGGACCTGGGTTTTTCCCCATAAATGTTACATTAGAAGATGTTATTATATGCTTCATTTTTTCCAATTTTATACAAATGTGGTTGAAGTATCAATACAAACATATACATTATTAGTTATTTAATTCAATCATGGAATATTTATTAGAAATATGGGTCTACAGAGAGGCCCTAGAGTAGGAATACACTGAAACAGATTTCTTAAAAATCATGGAAAAAGATAAATTTTTCTTTTACAATGACAATTTCAACAATTTCATTGTGGATCATATTCTAATTGGAAAATAACTTCCAGTTAGAAAGCTGAAGATACATCAAGCTGTTTCCTTAATTCTCAACAACCCTTTACATACATTTTTGATTGTCTGATTGTGCCCTTTCTTTTGCTTTCACTGTGACATCTTGCAACTTGTTAATTCTCACATTGAAATTTATTCAATAACTCACTTATTGTGCTCTGATCAATAAGTGTACCCATTCTGTATTCAAATTATACCACAGAGAAAAATATATTATTTATTACTCTCTACCCATACTTTCAAGGCAATTTTGCTACATTTTTGATACTGTAGAAGGAATTATACTACTGCTGATAAGAAAAGTATTAAATCATTATGAGACTCTGAGGATTCGTGTAGATAGACCCGCATTTTCATTATTTATCTGATCCTTGAGGGGGGCCTAGGCCCCCTAGGCAGCTGATTATAAGTAAAAATTGATATTGATATTTTCATAATACAGTACACCTGAAGAATTGGCAAAGTTTATGGTAAGGGGTGAGGAGGTACTCAGCTCTTCCAACTAACATCGGATTAGTTTTGTGCAGTCTACTATAACAGACGTTCCCATATGGATGTTACTATAGACGTATTTATCATCGTATTCAATTTCTGTTTGTTAGTTTGTTTGTATGTCTGATGGAAATCGAAAACGGCTCTAACGATTTTGATTAAGTTTGAAATATAGAGTTTGTGATACGACAATCATCATTTGGATTAGGACTCATGTTTAGGATAACTCACTGAGGGAACTTAAAAATGATAAGGTACTCTAATAATATTCATCAACCGAGTAGCAGCTGACTGAGAGAGTTTTCCGTCGTCAGTTAAAAACAGTTGATCCAAGAGAGTTTTTCATCGTCAGTTGAAAACAGCTGATCGAAAGAGTTTGCCATTGTCAGTTGAAAACGAGACAGATGTGTCGAGTCACCAATAATCAGCTGCACAAAATAGGAATTATATATAGGACTTATAAAATATATATAGGACTGATAAATAGGAATTATACAGTTACAAGATAAGTCATCGACTGATATTACTACGAAGAGGGATAGAAAAGAGTGATAGGTTTCAGAAATAAAATTGTCAATGGTCTTGTTAAGAATAGCCTACATGTGGGGATTCATCAGAACAATACCATTGTTTGAAAACCAGTCAGCTCTGCGTAGTACAGTCCGTCCAAGAAGTATAACCTGACTGTCTTGTTTTTGAAGTGTCAGAGATTTGATGTGTCTGACTTTGTCGTTTCTGTACGGATGTAAAAGTGTCCGGTTTTGGCGCCTAACGCACACGCCAATTCGAGACTCTTTCAAAACAGTCTTTCCCTGTCGCTGGCGTACGGTGTCGATGGATGAGATAGTCGCTGTCCACTCCTGTCAGGTTCTGGGTGTGTCGGAGGACTAAGGTGGCGCGTACCCAACCTGAGGCCGCACTGCTGGATGGTTACACACAGAACAGTCATTTTGTTTTTAGTCGGGGCCTTTAGAATAAAATACATGGGCAGTTATCGTGCAGCAGACACTCTTGTCTACTATCTGCCTACGGCTGTTGGATGACGCAATGATTATAACATCTTATTTTTATTTCTGTGTGTGGCCAGCTCACAACTTCTCCCATAAGGATTACATGTAAACTTTGAAGGACCGTAGGAAAGAGTCCTGAAGTCGGATTATAAATTTGATAGGCCATAAACCTGAACATAACGAACACAACTAAAAAAAATCAAATTCGGTGCACACATGAAAAAGTTTTTGAATGTCAAAATTTGAGGCTCGATTTTTATTTATATAGATTTTACCTGTCTACTTGGTATATATATTTGTATTCAATATTGAATTAGTACTGCAGAACAGTCTATATTACAATAAATATTTGGTTTTAGAAGTTGTTCAGGAATGGTGAAACGGAGTGATCCGTGGTCTAGTGGATAGAGTGCTTGCGTAGCAGCCAAGAGATCCCCGGTCAAACCCGCTCATTAGCAAACGTTTTTGACCAGATCACTCCCGTGTTATCGGATGGGTACGTTCACTGTCGGTCCCGGCTGAAGTATGACAGTCGTAAGGTCCATTGACGGCTTAAATAATATATTCAGGCGAGGTGGAACATCCGTCAGGGACTCCCCACCAATAAAAGCCATACTAATATTATTATTAATGGTGAAATATGAGCAGCCTCTTTAAGGTTCGATTAAGGTAGCTTAAACGTTTTCAATTCAATTAACGTTTTTTCTATTCTATTGTACATGTGAAGTGAATGTCTGATTCTTAGATAAATAGGTAGCTATAATGGATAGTTGAGTCTTACCATATTGAATTGTGAGAATAATGAGAACGGAAGGGCGTGCTCTCATTGGGGCCCCATCATTGGATGCTGGCCCATGGGGGGCATGCCCATCGGATATCCGCCAGGCCCCCCTGGTTGGCCCACAACACTCATTGGCGAATGCATCATGCCAGGAGACTGCATCTGACCGCTTCCCGGACCGCCCATCATCCCAGGTGACGATACAACCTGTCGACAATAAATCATATATTACCAAACCATTATTTTTGAACAAATCTTTTTGTTTTTGTTTTGACAAATTTTTGGATAATCCCAAAATTTTATTAAGTATTGAAATAATGGAATGCAATTAATTATTATAATACAGAATTGTTGATTTCTGTTTAAATATAACAATGATCCATAAACTAAACACCATCCCCTTATCAACAGAAGATTGCAGTACAGAGCTCAACTCAATAAAATTCTTGGACCAAACTAATGGCTGTGATCCACTACTCATAGACAGAATCCAACAGCAAATGAAAGGAAAAACTCAAAAGCCCAGCACTGAACATAACACTAACATACATAACCTCAAAGTCCAACAGATTAGCAAAGAATTTCAAAAAGGCAGGATTCAATATAGCATTCCAAACAAAAATCAAGATCAAAAACCTACTAACCACAAGAGAACAGAAACAAAACTTATAGGAAAACCCAGGGGTATACAAACTAAACTGTTCAAATTGCCAAAAATACTACCTGGGGCAGAGCGGTCGTTCATTTGAAAAAAAGATTCAAAGAACACATCAACAACCCCGAATCAGCATTTGCTCCCACTTAATAGGAAACAATCACACCTACACAGACATAGCCACAAATTTCAAAATTTTACACATCAGAAACAAAGGGCCTGAACTAAACACCTTGGAACAATTTGAAATATATAAACATACCAAAAGAGACCCCAACAACATCCTTAATGAGCAAACAAACTTCAAATCAAACAGCCTCTTCAACCTCCTATTCAATAACCTACAAATTCAAACATTCCCGCCACCCCCGCCGCCAACCATTCAAAAAATCCCGCCACTCCCACAACCCACGCTGCTTACTAACCATATGTACTCCACAACGGAAGTGTCAACCAGTGTTGATCAAGGGCCTAGTGTCCGAAAGCGCTCCACTAATGTGAGTAGAAGCTAATAGCTTTTATTTATAAATACCTGACTGCTATGTCGTAATTTAATTGTTCAAAAGTGATTATTAACAAGCAATTCGCAATGGAAACAAACATTGAAGAGTATTAATATAACTATTGAAAATTGATGAATGATGATTTTTCAAATCACTCTTCAAACAGGCATTTTCCGGATTTACTCAAAATAGCCAAAGTTAAACCAGTATTCAAAAATGGTGTCAGAAATGATATTAATAATTAGAGGCCTATTTCCATTTTGTCAGCTTTTCCTAAGATTTTTGAGAAATTATTATATAACAGGATTATGAACTATCTGGAGAAATTTGATTTAATATCTTCCTGCCAGAATGGCTTTGTGAGGGGGAAATCTACTTTATCTGCCGCTGTATCGTTCATTGAAGGTATCATAGATAAGGCTGATAAAAGAGATTACGTTATCGGGGTACTATTAGACTTATATTAAATAAAGCATTTGATAGTGTTGATATCAAATCCCTTATCAGTAGGATCTCAAACGTCTGAATAGGAGGTGTTGGGGTAATTTGATCAAGTCTTACTTGACCAACCGCTATCAATATGTTACAATAAATTCTGATACCCAGGTAGCTGATTCAATGCCTCTCAGGGTCACAAGAGGTGTACCACAAGGATCTATTCTGGGACATCTGCTTTTTATGATGTACACCAATGATCTGCAATCATCTGTCCCAGTAGGTGTTGATGTTACTCTGTATGCCGACGATACAACCCTGATGTTTAATGATAAGAGCCTCAATGAACATGAAATAAATGCCAACACTCTTACAAACCTCATTGTTCAATATTATTGTTATTTAAAGCTTTTTCATGTTTCTACGAAAGTTTTAATATCAATCTATCCAAATTTAAAATTGATTGTTTTATCTAATTTATATTATAATCTATATTCTCGGATTGTGGTTTGGTGTAGAAAATTGAAATGAACATAACCTATGTATAATATTTGGACAATTTAAAACTAAATTAGGAAATTGAAAAAGTTTTGGGCAATAGCTTGTTTTTTCTATTCCGATCATTGTATTGTTTGTGCTAGCCTAATAAATGAAAAAATTATAAAGAGTCGTTTTTGTCAGTCATTCCAAATGAGTAAATGTATGCAATTTGGTTTTAAAAATTATTTCTTTGAACCGGTCATTAATATTGGAGACTCAAAGGTAGAAAATGTCACAGACGCAAATCTTCTAGGTCTGGTAATTGATAGAGGCCTTTCGTGGGATGCTCATATTGAAAAACTTTCCAGCCATATAAGTACTAATTTATTTGTCCTGCGAAACATCATACGCTATGTACCCCTAGACACGGGAAGAGCCCTATATTTTGCATTGATTTATTCACACATTTCTTATGGCATTGAACTTTGGGGAGCTACAACTTTGCAGAACATGAATAAAATATTTATTTTGCAGAAAAGGGCAATAAGATACTTAGCAGGTTTAGGCTTTAACCACACTTGCCGAGATGCATTCAGAAATCTTTCAGTTCTCACAGTTCCTTGTATTTTCATTTATAAAGTAATTATATGTTAGTGGTAAAAAATATAAACAACTTGACAACAAATTCAGATGTACACCATCATAATACTAGGCATAGAAATAATATCAGTGTTCAGTATAATAGACTTTCTCTTTATAAGAAAAAGCCCAGTTATATTGGTGTGAAATTATTGAATAGGCTGCCAACTCATTTAAATCCTAGGACGCATTCCTTTAAAACAGACTTACATAGGTTCTTAGTTGATAAGAGATACTATAGTATTGAAGAATTTTTAAATGGAATGTAGTGTGTTCCAATGTTATTTATGTATGCCAATGTAATTTTAATGTATGATTTACATAATAACTTGCCGTGTGAATTATCTTTTATAGAGTTTTTTGACTAAATCTTCCTGACGTTATTCAACTGTATGGAAATTTTCTGTATTATCTATATAATAAGAGAGAGTAGGGTTGCGTTTGTTCGTTTGTTTGCATCAAAACATGTCAACTTGTGGATTGCATACCGGAAAAACGGGAATGATTTAGATCTCCAAATTTTGCACATAGATTCTAAAAATATCAATCTCGTGCACCTGGAAGCCCAAATATCGATTTTCCTTCTAGATTTTTCAGAATTAATGCTCAAACTTCATTCATGCTACCGTATATTAAGTTCCATTTACGTCATAGGCTACATTGTCATTGTTGTAGCCCAGAAGTGTATTTTTTTATGAGGAGGTTTTATAATGCTGTTACAAGACAATTATTTTTGAACGGAGGCGTGTAGCGTAACGGTAAAACGCTCGCTTTCGGTGCGACGGTTCCTCGGTTCGAATCCCGATTCTTCCCAATTTTTTTTGTTCTTAATTTTTTCCCTCGAAACGTATTATTAACAATTATTTATTGAAGGAATTTGTTTTAATTACAATTGAACTGGGATTTTATCAAAAAATTATTTTTTATGTAAAAGTTTGCCACCAGTACAAATGAAATGGACATAGTCTCTTCATGCTGTAGGCCTATCATTGAATTTCATATGAACAACATGAATAGATCACAATAAAATAAGTAATAATTCATATTGATATTCTTCAGTTATAATGTACGGGTGATTCCCATAGGAAATAGCCCGCGTAAGATGATTTCAGCCGAAATAAGTATTTTTTGTTAGGAAGGCCTTGAAAAGGTATTATAATGAAAAATTTGTATTTTGGCTGTAGGACATGATTTTCTATTTTTGGGTATATCCCCCTCCCCCCACTACTAAATTCGAAAATTCCTAAGGAATCCTGTACATAATGAATTGTTCTTTCACGTGATGTATGGTTTTTCATCTATACTAGAAAAATATCCATGTTGTATAGGGTAGAAGTGATAGGTTTGCATAATTATTTTTAAAACCTCTTGAAAAGTACCCCTCTTTTGAAAATTGGTAGAATCCTGCGCGACCACTCAATTTATTGGAAATCTTATTCTCTTTAATTTTGTCGAGAATGATTTTTCTTGAGAAACGCAAGGTTCACGAGATGAAATGGGATAATTGAAAAAAGTCCGAAATTTTGGTGGTTTTGGGGGTGAAGCCGCCCTCTGGTGTGTCAGCAAATTTCAGATTCGAATTCAGCGCCCCAAAATACATATAGAACCGTCGAGAAAAATTCTTTCGGGGCTGTTTTCTGAAAAATGACCATTTGACTGGACTAGCAGTATACAAATACTGTACTAGATGATATTTTTATTTCATTTCAACTGATAAATTTCAATTTAAGCAACATAGCAAACAATACTCCATGTAGGTACTGCCTTGCATAGGTTGGCACTGCACTGAGTTTTTTTGCCCGCTTCAATTCAAACTTTCGGAACCTGGTCGCCTATAGCAAGCTTCAGAACTGTTATCTCTCCTCTTATTATTTGATGTGCTGTATGTAACATGCTAGCTCCACATTCCCTGTATATAAGCCACTTGAGGAATGTTCAAGGGACGTTTCATTTATGAAACATATCCTAGATAACCATTTGATCTTGGAGCATGATATTTTTATTTCATTTCAACTGATAAATTTCAATTTAAGCAACATAGCAAACAATACTCCGTGTAGGTACTGCCTTGCATAGGTTGGCACTGCACTGAGTTTTTTTGGCCGCTTCAATTCAAACTTTCGGAACCTGGTCGCCTATAGCAAGCTTCAGAACTGTTATTTCCTCTTATTATTTGATGTGCTGCATGTAACATGCTAGCTCCACATTCCCTGTATATAAGCCACTTGAGGAATGTTCAAGGGACGTTTCATTTTTGAAACATATCCTACAATACCATTTAATCTTGGAGCACCATAATTTTGGAATTAGTTTTTCGACACAGATCTACCAGTAAATTAATTCACAGCTACTCATGAGTTTTAATAAAATTAATAAATGATTACACAGACAGACAGAATTAATATTTTTTCCAATAAACAAATCACTTTTTTAAAAGACTCCAATTTATTGAACTTAATTTTACTAAGGATAATAACTTTTACTGTGATATAACTTCAGAGGAGATCTGACTGGTTTGATGGTTAATCCAGAACTGATTGCATTATTCTACCACAGAATTCATACAGAAGGGAAAGTCGACCAGAATCATGTTACAAATCCGCCATTCTGAACGGAATTAGATTTAGCCTGTGCCACGAAGAGTGGAAATTATTTAGCACATGGCCAACCTATAGTTACTCTGTGGATTGGCCGTGTTTAGCAGTTTCTTCGGTCTCGAGTTATCAGCTGTTCAGCTTTGTCGACTTGTCAAAGAATTGCAGCTTGTATCAGAATTGATGAAAGTTCTATCAATCAGTGACTACTGAATTATAATGGATCAATGCAGCTCGGAATGGATCAAGAAACCATCAACTTCAATTATAATAATGGATAAACAGTATATATGTGCCTTTCCTCATGTCAAGTATTTTTGTACACAATGACATAAATAAATACTAGTAGTTCTGTGAACAGTAGACCTCGCGCTCTGTAAGTTACATTGACCTGTTGTTATGTTTTCTCAAAAATTAATAAATAATTTATCAATTTAAAATGTGTAGAAAAAATCCTAAATAAATATAGAGCTTTCTGTCCTATCGTACCGTGACGTGTTGTCCCGGAATGTGAGTGTGAGCGCTGTTATCAAGTCTGGCTGCAACTGTCTACAACGTTGATGGAAAGATAAATTTTCAAGATGTTCGATGTTTTTGAACGGGTAGTATTATAGTCCACTAGACAGCTGATTTATGATGAATAATTCTATAGTCTGATTTTTACGGTAATATTGGCGTATGAAGGAGGCTCCTTTTTCCAGTTATATTATTCTTGAAATGGAAAATTTCAAAAAACCTTGTATATACGTCGACGCGCAATTTAAAAAGGAACATACCTGTCAAATTTCATGAAAATCTATTACCGCGTTTCGCCGTAAATGCGCAACATAATAAACATACAAACATTTAAACATTAAGAGAAATGCCAAACCGTCGACTTGAATCTTAGACCTCACTTCGCTCGGTCAATTACGAGTATTTTTGGACATAATGTACCAATTTGAATCGAATCAATTCATGTGATTTCATAGTATTTAGAGTGTGATTCAGTTCAAGTTTGGTTTGAAATCAGCGGCAAATCTAATTGCCTTCATGATGGCGTCTTGGTGCACTGTGCCATATATTAGTTGGAAAGTTTCCTTTCTGTATTCTGTGATTTCACCTGCTAATTACAATACTTGAAAGAATAAGACTTTGAAGTTGTCAAATTACAAATTATTAATTATAATACTGCTGACTCAATAAAGCAAAACATTGATTGTATGCAGCTTTTAATTGGATGAGTTTCAATGTGGTGTGGTTTACCTGCGGATCTGGTTGTAGCACTAGATTGGCGAGCAGATCCCTGACGGCGGGGAAGATGGAGCACTCGCTGTGATTGTGCGGCCGCTCGAAGAAGCGCTTCAGATGAGAGCTGGCGGCTGTCATGGCGTTGGCCGGACCCGGGTCACGCTTCTCGGCCAGCTGTGTGATGTTAGTGCTCACATCGTACACCAGAGGCAGCACCAGCGACGCCCCCTCCCCACCGCCGTACTGCATGCCCATCACTCGTGTGATTTGCAGCTACAAACAAATACACAAACATCAATCAGAACAACAATAATAACTAAACTGAATAAAAGCTAGACATTTCCTGGTTCTAAATAGTTTTCTAGCAAATGCTTAGATTCGAGTCAGCTGTACAATGTTATTTGTAGAGCTAGAACTAATGGCTAGTTGCTAGTCACTGGATCCTGATTTTTATTCAATCGACCCATTGATAGAGTAATTGAAGTTGAATCAAGTATTGAAGTACAG
The DNA here is from genome assembly GCF_014356525.2 of Nilaparvata lugens. NCBI lineage: Eukaryota > Metazoa > Arthropoda > Insecta > Hemiptera > Delphacidae > Nilaparvata > Nilaparvata lugens. Next base: position 21,308,273 of record NC_052504.1, on the reverse strand, counting down.
TATAGAATGTGTATGTATTTGTATATGTATTGCCGACCGGGTTGGTCTAGTGATAAGTAAGGTATTTATGGCAATCGAAGGCCTTACCATCTAACCACAAGTTAGGTGGTATACTTCGGTCTGCTAGCACTGCCTGGTTCTTGGTTTCGAATGTACGCAGATGAAATGGACGTTTGATAATCTTGTCAATTAACCAAACGCCCTTTCCATTATCATGCACGTGCAAAAAGCTCATGTGGGCATCATACGCAATAAAAAATAAAATTGTGTAGCCTATATTGCTTGTATTGTGTTGACGTATTATTTTGTTGTATTGCTATTATTGGGTTTTGTATTATTGTAGTTTGTATTGTTGTAACTCTTATTAAAAAGAGATTATCATATAATTTACAGGGAACCTTTTGTAAAAGTGCAGTATAAATGATGAATGCTTCAAGAGTTAGTATTCAACCTTAGTTTGTTGTTTATTTTTAGAACTATTACAAAAAAGACGCTTTTATTTGAAATATTATAATTTTTAGTTTCCCACACATGTGACACACCTTGAGACATTATTGCTCTAAATGAAAATATAAATGTAATTTGTACATACAATGTACCTTTATTAATTTATTCAAAATTTAAGACAATTATTTTGAGCAAAGAAGTTTGAAAAATCACTCAATGTGGGTGATTTCGATTGGTCTGATGTATTTGAAGAAAAATAATATAAATTCAAATGAATTACACTTCAATCATGTAAGTTCACTTGCACATTGGATATAGAAGTTGAAAAAAATGAAAGTAAGACTGTGGAATCATAAGTTTGATTTGAAATCCAACGATTCTTTATAGTTTTATAAGTCATGTCAAGTCAAAATTATTCTCTTATGCCATGCGCCGTTTGCATTCCATGAGAATTCTGGTATTTTGAAAATTTTTTGGGCATGTGCAGGTTGCATCTTTACATAATTATTACTGTAATGCGTTTTCAATTGATTGAAAAAAATAAGGAATAATATCACCAACATGGCATTTTACTTGATACTCGATTAGTCAATATTAGTGTCATTATCACTTATGAATTTCAAAACAATATTTAGTGGAGATGACACTTACGAAGAAAAGTATTTTGTTGCGACACACAAGTACTGCAGCCATTCCAGTTGGAACAATGGGCATGGCCGAAGGTGGCATCCTCAAGCACCACTGCACTGTCCACTTCAATTGCTGTTGCTGAACCAAAGATGGAAACTGAAAAGGGATAAAAGTTTAATAATCACAGTATTATTACAATGTAATACTAAATAATAATACATTGTAAATAATAGTAGCTATAATAATACTATTAAACAAGGAATTGTTCATTGCACTGTATTTTTCTCTGTCTGGATTCTTCAGAGCTAATAGAAAGTGAAAGTGAAAATGGAAATGAGAGTGGAGTAGCATCTCAATATTAAGTTTTCATTGATATAATTGCAACGTTTTCAATGAAAATGTATGAATAAACAAGACGACATTTAGAGGTGACAACTCAAAATCCGTTGAGGTTACAATTAATGACATTATGGCTTATTTATTGTAACTTTTCAATGTTTTGAATGTTGTTTCAGTTTTTGACTGTGTTAATACTTGTGAGTATTCACACTGAATTATTCGACTTACATAATCAAGTGTATCACATGAAAATACGTAGCTTTTAGGATCCATATTTCTGAACACCACTTGTGACTTATTGAATAGGTAACTTACAGTTACATCTGAGCCAAAAAGTTACAGATATAGGATTATATAATACGTATGAACTTTTTTGATAAATTCTTCAAGTATCACTATGAGTTATTGATTTGGAAACGGTTATTCAACATGTATTGATTATTACAATGATTGTGAGACTCACCAGTTCAAGTTTCAATATCTGCACAAAGTCTTTGAGAACGTTGTAGGGGAAATTGAGCATTTTCCCAAATCCATTGAGTGCGTTTGGCTTAAATGGTGGTGCTGCTGCTCTTGTATCGAAGAACTTCTCAATAACCTGCAAGAGTTGAGAAAAGAGTATGTAAAGTTCATACATTCATATTAATCATCTTAGGCTATATTCTTATTTTCTATGAAATAATTGGATTGAGAATAGATTTGAATTTAATTTTATTTAAAGTGTATAATATTCATTTATACTGTTAAACAAGTTATACGGTTAGTATTATATTGTTACTGTCAGTTTCTTACTGGATAAGTAGAAATAAATAATAAATGAGATCGTAGAAGAAAATCAGTAGAATTTTGTTGGATATATATTGTACTGATTTCCACATAAATAAGAACATCAAACGGAAACTTCACTAATATCTATTGAAGTTATACAGTATTCTACTGGAGCAACTAGTACAATCGGAGAAATTCCAAAATTCCAAAACGTTACTTGATAATTTTACATTACCGTACATAAAAAATTGAATATATTAGATAGAAAAAACATTGCCATTAGGCAACAAGTGCCTAAATTTGAAAGATTGAAAATTCGTCCAACACATACAATGACCTCAATTTTTATTATTTCAAGAATTTTGATAAAACTTGAATAGATGGAAACTTAAATTGAATTTAATACCTATTTTATCGTAAAATCATCATATTTTATTGAAATAATATGAAAGAAGTTACCTGGAGTTCTTCCATTGTCCATTGATCTTTATGGTCTCCTAGACTCTGCACTTTGATGTGTAATGACTGTAGATGTTGAGGATTGAGACAAACGCGGCATACGAGAGAGTCCACTTTGAAGTTGACCACACCCGGCTCATTTGTAGGAACTTGAATAAGCTGCAAAAATAAAAGTTACGAAGCATTGGCATTGGATTGAATTCATCAAGTAGAAAAAAAGGATTCAAATATTTTAAATTATTTATTTAGTTGATGACTTTAATGAAGTTATATTATGGATTTCATCATTAGTTGAATAAAGTGAGCTCTAGTCGTTTCCCAGGAATACTGTGCAAATAGAAAAAAGTTTAACATTTCGGGGCTTAGCCTGTGGTAGAGTATGTTTTATTTTTTATAATAATAATAATTATTATTATTCGTGTGCTCAAACGAGAAACGACTTTTTTTCTCTCAGTTCAGATTTGAAAATTCTAATAAGATTAGAATGATAAGTATTTTCCCCTCAAAGTAACAATGGAGAGCACAAAGCACTGTAATGTAATTGAGTACTATTATGCGAAATTAACTTTATTGAGATATAAAGTTAATCAATCAAGTTGAGATATCAGTCAGTTAGCGAAATTTTCCAACAAGTGATAAACCTATTAATGAATGAAAAATAAAACATACTCTATCTAAAACAGGCTAGGCCTCAAAATATTTTTTTCTTTTTCCTATTTATTCACATTTATTAATTTTAATTTTATTGCATCAGACACTAATTATTATGTTTTATATTTCGATTTGTCTTCTATTAGGATTTCACAAATATGAATGTCTTGTGAACATTGAGAATAAAATTAAATTTGATTTGATTACAGTCAATGATGGTAATAAAAGAAAACACTTTCTATTGGGTGCCATGCTTTTTTACTGATAAAATTTCAAAGTGAGATCGATGCATTTTTGAAAATTAATTGATTTATTATTTGTTAATTTCACTTTTCTTTACGAGTATTTACTTACACAATCCTCATTTTGGATGAACCTTTGCAGCTGCCTCTTCATGTAGACACAGCCGAGGAATCTCTCAAGCGGACACAGTTCTGGGCCGGGCAGGCCTTGTGGGTGGGGAGAGGGTGTGCACAGCTGGTCCAAAGCTTCGTGGGTGATGAGTGTGGGCACAGCTCCAGCCCAAGACCGTTGAGGCAGGACTCGTGAAAATTGACTAATACCTGCGAACAGAACAATCATTTGATAAGAGAACGTTCAGCGGTAATTGGGATTTGAATGTATCTTAGTACTAAAGCAGTCAAATTTTATCGCTACTTAAGGGAATTAATAACGGTAAGGTTTTATAAATTAAATATTGTTGTTGCTATTTATGCATTTCTATATCAAGATTCACGTTATAAAGTCAGTGGAAATCATAGGACGACAGAGTTGCAAAGATTCATAATTTAATAGTTTCTCAATTAAAATAAAAATATAATTTTAAAGCTTAAAATTCCACATTACAAATTTTTCTAAGACAATCAAATACATGTTTTATTCTACTAATAAAGTTGATGAATGATTCAATTTTACAGAGTGAAGTGTAAGTACTAACCAGATTTGTGGTCAGGACTGTGAAGAGCAGGATGAGGGTGGCCGGGGGACTGACCAGGCCGGGGGGAGGGGCGGGGCATGCCTGGAGAGCCGGGCCAATTGGAGGCGGCCGGTGACGTCATGCTCTGTGACGACGGAAACGGACTGCCGTCTGTGTGACCTAACAAGAAACAATAATTAAAACAGCAATAATCTCTTACTCTAGTGACAACTACTGAACTCAACATTATTGAAGTAATTCAATACGTAACAGCTTACAATAAACTCTACATTAAAAGACGCGCCAAACTAATTTCAGGCAGTGTATCCTCAATACCATGCGGTTCATGTCAAAGCAAGGTTTAGTTACTATGAATGTGCAAATTTCTCAAGAGAAAACAATTCAGTTGGGTCAATGTCATTCATTCAGATAATGACATCAATAAGAGGCTTAATCATATATCACAACACATTGATCATTTGGAATGGCCACTAACGGTAGAGCATGCATGATAAACATCATACACAGTCATCATACGTTGCGCTATCACAGCTTTCATCTCAGCGAAACGCTTCGAGAAAAAAATTTTGAGGTTGAGTTTTTGTACCTCATATTCTTTGTGTTTAGGTTCTGTTCCCTGCTCTATTTGAGGTTAAATTATTCTCCTATAATTATAATTTGTAATTTGCAGTGGTTCATTTATTGTTATTGGTTGATAATTCTATGTTAGAAGCCTCTCGCTGATAATGAACATGTGTGTCTGCATGATAAACATGCATTACAGGCTTGTTCTACCGTTAGTGGCCAGCCTTATACATGCATCACTGACACTAACACAGCAAACTCAAATCAACACCATGGGGATCCATCTTGGCTAAACCTTGGCTGAAGCATCAGACCAGACTTTCGTCTCACGCCATTTCAAAAGTGAATAGTGTTCATTCACAGAATTTTGGTTTTTGATGTTATGGTAAAGTTAAATTGATTTTTCGTTTCCAAATAAAAATTTCTACATGACTGGGCTTTAAATTTCAGCTCCAAATATTTAGTTATGAAAGGTATAACTCCTACAAACACTATAATTGTCTAATTATTAAGTATTTGGAATGATTCATTGAAATTTTCAAAATAAGTGTAGAAAAACTATTCTAAACTTTACCCCGATTAAGGGGTAAAAGAAACATAACACAAACAAATTGTTGGGGTAACAGCATAAATAATTAGAAATATAATTGCAACTTTATATTTATTCTTTGAACGAATGATAAGCAATTCCAACGAGGATTATTACAGAGTCCAAGTTCAACGATAATATGAACAACTGAAGGTTAATAAAACATGATTTATAATAAGTCTAACTTTTGGTAATATTTTACATTTCGAGTTTAAACTACCAACTGACCAAATCAGTTCAAGCTGACACTGTACCCTGAAACCCTATTTTCTAATGTTTTTCGCTCTTCTGGGCAGAAAAGGAAAACAATTGGCAATTATGGGAATGATCACACACTGAAGTCAACCAGTTTACAATTTGCCAATGTGTTGGCACTCCCAAATAGTAAGCAATAATAATAAGCAACGGCATCTTTTTCCTACTCAGTGCCGTTTACACATTGACAGATTAAACTGAATTTCATTTTAAACTAGATATCAAATCGTGTTCGTTATAATGTGGTTTATTTCGAGTTTAAGCCACTAGCTGATTAAATTTAGTTTAAGCTTTGACAGTGCAAACGGCCCTTAGATAGATAGATCGATAGATAGATAAATGCCTTTATTCAACAATTTAAAACATAAGTGATGTGAGCGAAGTTGAGGAAATAAGAGCCCCCTCTTCCACTTTACCCACAAGCTCAGCAGAGCGGACATTCATGAGTAATGCGTCTCAAGTAATGTAATATTATTGATATTGATTGGAGTCCGATCTCACTAGGCGTTAAATCTGCGAAGCCCGTAGAAATCAATCTGAAGGCAAACAATCTATAAATCAATCGATTGGAGATGCTTCGACTAGATTGGTTAGTTTGGCCATAGAGAAAATATATCTTATACTAACTTTTATCAATGGTATAAGTTACCTTGCTGGATGAAAGAGCTGGCAGGCGAGGTGCCAAGCGGCACACTGGGCCCGGGTGAGTTAGTGGGCATGGGACTGGGCACGTGCAGGGGGTTGGAAGGGGAGTTGGCGAGGAGGCCGGAGCTGGGCGAGGGGTGGGGCAGCATGGAGGGGGAGGGGTTGATGTTGGGAGGCAGAGAGGGCGGCGAGGCCAGGTTGAACGAGGTCGCCGGACTCGAACCGAAGCTCTGGTGTTGAGTCGACTGTCAACACACATTTCATTTGTTATCGTGATTATTCATTCATTTCATCAATACAATCACATATAATTATCTATAGATATGTCTGAGTGACAGAACTGGCCTATCCCAAAACTGTTCTAATCCCAAATTTTATAAATTCTCAAAATGTAGGTTATATTTTTACTGCTAAAAATTTGAGTTCAATTATATGTGCGAAATGAAGAGATTAGAAATGTTTTATTTAAAAGGATAGAATATTATAAACTAATATTACACTTCATAAATAATTTAAAACATTAATTATTTTGAAAAATTCAAGGCAGAGAATACATTAACCTCAACACGCACTGCTACCATTGACTTGAGAACTTTTGTAACATTATATCAAGGTCTTTAGAAAGAGGTCTGGATACGAGGCAATATTGAGTTTTGTTTTAAACTCTGTTTACATTATGTCTGTTTACATGACTTTAATTTTATGATGTTAGCCTGAGCTGAAGAACAAATAACATGTTATCAACATGGATAATATAGTATATTATACAATACAGAGTGTCCCACGAAAAGTATAACAGCCTGATCATAGAATTTACATGGAATTACCTATACTACGAAATTGTCAAGTAAAATTTTCTTATAGGCCTATCGACCTTAGCTTACAAGATATATCAATTTTTCGATATTTTTGAAAACTAAGACTTTTTTCAACTTTGAACGCTCATAAAAAGTTCAAAAACGCCAAACAAAGGAACACATAATATGAAATGAAAAAGATTTTATTCATCCAAAAACCAGTACAATAACAGGAAAATCTGTTTCTTATCATAGAAACATAGAAATGCACAATAATAATGATGTAACAAAATGATAAGGTTCTTTTATAAGAATGAATAAAACAAAAAACGCCCCGAGGCCTAGCCTGTGTGGGGTGGTATGCTAGAGCTATGAACTACGTAGATGGGCAATTTGTTGCGACCGACTGGTCTCTAAATATTACAAATATACTGCTAGAATGACATAAATTAGAAGAAACAAAGTAGACTTCATATAAATAAGCTATTAAAATAGGATATACAATTCTTAAAATACACTGACTACCAAATTTATCTTATGAAATTAACCTCTAATTCTATAAGGAGTAAGGAGGATGAATGATAAAATCATATCACATAAAGCAATTCCACGGGAACTAATACAAGTCTTATTAAAAATGTCTTCTTCTTACCAGCCTTCTTTTCTAGTTCTTGGCGTTTTTAAGAAATATCGAAAAATCGATATAACCGAAAAATAAGGTTAATTTAAAAAATCTAACTGGACATTTTTTGTAGCAAATTTTATGGGATTCGGTTGTTACACCTTTCGTGGGACACTATTTATTAATTTTATATACTGAAGTATAATTTGATATAATGGAAAAGGCACATTGAGTATCGCTCCAGAATTAACATTAGTGTCATTGGTAACAGACCTCTATCTATAGACCTTGTAATATAATATGAATGATATTATATTGATAATAGTTTGGTTGGAAGTTGAATAAGTTGGAAATAGTTGACATTAAAGAATTTTGAACATAAACATGTTAAATTCATATGAAAGGACTTGAAAAATAATTGAAATTCAGATATTGAGGTCAATTTCAAAGAATCACTGTAAATAAGACGTAAAAAATAGCAGGACTACCTTATTATATTATCTACCAATGTTATTACATTTGCATTGTAAATGAATAAAAACCTATCAAATCAATTATATAATTAGAAAATATAATTCAGAATAACTGTAATGTTATCCTTTCATGGAGTTTAGAATCTTATTGATTAGATATACTACAGTATTCTCACAATCTGTAGAGGAATTGAAAAATTGCTGAAAACTTATTTTAAAAATAGTTTGTTTGCGAATTTGAGAAGTTTCTAAGGGCTCTCAAATTAGGAAGAGAGTGAGAAAGACACCTTGGTCTTCATTCACGCGTACCACTGATAGAGAAGACTCCCTACAAAATATGTTACACGAAATGGAGTTGTAATATTTTAAAAATAAAATGTACTCTCATTCTATTAATAAATGAAAAGTTTTTAACAGCTCGGTGTCATATGTTTCAATTTTCTCGATGTCATTATTGTGCATGTAATGATGGAATAAATTCAGAATCAATTCATTAATCAAAATTATTTTATAAAATTCATTAATTCAAAATCATACAAATCAAATAATTTTTCAATCGAAAAAGAAGTTTCACCTGTGATATGTTGGCAGTGTGAGGACTGGCAGGTGTGTGAGGATTGCTTCCAGATGGCGGCGTGAGGGGCGGATGGAAGCGGAGGCCTTCGCGTTGCTGGGCGGGCGACTGCGGCCCCCGGTGGTGGCCACTCAGGAAGCCACCGCCCCCGCCCCCACCCTCGCTCGAGTCCATTGTCACCGGCGAAGGCGGGTTATCGTCCTCCGACTGAGAACGCCGCCTGAACACTGCACTTTCATCCACATATTTCGAAAGGAATGTCTGCAACATACATCACAGTTTCGTTAATCTGTTTCAAAGTCTTCGTGCCGGTTGCAGAAAATCCGGTTGAATTTTAATCGTGATTAATTTCACGAGAACCGATCAGAGAAGCCGACTTTTCTAAAATGCCTCCTCTGATTGATTCTCGTGAAATTAATCAAGGTTAAAATTTAACCAACTTTTTTTGCAACCGGGCCTTCGAGTTCAAATTTGAAAACAATTTCATAAAGTGGAGAAAATATAAACTACTAGTATTGTCATCTTACGGCTTTAATGTAGTTTTATTCAACTTTTGTACAACATATGTAATGAACATAAATTAAAATTAATACAGTACAGAGTATACGTTTTAGCTCAAGTCCCTTTCTTCCTAAGCCACAGACAATATTATTACCTATATTATCTGTTATTCGAGTCTACAATATCACCATATTAGTTCCTATTGTTTATAGATCATTATGCGAAAATAACCAGAAATAGTACATGATGGTTAAAAAAAACATAACTCAATAATAACAATAAAGTAATCAAGATGAAGAAACGACGATATTTAGATAAAAACGGTAGGGGTCACGAAATGTGTGCGCAGTTGCCAGCCAGCTAGATTGCGTCATCGCCACCAACCGAGGTTTTTAGCACACATTGGCAATTTATGAAATGTATTTGTTGGAAACACTTGATTGGATATAAAATGACTTCAGCTACACCACAAATTTAGCACAAACATGCGCGTGACACCTACCGTCTTCTTCTATATACCGTGGAAGAAACTACATATCACTTTTCCAGAAACTCTTGCTTTCAGAAGAATTCTTGAGGCATTTTATCTCATATATATAAAATTGGATATAAAAAGATTAAGATATTAGAGATAAGTTTTCAAGTAGATAACAGATGAAGTGATTCTGAACAAATATAGTGGTATTGAAAACATAAATGCCTTATTCTTTTTATGATGGAGAAATACTACAAAATCTCTTCCCATACAATCAAATTATTAAAATTGGAGATAATATTGCATATGAAAAGAATTTGATCAGTTTGAAAGATGGAAATTGAATTTTAAGAAGTTGAGAAATAAGTATTGAGACATTCTCCAATAACGTTCGTTTTAGGAAATTGAATAGTCAAGAGAATTTCTGACTTGAAATGTACCTTAAGTGCAGGTGTGGGAGTGAATTCATTGACAACACTGGTCCTGTCGAAGCGACTGTAGGCTCCATCCCGCAGACTGACCAGGCCTCCTCCCTTGAGGCGCAGCTCCAGGCAGTACATGCCTTGGTAGGCCAGTCGGATCAGAGTGGGTGACTGAGGTATCACTGTGAACGTCTGAACTGGAACTTGCGGTCTCTGCAAACCAATTAATACAATAATAGTACCATCAAAATACAGTTCAAACAATATTTGTTGTTTAACCTTCCGGCAGTCGCGCTTTTGTAAAAAGTACAACAGTGTCAGTTTTTTTGCTGCACAAAACTATTGAATGGGGTGGTGTCAATGAATGAGTCACATATGCATTCCAAAACTTTCTCCCAAAGCTGACTGCTCGTGTGATTTAGTAGGGCGCGACTCCGGAAGGTTAATGATTTGTTGACTATGTCGTAATGAGACTGCTATGTCGTAATTCAAGTATTGAAAAGTGATCATTAACAAGAAGTTCGTAATGGAGAGTGAAATTGAAGAGAAATACAGTTGTGAGAATTGGAATTGAGCATTCTCTACTCCAAAATCAAAAGCAAAATAATAGGTTGCGGAAACTCTGAACTACATAGTTCAACAAAGATGGATCATATCGTAAATTGGAATTAGATATTATTGAAGCTGAATAAGGTTCAAGGCTGCAAACAATGATAATGTTGGTCTGACATGAATGCATATATAAATCAACTGATTTAGAATGAATAAATTATATCGTTGGAACCGTTATCAGTTTCCAAATTTCCAAAACTTGATCATTTTTTCGAAAAGAATTGTTAACCTGAAATGAAATAAATTTTCAATATAATATTCCATATATAATTTCCAGTTGTAGTCCCGATTAAGTATTAAATGCAATATCACAGTAAATTGCCGGCCGGGTTGGTCTGCAAGCAACGCCTGGTTCGTGAGTTCGAATCCCGCCGATGGCATGGATCATCTCATCAATTTACTAACGCACTTTCCACGCACAAGCAAAAAGCTCATGTGGACTTTATCCGCAAAAACGACATACCCTCCTAATTCGTTTACCCTACAGTAAATAAATGTTCCATTAACAATTTTGGAAACTAATAAAGGTGACATGAGCTGAGTTCAATTCGAACAGTAGATAGAAACACTATTGTCTGAAAATGAAAAGAAATGTATTTGTTACTGTGAAAGAGGATTCCTGAGAATAACTTCTATTCAATTTCATTTATTGCCAATTAGAATATTCAAGACATATTACAAACTCTTATAATATGAAATATAATTAAATAAACATAATTACTCATACATATACGTGAATAAAATAAAAATCTAGTCATCACCAGCAAAATTAAAATCTTATTGAATGAATAATTTATAAAAATGACTCAAGCTGCGTTTACACCAGAGTTATTAACAAAATGTTAATAGCTCAATCCTTATAGATTCTATTAGATTGAACATAACTTATCATAAACATGATGAACATAATTATGTGTTTGTCAAGTTCCATTCAATCTAATAGAATCTATAAGGATTAAGTTATTAACAAAATGGTGTAAACCTAGCTTTAGCTACAACTTTCTATGTACGATGTTGTAAAAAACTTTGATAGATTTTAGAAGTATACAACAATAATTATTAGTTGAAGCAGCGGGATTCTAAGATCATAAAATATCAGATTTGTCAGTTTTTCAAAATCTCACATTTGTCAGTTTTTTCAAAATCTCACATATGTCAGATTTTCAAAATCTCAGTTCGTCGATACTTACTGAATTATGTACGCCCAGTTGAGGGATTGTTGGGAGTTTGCTGATAGAAACTAGTGGCTCGTAAGTTTCATGCAGCAGATGGACAACTTGAGCCAAGTTACGATGTCTGTTCAGATGAGCTTCCAACTGCTCTCTCACAAGAGAGTGGGCGTTCACACTATTTGTTCCACCTGTACAATTATAAATAATAAGCTTATGATATTATTATTAGCGTATGACTTTCAATGGTGGGGAGACCCTTGGGTGTTCCACCTCGCCGTATATAGTCCAAAGTTACCTAATAGGAAACATTGGAAAACCGGGCACTAAGGTTATAGTAGGCACAATCCTTTAGGGCTGTTCGGTACACCGAAAAATTATTTTCATTTAAATCGAATAATCTTTTTCAATATAATTGTTAAGATCATTATAAGAGTGAGAAAAAGTGGCAACTGAAATTTTAAGTGATCTAATAAGCGAGTTATGGGTCGTTACTAAAGTACTACTAACTCCGTTTTCTTTCCAGATGATAAACGGTTTTGAATTTTCCAGTGGAGTTTTTTTAATACATTCAGTATATCATTGGCTTTGTTCTAATATGCGATTTTTCGCGATTAATGCCAGAATAAACAAGTTATCGAATTTACAAATAATGTTACTTTTTTATTTATGAACGATAAGGAGAATAAAATGTTTTAGTTTGGAAAGATACATTTTTTGAATTTTTAAGAGAAGTTCTAATAATATAGTCAAAACCGTTTATGAATCTGGAAAGTTAGCAACAACCCATAACTCGTTTATTAGACCACTTAAAAATCTCAGTTGTCACTTTTTCTCACTCTTATAACATCTAACTCTATCTTACCAATTATATTGAAAAAGATTATCCAATTTGAATAATAAAAAGTGTATCGAACAGCCTTAAATTTACACTTTTCACTATCATATGACAAATACATACTCGATAGTCTTGGAAAATGCATGCTTCATGCTATATATGCCGCAAAGTGAAGAAAATTGGATTCTTCCTCCATAACACATCTAATCAATCGATAGGCGATATAATGGTAGTAAAATACTTCAATTGTAAAATACAATCAGGAAATTATTTATTGCAACACTAAAAGTGTAAAATTTAGACTTGAAAATGGCTCTTGAAGAGTTGAAACTATTGGTGTTGCAATAAAATGAAAGGTACTTCAAATTTTTTTATTACTAGTAGTGTTGCAAGTAATTGTTCAATAAAGAGTACTTGATAATTTGTTATTGTGTTTTAATAATTAGTAGCCCTAAAAAGAGTAATACTTCAATAATTGTATTATTCTGAATCGCTAATGTTCTATTTTGCTTGTTGATGAACAAATTCAGTTTTAATTACGATAATAATCTAACAGTTGTTGGAACATTAGTCTTCTTCCAATAAAATAATCATGTGAATTCTTTTATAATACTGAAAATAAGGTATATTGGGTAGGCTAATTATGAAGATACTGAGTTTCAAAACTTGGATGAAAATGGAGCAAGGATACATTTTTAGCAATTGAAATTCTAAATTGGCTTTATTTGTATAACTTTTACTTTATTTTATAAAGGATAATTATCATGATGAATCTTATTACAATAATTATTGTAACAAGAAACATGTTCAATGAGACCCCTTAAACAATTCGAAAACTGGATGAGCAGTATGAGAAAGATACAGTATAAAGTTGCTTACCAAAGATGAGTGTGAACGCATTGGAAGTACTGTTCCATTGGACAGTTACAGTTGCCCCTCTATCTCTGCCATATGCCAGCACCAATTTACTGTAGCTGTACGACTTGATGGTGACCATCGATGAAAGATTGTATTTTTCTGAAAACAGGGAGGAGAATATATCATTTACATTAATAAATCTACAAATGCGGAGAGTTGACTCCAATGCTGGATACACTTACAATAATTATAATCAGGCTATTATTAATGTTCCGTCTAGTGTATACTATTTATTATAACCAAACTGAAATATCACGTAATATTCTCAAATTTAAACTGTTATAATCAAGTTTGTAGAAACTGGCCAGATACATTATATAGATTATAATAGAGACTCACCTATTCTAAAATATTCAGCCAAATCTTCAACCAGGGAGTACAGATGAACAATTTGGGCCCAATCATTCAAAAGAGCATCAACCGTTTTCGAAACATTTTCAGCTGTCCCCATCTCATACTGGAAGCAGACCGGCCTTCGCATACCTGCAAAAGTAAGATGAGTGACTTATTAATAATTCAAATTCATTTTGTTTGCCATAGAAACACAAATCACAAATAATTAGCAAAGTAAATACAATTTATAATATATGAATCAGATTAATATTCTCAGTATTCAAATGAAAATATAAATAAACGAGAGAATAAAACATACAAACTCATAAAAAACCCACAAGTATTGATTAGATCAGCAGTACAAATAAATTTCACAACAGAAATAAAATACTTTACCCGGTAGTGATCGTTGCGAACGGGATATTATTAATTCATGAATCCTCAACATTGCATTATAAGAAACTGTAGAAAGAGAGAGTTTTGCATTAAATATCTTCTTTATAAATAAGGTTATCTATAGAAAATGTATAGCTGTCCATTATCCAATCATGAAATTTAGTTTTGCTAATTTTAGTTTGAAAAGGTTTTCAGATTGAAAAGTAACATGTTTATAAACTTGCTGCATACATAAATCATAGCTGTATCACAACAACAGTTAATTTCGTTTGATTAAATTCGTATTTGATGTTATATTTGGTTTGTATGTAATATCATTCAGAGAAGACAACATGATAAAATATTGGTATAGTGCGTTCATGTTCCAAATTCAACTGTTAACTCAAGCCGATATTCCTAGTAGTAAATTTTCGTGAACCTATATCACTTTGGTAGTCTCTCATACTGGGTCGTTCTTACACTCTCACCTGGCCAAAACAGTAATAATAGACAGTAGGCCTAGTGGACAGTAATCGGCTTGGAACATAAACGACCTACACCATGTGATATCTTCTCATGCTATCTTTTCTCTATGGTAATTATGTATGAATTATTGAAACAGGACAATTCCCGTATCACTATCTTATCTTGTGATTTTCAGATATTGACATTGGTGTGTTCTTGATAGTGTTGAGCATCGAACATGTTCAAATAATAGCATGAGCTTCTTAAGCTTGAAAACTTTCTATAAGAATTCAAAGATTTCTTAGGTTTTCTTATAAAGTTTCAACGAATGGACGGCTCCAACGCTGTCCGGTTCATATTTGATGCTAGGCGTTTCTCGCGAATCACTCCATTCTTCATGGAGTTGGGTTGGCTCAAATTGGATTAGCGTAGACAGTATTTTCTTCTCTGTCAAGTGTATAAAATTCTGGTCATGAGAGAGGGCCCTTCTTATCTGGCAGATGATTTCATCCGTCTTGTTGATGTCAATCCAAATCGCAACATGAGATCTCATTTGTATACCTTACAGATACCTATTCATCGCACTGCATGATTCAATTCTTCGTTTGTAGTGACTGCTGCAAGACTTAGGAATGCTATTCCTGAACATGAAGTTTTTTCTGTTTCACTTAGCGTTTTCAAGAGGAGACTTTTCAAATTACTTTTGGAGGGCAACGGATAGTTTTTGTTTTTCTCTACAGTATTTTATTTCAATCTATTTTTTGTTCTTTTGAGTTGGGTTTTCGTTGAGCGAGTGTGTGTATGTGTATCTTGTTGAGAAAAGTTGAGTCACGTTATTTACTTAGTATTGATAGAATTTTAGGTGTATTCTTATTTCTATTCTGTATATAACAAAAAGTTTATACTCTTTGTTTCTAGAAGTTATCAACTAATCTAAATATTCATTCTCTGTTATGAATACGTTAATTTTTTTATTCGTTTCCATTACAATGTAGTGTTAGTATGCAATAGGTCTTGCAAGACTTGGCAATACATTGTCATTTGTGATAAAGAATCAATAAAGGCCCTGGAATGAGGTAGGATAGCTATCTTACGCTATCTTTCCTCAATAATAATAGTTACCTTGCTCCTTGGGATTGGTGCTGGCCAGCGGACTGCCATACATGACGAACTCTGCCATCCAGCTGCGCCAGTTGCCCTTGCCATAGACGCGGATGGAGACGGAGAGGAGGCGCTTGAGCAGGGCCTGCCAACCGGGGATCGGGGCGGGTGAGGGTGGAGGGGGCAGCTGCACCAATCGCAGCACCAGTGCCGTCGCATTCGCCTCCACCTGCAGGCCTTGGTGTGCGATCTCCCGCCGGCTCAGCTGACACAATAACAAAACCACCACTATGTATTCTATAATTTTGAAAATGTACTGAATATATTATGTGTATTGAAAAATAAAACTGAAACTATACTATATGTAGGCTACATTATTACAGTAGAGCACCGATTATACGGACTAGTAATATTGATACATGACAGTGTCCGGATAACTGATAATCCGATTTTTACTCGATTTTACCCTAGCCCTCAAGTGTAGACGTAATTAAAACTTTGCATTCTGGCCTACAGTAGGCTATTTAGTACCGTAGTAAATTTTATATGTTTTATGAATTGTATATTTATCTTTCATTCACATTCTAGTTGAAATAGATACCATGTTATGTAATTCAATAGAGTACAGTAACTCAAATGTTTTATTTATTAAAATATTGTACTGCACCTTGATTGCGGCGGACCAATTAGCCGCTTGGAATACATAAAAGGTTAGGTTTTTAGGATATTTAGGACCCACATGGGATTGACAACAATATCGGACCAGAGACATAGGATATGCCAATCATAAGCCTCATTGTTTGCCTAAAAATATATTCATTCATATGCATATAAAATTCAGGTAAAAACAACAGACATTCTCCCTAAACTGTTTTTAACTGAAAAACACAGATTAAATTATGTTATTATAAAATTACATACACTTTTATTATTATATACAAGTTTTATTATTATATGTATTATTATACGTTTATTATTATATTAAAAATCTATATTATAATAAAGGGAAGAACCGGCTTATACACATACGGAATAGGAAATTCACGAATGACGCATCATCACATCTGAACTACTAGACTGATTAATTTGAAATTTTGCATATAGATTCTTTATTAACCGAGGATGGTTATAGGCCTATTTTCAAGATTTCATCAAGTCAAGTTTCCAGTTTGCCAAGTTTTTAATTAGACCCTTGCAGACTTGCAGAGCACGGGTTACCTGTTAGTTAGGAATAAAACAACAAATATACAGACAGGGTGATTCATAATTATGGTAAAATAATTTGATACGTGATAGTAGAGGTAAAAATAAGAAAAAAAGTACTTATAAACATATATCCATAAACGCTTCATTAGCGAGCTATACAGAGTGAAAGATTTCGCCCGGAATTCAGTTCCTCTGTTGAAATACACCGATACTGAATTGTTTGGGCACTAGTTTTTTAAAAACTTATGCTGGATTCATATAGGAAAATATCTGAAAAATTGATTAAAACTAGTCTGGAAGCTGTAGTGTGAGTAGTTTTTTGAGAAAAAAGATGAAATATGCAAAAAATCTTAGTAGAAAAACACAGACTTCTACGTTTGATGCCCAATAACTTTCTTCAATGACCAGTAAACAAATAATTTTTCGCAATAAAAATTGTAGAGAATTTGATTCTGAAAAGAATGATGTAAGCTGTGTAAACTAAATTTAAATAAAAGTTGAATAAAATGTATTCTTATGTAGTACATTACACCACAAAAATTTGCTGTTTTATGAGGAGAGAACTAATAGGTTGTAGCTGACTGCAAATAAAACATGGATTTCAATAACAGCTGTTTCAAAACAGCTAATTTATTTTGTTTTGAATAAGAAAATATTTGAAAGAAATTATCAGCTGAAAATTATTTTCATAAACATTTTAGCTCACTGTTGAACAAAAAACAAACTGTAAGTTAGGCCTACTGTAACCGCACTGTGTTTTTTTTTTGTTTAATCTATTAACCAGTTATTTGTAACCATTTCACTTTGCTTTTGTGTTAAGTGTTAACTTTTTAAAAAATGACAGGTAATTTTAGACATTATTCATACTCCGAATTAGCTGACATGCATTTAATGTATGGAATGGGACACTACTGTAATAGTACTGAAGCAAGACGTTTGTATCAAGAGAACTTTCCTAACCGAGTATGTCCAAGTTCAAGGTTTTTTGCCACTATTCATCAACGTCAGTCTGAAACAGATTCTTTGATATCCAAAGAGCACATTTATGCAGGCAGACCCCGATCTACTATGACTGTTGAGTTAGAAGAACAAGTTCTTAATGAAATTTATGAACATCCAGAGAAGAGCACGAGAGAATTGTCAGTGCAGTTTAATGTCAATCAATCTATTATTTGGAGGATACTAAAAGAGCAACAATTACATCCATACCACCTCCAGAAAGTTCATACTCTATTGCCACGAGACTGTATTCCCCGTGCTGGTATTTGCCGATGGTTTTGAGTAAAACTTGTTTACCCAAACTTTTTAACAACCATTTTATTTACCGACGAGGCACACTTTACAAGAACAGCTATCGTTAACGTCCACAACCAACATATTTGGGCAGCTGAGAATCCTCATGCCATCAATCCTAATCTTCCACAACATTAGTTTTCAGTAAACATTTGGGCAGGAATCATAGATCATCTACTTCTGTTTGAGCTTCCTCCCAGGCCTTATGGCATAATCTACTAGTCTTTTGGTATAAGTTTAATGTCATTTAGATATGCTACTTTCATATAAAAAAAACTTTTCATAAAAACCGAATATTTTATTTGCAATCAGCTACAACTTGTGAGTTATTAGTTCTCTCCTCATGAAACAGCAAATTTTTGTGGTGTAATGTACTACATAAGAATACATTTTATTCGACTTCTATTTAAATTTAGTTTACACAGCTTACATCATTCTTTTCAGAATTAAATTTTCTACAATTTTTATTGCCAAAAATTATTTGTTTACTGGTCATTAAAGAAAGTTATTGGGCATCAAACGTAGAAGTCTGTGTTTTTCTACTAAGATTTTTTGCATATTTCAACTTTTTTCTCAAAAACTACTCACACTACAGCTTCCAGACTAGTTTTAATCAATTTTTCAGATATTTTTCCATATGAATCCAGCATAAGTTTTTAAAAAACTAGTGCCCAAACAATTCAGCATCGGTGTATTTCACCAGAGGAACTGAATTCCGGGCGAAATCTTTCACTCTGTATAGCTCGCTAATGAAGCGTTTATGGATAGGCCTATATGTTTATAAGAACTTTTTTTCTTATTTTTACCTCTTCTATCACTTATCAAATTATTTTACCATAATTATGAATCACCCTGTATAAAGACTACTGCTATAAATTTGAACAGTAGTTTATAATAGACAGCAACTATTGTAGTGAATACCTCTTGGGTGAGGGTAACGAAAGGAATCCTCTCATCGCAGAGTGCGACGACGTGAGCCAGTTCGGGAATGAAGTAGGCCGGATGTCGGCTGCGTTTCGCCGCTGACTCCGAACGGCCACTCATGCATTTCCGCTTTCCACTGGTGCCACATTCTACAAATTCAACAAATAAATCCATTTTCACAAATATCATATGAGAAGTCAGTTCATTATTCAAGCAAACTGTTGTTGCTAATTTTTTCATAAGCAGCTGAGCAGCTTAGTATGGCACAATTTCATTTCATTATTTTGTCATTACATGACAAAATAAAGTCGTGGAACTGAACGAATAATTTATTGATCAATGCACTAACAATAACTGGCAAATTGTTATTAACCAAAGGTTATTTTTCAAAATGGAGGTTTTTACTAATATTAATTCGCTAATCAAGCAAATATTATTAAAGATTATTTAATCAGAGTGGTACCTAATTGAATAGTATTAGTAAAATTCGTACCTAATAGGAGGTAATAGAATGTAATTTACTAGTCCGTGTAAGGTTATGCTCATTCAAGATTTTTATTCTCTGAAATGTAATCATAGTAGAAATTAATTTCAATTCAAAGATCGTATAAAATATAAGTTGAAATCTTATATCAGGGACTAATGAAAAAATATTTAAAGGATTCACCATCCATTTTATTGATTGAACAAATATGAAAACTTAATTTATAAAGAACATTCATAAATTCCTTATAGTTATTGGCACTGAAAGTAAAAACTAAACATAAAAATCGAGGGCTAAAAGTCATAGTAGCGTATCTACAAAAACCCAACTTTTCAGGAGAGCAAAAAACAACTATGAGTACACACTCCCTCACTATTTCTGAGGTCTGTATTAATTTCAACAACCTAGAATTCACATATTCAATATTGTATGAATCTTGTGCTTCTACCAGTGCATTCATTTCGATGAATTATTGAAAATTCAATTAAATAAAAATAAAAAGGAAATACCTTGTTCTAGTTACGCTATTGTGACCGTAATCAATTTCCAAAAATGTATCATTTTTTGGAGATAAGCTATTCTGAGATTGATCAGCTATGAATAGTAACAATTTATTCAATTGTTCCATGTATTTTATAGATGTTTATTGACATTCAATAACAAAATATGAGAGATATATGATAATTTATAAAAAGTATAGAAAATCACAGGTGCCTAATAAGTAGGTACGGCATTATTGAAAGACTGGAAATTTAAGTACTGAAATGAAATTATAATGCTCTGAGAATGATTGAGGATAAAAAAATATGAAACAATAACATTAAAACTAAATTCGAAAATTCAAGCCTCTTCATATAACACTTGAATCAAACTCGAAAATGTTACTATCTTCAATGACTACAGCCTATAGATATTTATCACCAAAACTCATCATTTCTTAATGTCATTTTCTTTAAAGGACTGAAAAAGTGAATACTGAAATACAATAGAAATACTCTGAGAATGACTGAAAATCACATAATATTATGAAACAATTACACTAAAATTACATTGGAATCTCTCTCAATGATTCTCTTCAAATTATTCACTCTCTTCAATGAATATGATAGGCTATTTATCACCAAAGCTCATCATTTTATGCAGGTGGAAATACAGGTGGTATAGACCATGGCAATTACAGACTGTATTGTAATAGGTCTATAGTTTCTTACATCACCTCGATCTCCAGATTTGTATATAGGTACCAAGAAACTGTTTTTGAAATCTCTGGGGAAGACACCAAGCTCCAGCAAGGCAGAGCCAGTATGGCTAGGTGAATGGCCAGAACAGAAAAACCTAATTACAGGAAGGGATATTTCATCAGGCCCAGTTCCTCTGCCAACATTCAGAGCTTCCAATCTGCGTTGAATATTGATTGGAGTAATGCAGCAGGATGGAACTAACTGGTTTCAACGAAAATCAAATGTCGGGACATTAACCGTGTCCTGCACAAAAATAGATGAAAAATAATCAGCAAAGAGTTCACACTACTTATCAACAGGAGTTGCAGCACTTCTTGTGTCCAGTCTCAAAATTTGCAACTGGGTAATTCATATTCTGAAACTCCAAAAATATGGAAGCTAAATCACACTTGTGAAAATCAGGTATTTGTTTTACATAGCAGGGTTGTGTCCACCTCCTGTTCCAGGAGTATGTGATGAGTGCCTTTGAGGATGCCTGCCAGGTCGATTGTCTTTATTTAGACCTCTCAAAGGCCTTCGACAGAGCTAACCACTCTCTCCTGGTTGCCAAACTGGAGAGTTATGAGGTGCATGTGTCATGCTCAAGTGGTTGAACAGCCATCTGAGGGACAGAACTCTGATGTTCAGAGCTCTGAGGGTCATATGTCATCTCCTTTCCTGGCTCCCTCTGGAGTCCCTTAGGGATCCCATTTGGGCCCCCTCCTCTTCAATTCATTTATGAACGACATTAAAAGCTTCATATCATCCATGTTTCTAATGTATGCTGATGATGTCAAGTTATTCGACAGGGTATTGCAAGACTTAGGTCATGAATCTCTGCAGAATTCTCTCAACAACCTTGATTTGTGATGCCTTTATAATGGTATGGCTCTGAATGTAACCAAGTGTGTTGTAATGTATTTCAAGCATGGAACAAGTATACTTGATTCTCAATACTCCTTGAGAGGCATTCCTTTGAAAAGAGTATGCAGTTTCAAGGACCTTGGAGTGACTATGACTCAGTCTCTTAGCCCACTCCAGTGTGATCACTGGAGAGGCTAGATCTCTCCTTGGCTCTATATTTTGGTTCATCAGGGATTTCAGTTCTCCCGAGAGTGTCTTGGTTTTGTTTAGGGCTCTTGTTCTTCCAGTGTTGGAATATGGCTCTATTATCTGGGCACCATTCCATCTGTACCAGATTAACCTGCTGCAAAGTGTGGAGAGACGTTTCGTGAGGATGCTGTGCTGCAGGATGGGTTTCAAGTACTTTGAAGCTCCTGTGGAGGAGATTAAGGGACAGTCCATCTCCTCCCTTTGGTTCTGAGGTGGGAACACTATGACCTGGTCCTTCTTTTCAAGACTGTCAATGGATATCCGGACTGCCCTGAACTTCTGGCTAGTATAAACATCTGTGTTCCAAGAGGAATGTGCTCAAGGTTCCATTTTCCGCAGATGCTCTCACCTAACAGCCTATGCCTATAATAGTGGGCTTTCTAGAATACTTCGCTCTGGTTGTGAGGCTGCTGCAGCTGATGTTGATTTCTTTGGGGTGTCCTTGGGCTTTCTCAGGAGAACTATGAAGAGATACCTGCATGGTGTGATTT
The DNA here is from genome assembly GCF_014356525.2 of Nilaparvata lugens. Lineage (NCBI taxonomy): Eukaryota > Metazoa > Arthropoda > Insecta > Hemiptera > Delphacidae > Nilaparvata > Nilaparvata lugens. The sequence continues at coordinate 21,285,583 of NC_052504.1, read as the reverse complement.
TGGTGTTCCCTTCCTTGTTTATGCCCCTTGTGGTAAACTTCCATGGGCCTTTTCACTTATATGTAATATTGTATGTTAACTATGATTCATTCTGTATTCTAATTTTTGTCTTTCAAACTATCCACATAGATGTTTTTTTATTGTTGTATATTATTATTTATCTATATATTCTTTGCTTGTATTTCTTCTTCTATGTTATTTTCATGTGAAATTCGTGTTGTACCGTTGGAAGTTGAATGAATAAATAAATAAATAAACTTTCTTCCAACTTACAATCATCAGCTTCCTTCAAGCATTTCTTTGCCAACTCACACAAAAAAAACTCCTCTGTTTTTCGTGATCATTGATCAGAATAAAACACAAACAGGAAGAAATACAGAAGCTAGTCTGATTATCTTGTTAAATCAAGACTTATGGGCTATAAAAGTTATGTTAAAATCAAGACTTATGGGCTATGAAAGTTATGTTAGCATTGATTTTGTGAGCTTTTTCGCGCTCAAAGTTACTGTCACACTAGCGTAAGTTGACACATAAGCTATTATGTAGGTCACTAACTACAGCGTAACTGAAGATAAGCTTTTGTGTCATTCAGTTTTGTTCAAGTCAAAGAAGCGTAACAGAACATATGCTTTTGTGTCATTTATTTCATCACTCGATTGTAGATACGTTATCCACTTATCTTTCCAATGGCTAATGCAATGATATAAGCGTGTGTGTCACTGAATAGACCACGAAAAGTTATTTAGATAGGTCAGATAAGCTAAAAAACGGAATTTTGTAGATACGCTACTATGACTCTAAACCCTCGAAATGAAAGCGTCACAATTTATAAAATCTAAAATCTTTCTGAATACTGGGAATTGGAATTGGGTTTACAAATTCATTAAAACATAGAGTGGAGTAAGATGAAAGAAAAAGGAAACATGTGAGTTGGCAACTTACCATCAACCGAAGTGAACGGACCATGAGTGGTAACGAACGTATCGAACTCTATAAGAGTTTGGACTTTCAAATACATCTTTGGTATTTCAGTTTCTATTGAGTCATCGTGAGGATCATCCTCAATTGAAGAGTGCTTCACAACCGCCAAGTAGAAGAGACAGTCAATCTCGCAAGGTGACGATTCTTTTTCTTTCAGCTCCACTATCTGCAGAGAAAACAATCATTAGAGCTGTCCTAATAGAAATAGTCCTTACCTTTCACTCAATTTAACCAAAGAAAAAATAAAGCTTTCAATTGAATGTGTTCGTTATTCACAATCGCAAGTTAGAGCTTTAAAACTTTTAATTGACAAACCCAAGTTGGTTCTATATTTTCGAAATTTATATTATCCAAAAGAATCATCACATTACACACTGTTGAATTCCTTCAAATGGAATTTGAATTTTTGAGAGCTATGTTAGTCCTGGAAATTATCAGTAAGACGATAATTACATAAAACAAGTCTTACATCGGTAAGACGATAATTACATAAAATAAGTCTTACATCGGTAAGACGATAATTACATGAAATAAGTCTTACATCGGTAAGACGATAATTACATAAAATAAGTCTTACATCGGTAAGACGATAATTACATAAAATAAGTCTTACATCGGTAAGACGATAATTACATAAAATAAGTCTTACATCGGTAAGACGATAATTACATAAAATAAGTCTTACATCGGTAAGACGATAATTACATAAAATAAGTCTTACATCGGTAAGACGATAATTACATAAGATAAGTCTTACATCGGTAAGACGATAATTACGTAAAATGCCCTGTAGGGCATTTTTATGTAAAATCAACTCATGGCAATATACTATTATCAAATATGAGAATGAGTAGTTCAGTTTGTCTTGAATAAATCCACTTATCCCAAAATTGTGAAATAGTGATTCTATTGACCAATTACACTTTACTATTCTACATATATACCGTGATGTATTTTCGTTTACTATAGTTTCGTGTTGAAACCAACTGATATTCCAGTGTGTAGAAAAATAAAATGGAATTTTAACAGTACTATCAATGTTTCTCAATTATGGAAATGTTACAGAAAATCAATAAATTATTCAATGAATTTTATTCTACAATAATTAATTACTTTTGCCGTTATTTTTTGGTTATTCACCAAAATTCTATTTTATCTTATTTCACTGAGTTAGTGATAGTAAATTAGTTCAATTATTATTGTATTGAGTTTATTGTCAAAATAAATAATGAATTGATTTGATTTGGTATTCCATTTTCGTTATTCTAAAAGACTGGAATTGCAAGCTAAAACACAAATATATATTTAGTATTGTCAACGTACCAGTATGACGTTGGGATGGCGATGAAGACGGACAAACATGCGATGGCGGCCGATCTTGGACATGGGGTGGTCCGGCCGGTGCAGGAGAGGCAGTCGCTCGTGGGGCGTCGCTGGCAGGTGCTGTAGCGTCTTCTCACAGCGACGGCATGTCATCCAGTATCTGAAATACAAATCAAATTCGATTTTGTAAAAATGACAATACCAAGATACTTCAATCTGTATTATAGTCGATAAAGTCCATCAGAATATCATTCTCATCATTATACAATGCCATCACACAGATTTTAAACAATTCAGATTTTAATCATCCCATCCTTACATAGCCTACCTTCCTTCTATTCACTTTTTTTCTCAAGACACCTCAAGGCTTCTTTTTTACACTCTCAATGATTGAAGGTTTTCCAAGTACCATAGTTAGAAAACTCTTCAATCCTACCCCCCTTTTTTCCATCACAGTTCTCAATTTGGTATATTATGATTGTTGTTGTTATTGTTTTGCATGTACCTATTCATTTGTATATTATTGTATTGTATCTTGTGTGAGTGAATGAATAAATTAATACAGTTACTTGCAACCTATGACCGATCGTTAGCAAAAATTAATTGTTCGTAGAATGAATAGTTTATATACTGAATATCGACTGCACATGAACAATGAGTTAAGTTGAGGCAGTGAAACGTTGATGAAGAGGAGGCCTACAAATGTTCAAAGTATCCGTTTCCCATGAATGACTTCATCTCCAAAATGAGTTTGGGCAGTAGAAATGTCATAAAGAAGAGAGCTGCATGCCAAAGTACATCAGATCAGAACTGTGAGTTTCAATTTGTCTAGTGTATGAACATAACCTAAAATGTTCAGTTCAATTAGGTTCTAAAGGTAGAAGGAAAGGTTAGGGAGGTTAGGTTTTGGAAATGGCAATATTTTTATATTATTTGAAAGGGGTTGATAATTTTCATAATAGATACAAATAACGAAAAGTTGAAAAACTCGCACTTTTGAGATATTGCACTTACGAATGACACCTGTATTTCAGTGACCTTAGCTCTGGATTAAGTATTGTCTGTAAAAATTAATAGAGTAGAGCTACACAATGTATTTGGTCGATTTGAATGACCCCAGTACCAACTGAGTTTCTATGCATTAGCGCATTAATAGTGAGTGACCTTAGCTCAGAGATGAGCGCCGGCAGACGGGTGTGGTCGCCGTTGAGCGCTGCTTGCAAATCGGGGACAAGAGGTGATTCGTACTGGGGCACATGGCACTGCAGCATGCCCGTGTGCGTGTCGACGGTTACCAGCAGCTGCTCGGCGCGCAGGCACGGCTGCAGAATGCCAATCGACAGGATGGCCGGCGAGCCCTGCAGTTGGCCTACAAATTAAATGAAATGTTTTATCAGCAAAAATAAAAAAATACAACAATTTAGAAACACATAATAAAAGCAAGACAAATTTTACATCATGGGAAAATACTATTACAAAATAAAATAACAACATTAACATTAAAACTTTGGCTTTATTAAACAGAAACCGAGGTATACATTGTTTGTTCAAAGGTATTTGTTTGAAAAGGTGAATCAAAAATCTCAAATATAATGATTGACTATAGTGAGTAAATTATGTTGAGTATAGTGAGTAACTTTCAACTGTTAGTGCCGGTTGCACAAAAGCGGGTTGAATTTAAATCGTGATTAATTTCATAAGAACCAATCAGAGAAGCAGTCTTTTCAAAAAATCCTTCTCTGATTGGTTCTTTTAAAATTGATCACGATTAAAATTTAACCAGCTGTTGTGCAACCGCTCCTTAAAGATTGATTGTTGGATACGGAGCAAGAATCCTATTGAGAATTTCCAATCTAATTTTGGAATGCTGAAAGTAAAGGTTAATCTCAAAAGCAAAAATTGTGAAGAGAACAGAAATTAATAATTTTATTAAATTATAATCCAGTTTATAGTGTTAAGATGGAAAGAAATGAGATATTGCAATTGTTAAAATAGGCTGGTAAATGATTTATAATATTTGGGCAATAACTCACAGAATAGCAGTGAGACCTGAGAAGCACCTTCTAGCTGTCCACCCTGTTATCAATATTTTGCAGTAGCATGAGTCTTCGGGGTGAAATAAAAGACAGTATTTAGTTGGGATTTTTGTTTAATGATTATCAAAATATTGTTGATGGAGTATGGAGTATTAGAGATTCACTCCAAATTGTCATCATTGGTTGAATTTAGAGCATTGAAGTTATTTACAAGAAATGCTGAAAGTAGGAAGGCGAATCTCACTATAGCAAGATTTGTGGGGAGCACTTTCAAGTGTTGATATAGGCCTACCTATAGTGAGGTCCACGTTATAATGGCAGTGAAGAAAGATATGAGAACAACATTGCCTAGTTGTCTCAATTTTGCTACTGAGTGTACAGAGCTGTTAGCCTACTCAATTTCTCCCATTAAATTTGATCCCATTATTTTTCCTTGATAAAATAATCAATTTCGTGTCAAATCAATTAAATTCATCAATAAAAAAGTAATTCGTATGGCTTTTGTTGGTGGGTAGTCCCTTGCGGGAAGGTCCCACCTCACCTGAATATATCATTTAAACCGTCAATGGGCCTTACGACTGTCATATTGCAGCCAGGACCGACAGTTTAACGTGCCCATCCGATAACACGGGAGTGATCTGGTTAAAAAACTTTTAGTTGTGAGAGGGTTTGAACCCGGAATCTCTATGCTGCTACGCAAGCACTCTATCCACTAGACCACGGATCACTGCAATAAACAAATAAATGAAATAATTCATCAATAGAATATATTTTTCCATGATTTGATTCGAAACTTTGCTTTTAGATCAGATTTTTATTTTCATACAACCTGAAATGGCGGCTAATTTGAGAAGCTGTGATACACCAATCTAAACTTCAAAACAACAGAAATAAAGGTGCTCGGTGAGTATTCTATTCCAATTTCTCTATGGAATAATAGCAAAATAGAAATCCTATTTATAATAACATACGGTAATTTAAATGGAAATGATTCTGTTATAAACTTTCGATATTATTTATACCGGTATCAAAGTGATAACCTATACGGTGGGCTAACTGAAGCATGGACGAAGTCTAGGATGGTCAAAGTTTTGAACTTTTAAATTGTCATTTCAGTATAATTTGTGTTTCTTATACGATAATATCTAAAAATTATTTCATTTATTCAAAAATACTTTTTAAAGCAATTATTCGACTTGTGTACTGAAGTATTTTCAAAATCAAAACAAATAAATTTATTACCCAGAATGTTACATACAGAAATTGGTTACAGTACAATGATATATAGGAAACCCCCTACAAGACTACAGGCATAGACACCTCTAATACCTGTATTAGAGGTGGCTATGCTACAGGTCTGTGCATAGGGGGGAATGAAGAAATGTGTAGGGAATGATTTTGGTAGAATAAAGGAAAAATGGAGGCTGAGAATTATTTGTTTACATTTGTACAGTCACTGTCAAAAGTGAAAATGAAATATTTCAGGCAAACTGACAACATTTCAAAGCTAGAGAGAGATAAGCGCTATCTGATTTCTTGAATGATAGAAAAGGACAGCAACACTATTGTACACTGCCATTATAACATGAACCTCACTATAGAAGAGTGATCAGCTTGAGGAACAAGCTGGGCATTATTTATAAAAAATACTGGAAGATTCATTATTTTATTAATATAAAGTACTCGAGAAATATCATGAAATAGCCCTTTATTCATCTAATAAAATATATCAGAACGTTCCCGGATATAGAAAATCTACCTCAGAGAATGGAAACAAGAATGATTACAAACCTTTACATTTAACTTAGCTCTATACTCAATACTATAATTGATCATATTAGGATAGACACTGAACAAGTTATGAAAAAACAACCTTTTCTCCATGATGAGAAGTCCGCTGCACAAGCCACCAAAATGTGCATAGTTTGATATCACTAGGAATTTGAGTAACGTTTAAGATATTCAACCGTTCTTTTCACAAAAGATTTTCCCATTGGTTTTATAGTACTATTTTTCCATAACATGCATATTATTTTCTTATTATTTTTAATAATGAGATTTTAAAACAGAAGTTTTCGATTTTTTCTGAACATATTTTTCTGTACTTGATACGTAGGCCTACAAAAAACTTGAAATCTACACGCTTCTAAAGCCTCTATGGAATCATTGCCTAATTGAGACTCAATAGACCTATGAATTTAAAGCTTGAAACTGTTGAGAACCTTGTAATAAAACAAAATAGAATGATAATTGTGTGAAAATACAACTATTTGAAATCTAAACAATGAAACATAATGATGATGGTTCATAACAGGTGAGAAAATTGGAAAAATTGAGTAAAGTGAAGATTGAGGAAGTGAGAGATGGTTATTTTGACCAAGAGTTTCAATAGAGTTGATTGAGAAATATGATGCAGAAAAAGAACTATCGTATACATCATAGTCAATTGGAAAATTGTTTTCAAAAATGAAATAAAAAGTTTAGAACGTAACCTTATTTCCAAGCGCAGGTACATGCTGCACGGACAATGGCCGAGCCGAGTCGTGAGTATCGACCAATACTGTTAGTCGGTATCCTAGCTCCGATCGTGGGTCTTTCGAAGTCAGTTCCCTGGGAAAAGAATTTAATGATCAGAAAAAGAATAATAGCTTAATCTTTAGCTGATGCTACGAATTTCACATTGAAATGATCCTCAATCTGTAATCTGTCAACCTTGTAGCCGATACAAGCAACAAAACTAATGCATGTGATTTGGAATAAAACTCTCTTTGTATTTCTAACGAAATAATAAGTAATGTTAAATCATAAATGCAGGTGCACTGGAGTTGAGTGATCAACTATTTTTCAGGATGGGAGATTGTAGATAAGAGCAAGAGGTTGCTAGAAAGAGTGGAAGGGTTAGAAGAGACAATATAGAGAAGATCTGAGGTTTGAGGTTTTCAATGCCAGAGAAGTATGCGGTGAAAATTTTTGGATCATTGTGTTGAGATTTTCTTGTGACAGAGTTGGAGTCATTAGATTATGGGAGATGAGGTTTGATAGATCCATTAAATAATGTATAGCATGTATTCGGGTAGAGTTTTAAGGTTACAAGAGACTTCTATTGCTATAAAAATCTCATTGCTGTAAGCCTCATTCTTGAACGAGAATAATTTAAGGGAATAACATAATGACGATTAGCGGCAACATATTTGAAAATACGATCAGACTATATGTGTATATCTAATAGTTTTCAGAGTACTTTTTCCCTTGTGTAAATAATTGTGGAATTCGATGATTTTTTAAAAGTCGTCAAAACAGCTGTTCTACAGATTAAATATCTCGACTATGTGTTCTTTTTATAAACTGCTCTACCTACCTACCTCATGCACGAGAAGGAGTTTATAAAGTCCATTTCTCAAGGATGATGTGGATCCCATAAGTATCACAGGGAAAAGACTCATGCCAGTTGATAGAGCTGATAAATAAGTATAGAAGGTATGAATTTGAAATAAATCGGTCAAGTCATTTTTGAGAAAATCGTGAAAAACATGGTTTTTAGTAACCATCCGCCATTTTTCTCAAGAATATTACCGAGCTCCTGCAATTCTCCCAGAAATGAGACTCATGTCAGTTGATAGGGCTTATAAATATCTATCCATGGTATAAATTTGAAGAAAATCGTTAGAGCCGTTTTTGAGAAAATCGTGAAAAACATGGGTTTTTAGTAGCCTAATTATCCGCCATTTTTCCGCCATCTTGAATTGAATTTTATTTAATTTCTTATTGTCGGGTCCTCATGGTATAAGGACCTTAAGTTTAAAATTTCTAGTCAATCGGTTAATTAGGAATGGAGTTATCGTGTTCACAGACATACACACTTACACACACACATACACACACCAACTCCCAAAAATCATTTTTTTGGACTCAGGGGACCTTGAAACATATAGAAAACTTGAAATTGGGGTACCTTAATTTTTTTGGAAAGCAATACTTTCCTTACCTATGGTAGTAGGGCAAGGAAAGTAAAAAAATGAATAATGAATGTATATAACTCACCTCCAATAAGCAATGGAAAGGCATTTGCCAGGAACATACTCCTCCACATGAATGTGACCATCCAATCTGTCTCTACATAGTCGCAGTGTTTGAGAGTATAATACCTGAAAGTAGAAATGAAAATACTGAATACAACCAAGTATTATTGAACCTTTGGCCTTCGAAAAGATTATGGACACCAACTATGAAGCGGATTATGTGAGCATAGAGTAATATCATATTGAATTACTTTCAACTACGCACTTTTCTTATTAAGACTACTGAAATTATTGAAACAAAATTAAAGATATCAAGTACCCTTTTCATTTCATCACAACACAACTAAAATCAACTCTACAAGTGCCATTTTCAAGTGTAAATAAAATTAATGAAAAACATTGAATTAATTCTAGTTTGCCAGTATTCTGGGAACTAGCAAACAAGCATTAATTCAATGTTGTTTATTGAATTGATGTACACTTGAAAATGGCTCTTGAAGAATTGAAATATCAGTGTAAAAAATCATTGTAATATAAGTGTTGAAAAAAGGGTACTCGTTATGTTTTATTGTGTTCCAATTATCGTTATTTTACTCTCTTGAATACCGAATCAAACATATCCAAATTTCAATATAATTATTATTGCAATTGATTGACTGCCTATAAATACAAGATAATATTCCAAGTCTTTATTTTCATGTTCAAAATATTTTATATACAAGGTCGTATTCAAGTAAGTACTTGAGAGTCGTACAACGACTGTTTCTAGAGCATAAGCATTTACTGAATTGATCAAGCACATTGAGAATATGAGAATAATTGGCGACTTACCTCCAATTGTAAAGATTGACAAAAGAAATGGAGACATGTATAAACTTCAGTAAGAGGATTTGGATTATCAACCAGTCGTGCTTGAACAACTTGATGAATGTACTGCACTTGAAGAGAATGAACAAGAGCCTTTCCATCTGAAACAAACATGCAAAAAATACTCATCAACAATGATGTCATAACTAATTCAAACTCTTCACCATAGCACGTGACTGTATATTGAGCAATTCATGAGAAATAACTGTCTAGTGAGTGACTTTATTATAATAATGAAACGAAAATACAAATGGATAAACTATAGCTTGTTGTAGGTTAGAACGTATCAATTTCGATTTTCGTTTAATATGTATAATGAACTCATTGGTATTTGTAGCAATTTTTTCACTAAAGACCCGACTTCCAGCACTAATGTACTTCCATTGAATGTTTTGTTGTGAAGCCATATATTATTGTATAGCCTACCTTGCTGACTCATTACATTTACTTTTAAACAAGTATTGAATGTGTATAGAGCATTTACCAAAAGATCCTCATATAAATCATCCTTTGTCTGTTATCACATGTTCTAGGATTTAATTATTGATTTTTTTATACATTGTTTTTTTATACATCTCTTCTAAAAAGACTAATGAACTTTTTTTCTAAAATCATAAAGAGTTAAATTAATAATATAGGTAGTTCTAACCAGGACTACTACTTCTAGCAACAACTAACTTGAAATTGACAACAGATATTTGAAAAAAATATAAATATATTGTAAACTATAATGTATTTTAGATATATATTCAAACTATTCTGCTTTTGACACTACTCTGCTTCTGACACTTTCACATTCACACATTCAACACATTCTATTACTCTTCACTACACAATTCGAAAGGCTTGGTCCGTTTCAATACGCACATATATCTGCAGCAAATGTGCGTTGTAAATTTGAAAATTGAAACGAAGTCTCTGGAAGTCATATTTCTTTTGATCTTCAGGAAGGAGTTGACATAGGTTGTATAGCGGATTATTTTTAAAATAGGAGGAATCCAATATAAACAGTACAAAATCTTATATCTACTTGCCCACTCACCTCCTGTTTCCTTATCTTCAACCAGGATATCTATATCAAGGAGTCTCCAAGGTATGTTCGGCCCATCTCCCATAACAGTAAGAGACACTTCGAATTCATGCTCCACATGGAACGTTACTCTGCCTGCCTCGATCTGGAAGGTAAGAATGATAGGTTACAATTCTAAAACTTGACGAGGAGATTCACAGTCAAAAATTACTCACATAAAAAATTTGCTTCCTATTGCATACGATAGCATATTCATGCTTCCCGAAAAATAAATATTTCCAAGCAAATCTTTGAAAGAAACCATAAATTGAATTACGACGCTAATTTCATAATACTGTTATATCAAAATGCTTGTCGATAACTTGTACTATTTAGATTATAGATTATAATCTTCATAGGATGCATTGATAAGCAATATTACGCTGGATCCTGAAACTAAGAAATCGAATTATATTAATGATTAAACAAGAAAAATGCAATTCTAATTTTAATGTAAATTCATTTCTAAATGATTCTAGTGTATTGCCATAAGTGAGTTAAAACAACTCAATAGATTAGAATTGAATTAGAATCTAACGAATTATTAATACAGATTATTTACATTCTATGATTTAAAATGTGTTATTATTAATTAATTGAAAATAGAAATCTTCACTGTACCTTGAGATTTCTCATTTGAGGGAGAAGATTACCAGTGACAAGACGATGTTGAATCACTTGATTCAATCTATTCAATGTTGATTTTCTTTCACTTGATGTAATCGGATCTGCTGGTACAATTCGATCCTGGAAACATATTCATAGTGTTAGTTTAGAGAAGAAAGACCACTGCATTAAAAATGTATTCGTCGATTAAATATGAAACACAATATTGCATATTTTATAACATAATACTATACATTATTTGACACGGGATTCCAAAGAGCTGCCATTGTATTGAATATCTTAGTAAATAAATTTTCAGACGAAGTAAGATTGTAGGAATTCCAACACCAAATTCAAAATTTTATATTTTTCAGGTATAGACTATTTGCTATGAGTTGATCAAGTTGCAGTTACTTTAGAACGTCATAACTTGAAAGAAAAAAGTTGAAAATATTTTTTTCTAAAAAATGTGTATAAAAAGTGAAAATTAAAGGCGATGAGAGCCATAACCTTCAAGTGTATAAATTTTAGGTGGATCGTTTAAACACTAATGAGCAATTATTTTTTAATCACAACCCTGTATTGAGTTGTTCGTTGTTTGGTCAAGTAACCAATGTGAATGTATAGAAAAACTAAACATTTTCAACTACCTCAATTTGGAGAACACAACTTATAGATAAACTTTATAACAAGTTGTAATAGAATGGTAATGAACATACAAATATATGACGAATTTATTTTCAGAAAACACTAACATGTTCCAACACCTATGGTGTCCCCCACCTTAAATTAAACAAATCCGCGATATTTGGCTACTATTTGTTTTCATTATGAATATGATGATGCTTTGATGCATCTCACCAAACACTGTGTCGGAAATGAAATATTGGACAGTTTTATTATTAATAAAGCGAATTAGCTGAAAAAAAAGATTGATTGAAGAAAACTCACCCGAATGCATGAGGGAAGTCTTCCATAGGTGCCAGTTGTAAGTACTTCAACAGCGGCTGGAATATGGAAATTAGGTAGACGGGCGTGGACCAACGTCTCTCTTGCGATTCTGGCCAGCAAATCTGCTGTGTCGACAAACAACAGCGACTGCTTATCCAAGAAAGCCATAATTTGCTGCAAAATTGAAAACAACCAAATCAATTGCATTGTAATTACGAGTAGAATCACATCTATGGCAATTAACTGTTATTGTTCAAGGAGAAAACGGATTTGAAATAATATAGAAATTTATACCATCAAGGTAAATTTTGAATTATCTACTGGATGCACTGCTTAGGGTCAAATGCACCATCTACTTTTAACGCTAAACCACGTTTACTTGTAGGCTACATAGGGTTGCATTTATCATAACATGTTTCATACGGGGTTCAACAGCTGACATTTCTCCGTTTAAAGTGCCTACACTAGATACTCAGTTTCAGAATCGGAACAAACACTGAGCTTATTCAGTGGAAGAAATTAGAAATTGAGTAAATGATAATATTTTATTTTAATAAATTGAAAGATAATATTTTCTTTTGGGTATCAACAACCAACAGCCAAATGCTGATGTGGTAGTATCTAGGATATCTTTGAAACATTTTTGCAATGAGAGCTTGGAGATTATTATATTATATGATTCTTATTATTGTATTCTTGAAAATTATTATAAGAAGTGGGAATTGCAAGTCCTCTTACTTGCGTTCTTAATGAAACATGAAATTCACATCCTCATACAATTGATACAAAGTAGTTGAAAAAAATTTATTTGGTAACTCAGGTGATAGTAATAGGGCAAGTCCCAGCCATGGAGGATTAAAGAAGGAATTTTATACACATTAATACACTGGAGGTAAATTAATGTTCTTTTTTGCATACTTACGGCCGATTTATCAACTTTGGAAGCACTATTTGCCCATTTCACCAAGGCGAGAAGCCTGACGAATAATTGGCGTGTCCTTGCTGAGAAATTGTAAATTTCAATTTTCCTCTCCATATCGGTTTTTCGAGGTAACCTGAGAAAAGCAGAGGTATATTGTATCACTGAATTAAGAACTTTGAAAATATTGAAATGGAGGTTTGCTTCTAATTTAGAATAGAAACTTTGTCACAAAAACAATACAATTTCGAATACAAACAAATTAAGTATGAATAATTTTATAACGTCAATAAACAATAAAAAATAATAAATTGTGAGGATATTAAATGGCTGCTTCATACAATAATGCTGGTTTAAATAGTAACTTACGCCATGAGTTTAATTCCTCAAACAAATCAAATCATGAGCGACAAGCCTAATGCCATTAGGTTTATAAATTCAATTCTGGTACCGTATATAAATTTAATTATATAATTTGAATTTATTACAAATATGATTTCCACAATCATAACTACATCAACAATCAAAATCCGGGAGAGGAACATTTTTTTGGTAATCCTGTTGGTTCTCTTCCAATCCGACTGTGTGTTAATGGAAAGGATATTATGTTATATCTTTTTCCAAGAATTGACAAATATTTTGTTGAAACGCTGCAGATTTGTGTAGTTACATTATAAAATTATATTATCGAAGTTCATATTACAATCCATCATCATCTGATCAATAATTCGTCATATTCTAAAAAATACTCTGAAAATTGATTTATTGTGAATTGTGTATAAGCCAGCAAATTGTAACTTACATGGATGAAGATATCAAACTAATCCAATCTAATCATTGATTTGAATAGTATATGAATTTCTGAATGAATAACAATCAATCATTAACTGAAGGTAAAAACAGGCTACTAGAAATATTACAGAAACTTTAATTGAATTTTTACTTTGATTAATCGTCTAAATCTAAGATAGTTAAGCACGTTTTGATCAATGATATTGAAGATGAATCGAAGAATATAGAATAAGGACTATCAATTTCCTAAAAGCAAGATCTTGAACGAAGCATTATAAATCTTACCACAGATTAGTAATGAATCATGTTAGAAGATCGTAGAATTAATTCAATAGAACGTTATTAAAGTTCCAGAAATATGTGACTTCATGATGTATTTTCCTCAATCCATTCTCTCTCCCTAATATTATTCAATGTGTCTAATTAACTGGTATTGAAAAACAATAATTTTTATGAAAAAATAATATTTTACTATAAAAAGAACTAGAAACTCACAGCTCTGCTAGAACAGTCAATTCATGGTAAGTTCTTTGGACGATGAAGTCTATGAGCACTGCCAAAGATATTGAACCACCTCTGTTTCCCTCCTGGGGTACATTGTTTCCCACAGGGGTCTGATGACCCTCTAGTGGTACCGGTGCCATCGGAAGGCACGCGGGTCACAATTACAAGGTAGCTTCACTGAAAAAAATGACATGGATTAGAGAAACTGATCACTCAACCCGAAGAACTCGTTTAGTAATAAAGGGCTATGCACCGTACACCGTGAATAGTCTCAGGATTAGATCGAGCATAATTTATTGTCAATTAAATAACTTTGTTCATTTCATGTCACTATGTCAATAGATACAAAGGATAGATTACTTTCAATTGTAATACTTTTAATATTGTATGCATTGTAGGGAATCATAGAGTGGGAAATGTGGTGTCCAAAGGCAATTTGAGGAGTTTTCACCAGTTTCATGCCCATGTGAGAAGTTATATAATTTGAAAGATGTATCACAATCGGCAACCAATTGTTTTTTTTTAAAGCTTCTAATTTATTCAAAAAAAGAATTGAATCTCTGCAGGAAGTCAGATAGGCAATCGTTTGTTACTAATTAAAATTATAAATACGTAATAATTAATTATCATTGACATTTGCAATAAACAAAGGTTTGAGCCGCCCCATTGCACATAAAAATAGCCTAAGCATACTCCAGCAGACACTTGCGAGCAGGCATATGTGGTGGTATGGTTTGGCTGTAAGGGGCGATGTGGAGGCCAACTTATTATTATACCGTTGGGGACTTTAATTTTTTGGTTTGATCGATTTTGGCCAAAAATCGGTGACCGACCACCAGACACACAAAACTCTGGCGGTCGACCGCCAGAATCTGGCGACCCGACTTGATGTCATTCGGATATTCAATTCAATATTTCTCCTCACTCATATTTATCTTCTCCTCAAAGAATAGAGAGGGAGGTTAATTAGCTTCTCTCGGGGTACTTTCTTGAACACTCTTTCTTCCAGCTCCCGCAGTGGAAGTCTATTGTAGATTTTTAATGAGCGCATTGGACAGCAAATATGCAGCTTAGCCAATGTAGGGTAGGGAAGGTCAATGTTGTCTCGCCCTCTAGTTGTGGATTTGGCATCTTAGAGTGTGTGAAGTTGGCCTTTCAGAAGCTCCCTTGTGCAGCACATATTGACTGAAGTCAGTGAGTATTCCCAGCCTCCTGAACAGCGGGCGACAATGCAACAAGTATGGTGATGATGTTATTATACGAACCACTTTCTTCTGTAGGAGGAGAAATCTGTGACATCCACTTGCATGGCCCCAAAGTGCAATCCCTTAGTTGATGTGGCTATGAAACAGACCATGGTATGCAGTAACCAGGAAATTCTTTGGAACATGGTTTCTCAGTTTCCGTATCAGATATGTTACTTTGGAGAGTCGGTTACACATCATTTCAATGTGCTGGTCCTACGTCAGTGATGAGTCAACCATGAATCCATGGAGCTTTACCTCAGGCCCACCAAAAGGAGGCAGAAACCAAAATAGCCAGCCCAGAAGCCAATCCTGGTGTCTCAGTGTGCTTTACATTAGATCGCCATTGGTTGGCCTCAAACACTTGTTAACTGAATGTGACACGAGTCTTAAATAAGTATTTTCGGGGGAAAAATGTGTACAAGTTAAGCAGGCTGCACACGGGAACAATAGTATCCCTTTGAAATGTTCCTTTTTGATCGGATGTTGACTTCAGGTAGGTAATTTTTTAATTCTGCTTTCTTGCAATAGCTACAGTAAGTTAGTGGGAGCTAGTAGTAATCAGCTACTATTGGTGGAAAGCTACTATTATGGCTGTGTGCAGACCCGGCTGAGAACACTTTACTTGAGTGCACAAGTAGTATCCATAATAAAATACCGATAATATCAAATAACGGATTTGAGTATTCATACCATCAAAAACATTGGAATAACTCATAAATAAATAATAACTAACCGGTCTAGTTGACTAATTAATAAAACTTAATAATAAATATACTAGAATTTAATTCTATCAATATTTCAATTTAAGTGATCAGTGGTTTACTTAAAGTGCAATATAACTAATAAGATTTTAATTGACGTGTATTATTGGAAATGTATTATAATGAACATAAATAAAAACAATATTGACCAAACAGTTGATCAGGATAAACTGAAGTACAGGATAGAATAAATTAATGTCATCCGCACTATTTATGACCAACTGTCTATTAGGTTAAGACCAGGACTATAAATTGGTCTATAATATGGTTTCTATAGACCTTGGGTTGAGTTTGGAATCTGAACTGTAACACAAAAGCCCAAATACTATTCTTCAATTGAGTACAATATATAAGCTTCTCTTTTAAATTTGTGAATTTTATTGTCATTTGACAAGATATTTACTTGTTTTAAACTATTAGTAAATGAACTAAATCATAGTAGACCTAGGCTAGGTAAGACATTAGGCTATTTCTATTAGCATTACAACGCTTTTATTTCACCTCGCCTATGTAGGCTACATAACATTACTATAAAATCTAGAAAGAAAACCATTTTTACAAACTGTTGATAGAAGCCCATATTATTGCACTTTTACAAAACAAAGTTCAGAATACTGTACGTCTAACAGTTGGAGGTTAGGTTAACCTAAGTGATACAAACAAGTAAACTTACAACAACTTCCAAGCCAGATTTTTGTTCATCTATGTTATCTATATTACAAAAGTTATTGGATTTAGAGATAGTATTTATTTAAAGCTAGATGTTATTAATCGATATTCTGAAGAAATATAGTAGGCCGGATCCACTGTACTTACATCAATAAAATGACGGCCAGTCGTCACAATAATGTGACTATCGAAAACAAAAACAAATTTGTATGAATTACATAAATACCTGTCAATGAATTATTATAGAACGGCAAGCAGCTCGCAGCTTTTTAATAATTATAGCATTAGTAATATTTACGTTTTCTATTATGATCTATTTATTTACCATTTGAAGCTTACGAAAAAGAATAATAATCAGCTAAATATGCAAATTTGGGTCAATCGCTGCGTCTGAGCTTAGACCAGTTATAGAATAGACACGGCCTATTGTATATTCATACTGAAAGTCGATGAAGCCAATATCTACTGCCAAATCACCAAATCATTACGTCAGCATCAGATATAAAACTTTTCTGTAGAGTTTGTTTACATTGTTTTCCATAGCAGATTGTGTCTATTTCAGCGGATGCGCAGCTGGAGTTTACTATTTCAATGGATAATAATTCACATCCTTTTGAAATGGAAACAATCTGAAAGTTTTCTATCCGATGATGACGTCACGATTTGGAGATATGGCGGTAGATATTGGCTTCAGAGGTTAGACTTCTCATCGTGTCTATTCTATAACTGGTCTAAGCGTCTGAGTATCTACTCTGTATTGACAAGGCATGGGGCGTGTGTTCGCCCGTCAATATGCCGTGCGCCGAGGCATGTGGGTAATGCCTCAAACGTTGAGACATTTGCCTCGACACAGAATGTAAGCACAGAATACACCATAATCTTATTCTCCTTTCTGTTTTGAAGATTCTGTTTTTAAACTCATGAATTGATTTGATATCCTTATTTGTTTGAATGATGCTTTTTATCAATTTACGAATAGTGGCATTTATAATACTAGTGACTAGGTTGAAGAGCTCGCTCATGAACTGTTGAATTGTTTTTTGAAATCCGCAACTTGTAATCATACATAGCTGTTTATGAAAACAGCTGAATATTTCTTTCACAAGTATGATACTGTCATATTATGACAGTAGGTTTCTTTGGGGATCCTATTCCAATAATTGAAAAAAAAACTACTTCATGTTTACAGATGGAAATAAATAGGAAGTTCCATTGTTCAAATGCTAATTGATGAATAATTATTATTAAATGAAAATCCCAATTATATGCTGTGGATCACCCCGAAGACTTCTACTACTGCAAATATTGACAACAGGGTGAACAGTTATATGGAAATTTGATGAGCGCTACTACACAAAAATTATTTGTCAGCCTGGGAATAGAACCCAGGACCTCCTAATTGCTGGTCAGGAATGCTTTTTTTGCCCCACTTGGATGTAATGAGCTGGTTTTCGTGCGTCATATGGAGGCCGAAAGTGATTGTTTTCTGACCAGGCCGGTATAGTATATTTCGCACCTAGGGCCGAAAATGAGACTTTTCCGGCTCGAAATCGATTTTCAAGTCCGAGGCAGTAGGCTGAGGACTAGAAAAGATTGAGAGCCAGAAAACATTTTTGCCCGTGGTGCAAACGCTATTTTTCGCCACACAGAAAAATATACAATATATTTATGAGAATAATTGTTCATTAAGCACTTCCAAAAGTAAAAGTGGAAGGTCATAGCTCTAGCAATTCTGAAGTAATCTGAATATCAGGAAATTGTCTAAGTATTTTTATTTTTTATTCTGATTTGTCTAAATAACCTAAAAGATGATGTTCAATTATGTGGGAGGTTGAGTTTATACTTTTTTATTCTTTCATATGACAATAAGATGATATTATTATGAATGTTTTAATTATTGAATAATAAACACAAATATAATGAGAAGTTTTTTGATCAGCTGTTTTAGTACACTTGAAATTTGGCCAATCTGAATGTCAACGTCAACAATGCTTGTTGTCGTCGACTTGGGAAGTTTAGGTTAGAAGTTCTATCTTGCTCTGAAAATTAAATTTGGATAGTTTATAATATAATATATATCTTATCTGTATTTCATTCATCCAAAGAAAATGATAGTATATTATTGCAGAATACTTTATTCAATTCTAGAAGCATAAAATGATTCCGTTTCATAAATTATTTGTAAAAACGTTCAGCACCATGGATATTGCCCAAGTAAATCCAAAATTATTCACCATGTTTCGTGATAAACGAAGTACTATGAGGTTTGAGGTTAGATTCTATTATACTCTGAAAATTGAATTTGAATAGTTTATAATATCTTATTTGTATTTCATTCATCCAAATAAAATGATAGTATCTTATTATTGCAAAATACTTTATTCAATTTTAGAAGCATAAACTGATTCAGTTTCATAAACTATTTTGTAAACATGTTCACATCAAATCAGAATCAGCTGACTTCAAGGTTATTTTACAGCCCTAGGGCCATAAAAATTTTACCGGGCTGGTCAGAAAAAAATCATTTTCGGCCTCCATATGACGCACATAAACCAGCTCATTACATCCAAGTGGGGCGAAATAGTATATTTCGCACCTAGGGCCAAAAATGAGATATTTCCGGCTCGAAATCGGTTTTCAAGTCCGAGGCCGTAGGCCGAGGACTAGAAAAGATTGAGAGCCGGAAATACATTTTTGCCCATGGTGCGAACGCTATTTTTCGCCACACCAAAAAAAAACTTCCCAATATATAAGAAAATAAAAAATAAAATAAATTCAAACAGCCTATTTTGATAGTTTGAATCTTGGTTATGACAACTTTTACTGTCAATTAATTTCATATTACTAATTAATAATTTACAATAATGACCATATTTTTATACTATTAATATTAGGCGCGAGCTTTGCGCCCGGTGCAATATCATGGATAGATGGATGAATAGAATTTTCATTACTATTTTGAAATAATGTGATGAAAAAATAATATAATTGCATATTTCACAGTTTTGTCTCAAATATATCTAAAAAATTGATTGAAATTTATATTATGGTAACTAATATAAAAATCTGGTGTGGTGCACTCACACTACTTTCCTTGCTCATTGATCTATAAGCCTCATTCTTAAACGAGGATAATCTAGGGGAATAATATTATGCCGATTGGCTGCTTAATAATTTTATTAAAACTACGATTATACTATTGTTATTGTTTTCAGAGTACATTTTCCTTTGTTTGAATTATGAAATTTAAGGATTTTTAAAAGTTGTCAAAACAGCTGTTCTACAAATAAATATCGACGTGTGTTCTTTTGAATAAACTGCTCTACCCACCTACCTCAAGCACAAGAAGGAGGTTACAAAGTAAATTTCTCAAGAATGGGGTGGACCCCCTGTTAGTTTCTCAGGAAGGGAACTCATGCTAGTTTATACAGCTAATAAATCCAAAATGTACCCCTATACAGGGTATGAATTTGAAAAAAATCGGTCACATCATTTTTGAGAAAATCGTGAAAAACATGTTATTTTGCGATTATCCGCCATTTTTCTCGAGAATATTACGGAGCTCATGCAATTTTCCAAGAAATGAGACTCATGTCAGTTGATAGGGCTTATAAATAGCTATCCATGGTAAAAATTTGAAGAAAATCGTTAGAGCCGTTTTCGAGAAAACTGTGAAAAACATGGTTTTTAGTGATTATTCGCCATTTTCTCAAGATATTACGGTGCTCCTGCAATTTTACCAGAAATGAGACTCAAGTCAGTTGATAGGGCTTATAAATAGCTATCTAGGGTATAAATTTGAAGAAAATCGTTAGAGCCGTTTTCGAGAAAACCGTGAATAACATGGTTTTTTTAGTGATTATCCGCCATTTTTCACAAAATATTACGGAGCTCCTGCAATTTTCCAGAAATGAGACTCATGTCGTTGATAGGGCTTATAAATAGCTATCCATGGTATAAATTTGAAGAAAATCGTTAGAGCCGTTTTCGAGAAAACCGTGAAAAACATGGTTTTTCAGTAATTATCTGCCATTTTTTCCGCCATCTTGAATGAATTTTATTGAATTTCTTATTGTCGGGTCCTCATGGTATAAGGACGTTAAGTTTAAAATTTCAAGTCAATCGGTTGATTAGGAATGGAGTTATCGTGTTCACAGACATACACACATACACACACACACACACACACACACATACACACACACACACACACACACACACACACAGACCAACACCCAAAAATCATGTTTTTGGACTCAGGGGACCTTGAAACGTATAGAAAACTTGAAATTTGGGTACCTCAATTTTTTTTGGAAAGCAATACTTCCTTACCTATGGTAGTAGGGCAAGGAAAGTAAAAAATAGGTAATAAAAATCGAAATTCATTGACAAAAAAAAAAAGTCATTGACCGAGATTCGAACCTAGATCATGTTTGTTATTCACTGAGATTTGAGTTCTGACTGATTATGCCTTTACGCTCTCGGCCATTCCATACTGTTGAACGTTGAGGCCTGACTGACAGCACTTAGCATACACGTAATACTGTAATACTAGACTTCTAAAAAAGTTTACTTCACTCCTAAAAAGCGTACCGTACAACAGACTTTGGCTCATGACTTATATTATTAAAATTAATATTATTATCTGTCTCACAATAAAATTTTCACTCTGAATTAAGTCAGATAACGTAGGCTATGTACAGGCTACTATAATAATAGAGTATAGCGCAAATTTGAAGCCGGTTTGCTGGCATTTTCACAACAAAATATTGCTCTGAAAATAGTTAAATCATAGAGAAAACATTCGAAGATTCAATCTTGAGTGGGCCTAATGTTTTCTCTATATGGTTAATATTGAAGAATCAAAAAAATTATAATAATATCATCTTATTGTCATTTGGAAAAATAAAAAGTATAAATTCAACCTCTTACATAATAGAACATAATCTTTTAGGTTATTTAGACAAATCAGAATAAAAAATAAAAATACTTGGACAATTTCCTGATATTCAAATTACCTCAGATTTTCTAGAGCTATGACCTTCCACTTTTGCTTTCGGAAGTGCTCATAATAGACAATTATTCTAATATATATATATATATAAATATATTGTTTATTTTTTGTGTGGCGAAAAATAACGTTCTCACCATTGGCAAAAATGTTTTTCCGGCTCTCAATCTTTTCTAGTCCTTGGCCTACGGCCTCGGACTTGATAACCGATCTCGAGCCAGAAAAGTCTAATTTTCGGCCCTAGGTGCGAAATATACTATTAAAGCCCTAGGGCTGTAAAATAACCTTGAAGTCAGCTGATTCTGATTTGATGTGAACGTGTTTACAAAATAGTCTATGAAACGGAATCAGTTTATGCTTCTAGAATTGAATAAAATATTTTGCAATAAGATACTATCATTCTATTTGGATAAATGAAATACAAATAAGATATTATAAACTATTCAAATTAAATTTCCAGATTATAATAGAATCTAACCTCAAACCTGCGTTTAATCGTTTATCACAAAACCTGGTGGATGATTTTGGAATTACTTGGGCAATATCCATGGTGCTGAACGTTTTTACTAATAGTTTATGTAATGGAATCAGTTTATGCTTCTAGAATTGAATAAAGTATTCTGCAATAATATACTATCATTTTATTTGGGTGAATGAAATACAGATAATATATAAATATTATAAACTATTCAAATTCGATTTTCAGAGTATGATATAACTTCTAACCTAAACTTCCAAAGTCGATGACAACAAGCATTGTTCACATTGACATTCAGATTGGCCAAATTTCAAGTGTGCTAAAACAGCTGATCGAAAAACTTTTCATTGTTTGTGTTCATTAATCAAGAATCAAAACATTAATAATATCATCTTATTGTCATTTGAAAGAATAAAAAAGTATAGACTCAACCTCACACATTAAAACATAATTTTGTAGGTTATTTAGACAAATCATAATAAAAAGTATAAATACTTGGACAATTTCCTGATATTCAGATAACCTCAGATTTGCTAGAGCTATGACCTTCCACTTTTGCTTTCGGAAGTGCCTAATAAACAATTATTCTCATATATGTATATTGTTTTATTTTTCTGTGTGGCGAAAAATAGCGTTCGCACCATTGGCAAAAATGTGTTTCCGGCTCTCAATCTTTTCTAGTCCTCGGCCTACGGCCTCGGACTTGAAAACCGATTTCGAGCCGGAAAAGTCCCATTTTCGGCCCTAGGTGCGAAATATACTATTTTGTTTACTATGTTGTCAATATTTGCAGTAGCAGAAGTCTTCGGGGTGATTCACAGCATTTAATTGATATTTTCGTTCAATAATAATTATTATTTATGTTCCTTCAAAATTTTTGTCCAACATCTTGGACTCGTCACATTGATCCAGCTTCATTTTGAATCCAACTTCATTTTTCCAAATGTGGACGTCCTTATTGTGATACATGATTACGATAGCCCACAGAAATTAAAAAGAAAATTGATGGAAAAACATCAATATCTCAAACTGTTTCAATGATCTCAACATTCTAATGAGTAATACAAAAATGAAATAAATGAATAATGAATAGAAAAACATTGAATAATCAAGTGTTAGTGAAAACTAATTGTAGATTCTACTCACAAATTTAACACTTTGAACAGAAAAATTGAAATAGCAAATTTTTCACATCATAGCAACTGCTGTCACAATATTATTATTCAAGCGTATGTTAAAGATTAATCTCTTTTTATTTTTCTTTCTATTGTTATAGATTAATTATACTTCATTATTGTTGAATACGATCTGGCAACGTTGGGGAGCTAAAAAAGGATAGCGCTATCTGCTCTGTTGAATGTTAGGCAAGGACAGCAACACCAATATTTTGATTAAATACTGCCATTATAACGTAGATCTCACTATCTTCTAGCGAGACAGATAGACTCTTGTCTTTTCACCCCTAATAACAAATATTATATAGACCTCATAATTATTCAGAGTAGATGATATCCCAGTTCGTAACATACACGCTCAAGTAATATACCCTCAGTCAATACTATAAGATCTTCAACAGTCACCAAATATTCTCTACCCTCTATGTCTGCTCCACAGTCACAATTCGGACGATCTGCAGCACTACGCCCATTCTATCCACTACCTCCGTAAACAAAGCCGTAGTGCATTCGTGTGACGTCAGCACAGGTAGGGCTCCTACACCAATAAAAACACTAGCTGATATAGATCAGCTGAAATCAACGAGTTTTTATTGGCGTAGGAGCCCTGCTTGTGCTGACGTCACACGAATGCACTAAGGTACGGCTTTGTTTACGAAGGTAGTGTTCTATCCCAATCCTGATACCTCAAAAGTTTATTATAGAATGGTCTGGTCTTCTCCTCATTTTGATTGACCTTCTATCCATGAATTTCCAATTTCTCCAAATAATATGTAAAAATGTGTTAAGAATGTTCAGGTGGAGAAAAGGTCGACGAGGAAAGACGTGATTGGTTCGATCAATTGTGAGGGAGAGATAAAGTTCTTCAAACTTCATGAGGTATAGTTTAACGCTTAAAATCATTACGACAAATCTAAGCGAAGGACTATGTGCATAACGAATTCAACGAACCATTTTCAAAATGGTTCAATAGTTTGTCTATTTATAGGCTCTATGACACTGAAGAGTGAACAATTTGATTAGATCATGAATATGAAAGTTATGACAAGAAACAGGCGCGAATGATTCACCGCAGTCAAACTCATCTCCAACTTACTTCAAAATTAGCATCATTAGCTCTTTAGAACTGAGAACCTTCAATCTCGGAGACAATTCCATTCTCCAAGATATCGTTAAAGAACGACTGACTCTATTACTTTTTCAGGACATTTCACATTATTACCAAGACAAAGAATTATTGAACTCACTTCTGTTGAATTTAAATCGAGGCTTCTCACGGAAAACAAAGGAAAAGTCACAAAGATCTCTCTCTTCAAACATCACTTGCATCTCTAATTTTACTGCGGAGTACGTTCTTATCATCTTCGAAACTCACCCTTCTTCCAACTCCACTCCGCCAGTCAAATAATAATGACTTTCTTGGTAGTCTGCCTTGATAATGTCCTGTGTTATGTCACAGTGATTTAGTCATAATTGATAAATCATAACTGAATTCCTCTCTCTAAAACTGTACTGTATTTCAGAACTTGACTCTTGCATTATCATATGAACTGGTGGTGGGTATTCATTTCCCATTCAGTAAGCTAAAATGATATTCACCTAGCAATGCCAATCACCTAGCTGTTTCTTAACTTGGTTTACCCAATTGACACAGATTCTAATAGCCAGTACCTTTCTCAAATGTAATCTTCTATAATATAATAAAGGAAAGAGCTGGCTTTTACATGAACTGGATAGGAAATTGGCGAATGACGCATCATCATGTCTGAACTACTGAACTTATAAACTTGAAATTTTTCATATGGATTCTGCATTTGCCACGTAAGTTTTTAAATGGACCCTTGCGGAGCACGGGTTACCTGCTAGTGGAACATAGAATACACATTTGAGAAAAAATGAGAAAGACAAGATTGGAACTCTTAACGAATTTATTGAACTATCACAACTTATGAACACAACTGGATATTAACGAATAAGCATTACTACTGAAGAGTGAACAATTTGATTATTATCATGAAAGATACAAGTTCTTAGAAACAGAAAGATAAAGTTCCTAGATACATTCAATATTAATTCTGTGATTGGGACTAGTACCAATAAGTTGAATTCGTCATTCTCTGACAAGAATGGAAGATAAATCAAAGATTGTGGGATCTATAAGATGAATGAAACTATTGTGGACTATTCAACCATACACACAATGCTTTTAGCTTCTCAGTTGCCCATGAGTTGAAATGCTTCCATGAATTGAGCTTCTGAACTCGGGCGGAGTTTGCAAATGACAGGATAGTGCTCTGATGGAGTATTACTTCTACTCAAGTTACTTTGAAGGGCTATAACATCCCGAGGCTAATTAAGCTATTCCTCAAAGCGCATTTCTATTAATGGTGAAGTTACTTCCAGCAGTTGGAGAACTTAGACTGAATACAATTATTTCTCCTTCAAGGACCAAGAAAACTACAGAATCCCCAAAATTTCCTTTCAGCCACTGTTTACGTCACTCGAAGAATTCCAGTCGGCTCAACTGTGTTCAACTTGCAAGTTCTAGCAGCTACTCATAATAAGCTCTTGCTGCTTCATCAAAAACTTCGACATAGCTCAACGTCTTATATTCCATACTTTATTGCATTCCTGGAAAAAATTTGAATTTAGATAGAAAATTTCTGGTAGAAACATTTTAAAAAGTCAGGAAGTCATGATCTGAATATAACTTTTCTGAATTGAGCAATGTGCAAGTAGTGGAAAACTTGACTTTATCCACCATTTTAATCACTCTAGAAGGGAAATAGTTCATGAAGAATGCTAAGTATCAGTTTTTGATTTGAAGAGCAAGTTTTCCCTAATGAGATAAGTTACGGTATGTCAATTAAGTTTCAAATTTGAGTTCTCATCCATCGCCAGGATATAATAATTGATTTGAATACACGTCATCCCTATTCTAATAAGAAAGATTTGAATACAGTTCAGATGTAATTCATTTAGATTAGATTATGCATTTTGTAACGTATCCAAAACAAATTCAATATAGTGAGCTTATTCTGTTGTCGAAGTGAGTTCGAAAAGGTAATGTTGTTAGAGAAAAACTAATGTAATAGCAATAGCAATATCAATGCTTTTATTGTCTCTTTTTTGTATAGGTCTACTTGTGATATTAATAGAAATAAAAATCTCAGTTTTTGATTAATTCAAAAAAGTGTACTGAGCAGGGGCGAGGCGTGCCTTTTTGGATGTCATTTCTAGGAACAATTCAGTTGAAAGTTTGAATGAAAGCTGCAGCCTCCACCCCTACTTGAAAGGAATAATGTTTCATTTCAAACTATTACTTATCCATCTATCACTTACTATTAACTATTATAAGATAAATATACCATTCAAAATCTAGTTGAACAGTCTAGAACTTGGCTAAATTTCAAGCTCAGAAACTAGCCCTCAATAATTATAATAAATTTAAAAAATTGAAATGAAATAATAATAATCATCAAAATATTAACAAATTGCAAACAAAATAATTATCGTACGGTTTGTAACACTGGCACGGAACAGTGCTGGATTCGCAGAAAATAGCGATGTCTTTGACTGTTTGATCCATCATCGTTTTATGGGGAGAGGGAGAGTGAGTGATGATGCAGAAGAGTGGTGGTAACGAAGGCTAAATAGCATTACTGGAATCGCATGTTTTTGAGAACCACATTGAGCGGATGGAACTGAAAATGCCGTAGTCTACTTTATCCAAACTTGGCGCGCTCGCAAAAAACAATTTTTTTTAGTTTCTTCACCTTTTTTGTATTTATTTTAAATATTTTCAATTTAATAATACTAATAAACATATAAATTTCATATAACATATACATATAACTTTCATATAAATGTCTGTCCAGTCATCGGCGAATCCAGAGATGACCGGATGCCTCGCCTCTGGACTACTGAGATTTTCATTTCTATTTACAATGCTTTTATCTATTCTCTTATTATATGAGAGGGGAAATCGGTGAGTTTTTATCCAAAATAAAGATTAATCAGACAGTTATTATCATTGTTGAGTGATTAATTATTACAAGTAGCTTTTTTTCTATGCTATTATACACTGCGGAAAGTAGACTATTCAATTTTTCTTATAAAACTACGACATTTGAGTCAATTATTGAAATGAAATGTATTATAAGCTGGTTGATAAAACATGAAAAAGTACCTACTTGAGGATTTTTATTTTATTTCAAGAATCCTGTACGGTACTTATAACTACAATATTATAAATATTCAAATTCTACAGGAAACTCAATAACGCTAATATCCAGAGCATTCCGTTAATAAAAAATGAATAAAACATGACATTGAATAATTTTACAGTTTATATGGATATGTGGCGAATTTTTCAATAGTCTAAAGCTGACAGTGACAACGTACATTCTGCGACTACGGAAGCAATGGAGTGGTTTATTGTCGTTCCTAGGCGAATGAGTACTTTCGGCTGATAGCTGCTGGTTGAATAATTCTTCTTTTTCCACGGATTTGGAGAGCGACGACACAAAAACACACAAAAGGCTGGTCTGCAGAAATTCTCGCCGCTTGTCAGGAGCAGTGCGCTTGTATCGTGCGCGGCTGCAGATGCGACGCTCACATAAACAGCAGAAGAGCAGACCGTGTTCTGTGAATAATGGACCCGTCATTAGTGGACCGGACCAAATACAGTAAGCTACCGTACAGTACTCGTTGCTTATTGTTTTAGCACTCATCGTTCGCATTATTCGATCTGTTTTTTCCTCTCTGTTTTTAAAACAATCAGAAAAGAGCTCTAATGACGAACTCCAATGCTGTTCCAAATCAACAAAATTAAACAATGGCTAGCTTCATGAGAGCGATGATCAAAATTTCGATAACAAAGTGCGTGCATAACGCACTAACAAATTAATGAAGTCCTCGTTTTGACCTTTTCCTGGCTGATTCGATCATTTAGCGTAACGATGCTGATTAACATTTCAGGAAGCAATCACAAATCGAAAACCGTATTCTGATTTGTTTATGCGAATTGTTTCTCGGATAGGATACTTCACATGTTTGTCGATATTCAATATTTTATGGTATGTGATAAAAACAAATCCTCAGTTATTATTCGAACTGTTCAGCTAACTGGAGCTTGAATAAATAAATTTATTCTCCCTCTCTCTCTCACACACACACTCTCTCTCTCTCACACACACTCTCTCTCTCTCTTCATATTCATTCATTCATTTTCCGATATCTTTGAAGAAATCTAGAGAGTTGAATAAAATATCTATCTATTGAGTGTTCAGGAGAATGCCATCATATTCATATCTACCTTAATATTCAGATAATGTCAAAATTATCAAAATACAATTTCAACATGAAAGATGGCGGACGATGTTCCTCTTCTTATGGGCAGCATAATAATAAATTAATCCTCCCCTCCTTCCACCAGGAATCTCAAGCCCCCTCCTAACCTTGTGGGCAGTCCTGTGAAATGATTGCCAAAGATGATTAAAGGAATAAAGAAAGTTTGGAGTTCATATTGGATTATTTACTATATTATTATGACAGTAATACATATCTATAGAGCAGTAGTTAGTTCGCAATATTTTGGTTTGGGGTACGCTATTATATTTCACTGCGTGAACGTTACACACAGTACACGACGACACAATATCTAAACTTATAACCTGATAAAAGAGATAGAAATTTTTCCCTTGATCGAGTAATGCGTGTGTGCAACAATTGAACTTTGACCGCACATTGAACTTTCATACAAGCAACGAGAGACATAGAGTTCGCATTGCCTTTGTCACAATTTGTGTAATGATTAAAAAAAATGTGTTACACAGGGCGCACATAGGGGGAAGTGTTTGTTTGCCCACATGCGGAGGGGGGAGAAGTGTAAATGTCAGCAGTGTTTAAAATGCTAAAATAACAATCTATTTTTTGCAGGATCAAAAATTTATGAGGTGGGGAAGAAGCTGAATTTTCCGAAATTGGCTGTGGTGGTGGTTGGTGGGGGGGGGGGAGTGCGTTTTCATCCATGAGTTAAATTAGAAAAGTCAATTGGAAATACGCTTATTGATTTTGCCATTTTAGCCAAATTAATAACAAATATTTGTGAGACAGACGTTTCGTGGAACCAGATGTACGGTTGAGTGTATTCTAGGTGCATTGCTATAGTTCAGCTCGCGGCACTGATACACACACCGGTTTAGAGACATGAAAAATATCAATTACTATATCATTGTTCTATTTTTAGACCATCTCCATCCAGATCAACTCTTCATTTTAGTAAAACTTATTGGAAACACAAGATTTAATCATTATGAAAAGAAATAATGATTTTATTTATCAGAAAAATTGTTAATACAATAATTTTGTAATAATACAATACACAAAATAAAACAATTGAAAATTAATATTAATTGATCCTTCTGATTAAATTACACATATGCAAAGCTTCAAAGCTTGACCGCATATGGAAGTATCTACAAAATAAAAAAAAAATATTCATTTTGATAACAGTACATTACCAATAAAAAAATAAAAATAAAAGATGACACATTCACTCGATTTTTGCACTAGCAGCTATAAAATAAATATGTATAAGAATTATTGCATCCAATTACAACATAGCAATAATATTCATGAATTATAAACGATTATTTCACCATATATTCAAAATTTATCATATTGGAAACCATCAATCTGTTCTCATTAGAAAGCAAAAGCTAAAAACTATTAATTATACAATTACTAGCTGGCCCGGCAAACTTCGTACCGCCTAATAGTTAGTGCATTTTATGACAAACTTTAGTTGGATGCACACCTTAGGAGGCGCGATGCGGCATTTTGCATCCAGATGCTTCTTGCTTATAATTGGATTGAATGAAAGAACTCACACACACTGAATAGGACATGGCGTGGAACGGTGTGATAAGGCAATGTCGATGAGATCAACACTTTGTATCACCAAGCCGCGCCTCCTCAGCTGTGCTTAGTATTTGCTTAATCTGATGCACTATATTTTTATGAAAATTATCCAATAATCAGTATTCTATATCTTGATATGGATTTCCTATGTGCTTAGTTAGTTGTACAGCAGTTTGTATTTTTAGATAATTATGGTTGAATGCAGCTTGCTGGGAAATCGAATGGCATATCTCCTTGCTGCTGATTTTCCCGTGCATTTCTAAATTTACAGCATTTCGAGGTCTACCACTACCTCCGACACTACCACTACTCTACTACACTACCTCCTACCACTACCTGTTTACGGAGGTAGTGGCTCTACGACCCAAGTTTGGACGTCGTTCTCATCGCGGCATTATTATTAGAATATTAAATTTTGAATCAGTAGAAAGAAAAAAAAGAGAAACAGATCTACCGACAGCTGTTGGATGACACAATGATTATAACAGCTGATTTTTATTTCTGTCTGTGGCCAGCTCACAAAATTAATCTTCTTCCATAAGGATTACATGCAAATTTTGAAGGACCGTAGGAAAGAGTCCTGAAGTCTGATCATGAATTTGATAGGCAATAAACCTGCTCCTGAGCACAAACACAACTAAACAAAAATCATCAAATTCGGTGCACACATAAAAAAATTATTGAATGTCAAAATTTGAGGCTCAATTTCTATTTATATAGATTACTAGCCGTCAAGCTCGCTTCGCTCGCCATATCCGTCTAGCCAGGAAGCTCCGCCCCCTGGACCCCCGACTGGATCGTCCGAGATTAAGATCAGCAGGCTCGCTTCGCTCGCCATATCCGTCTAGCCAGGAAGCTCCGCCCCCTGGACCCCCGACTGGATCGTCCGAGATTAAGATCAGCAGGCTCGCTTCGCTCGCCTGCATTTTTCATTTGTAGGACGATCCAGTCGGGGGTCCAGACTAAACGTCTGGCTAAACGGATATGGCAAGCGAAGCGAGCCTGAAGGCTAGTAATATAATATTCCCAGGAATAGCTCTGATTGAAGTAGCAGTCAATTTTTCCGCGATAAATGCATTTCAATCTTCAACTTGGTGCCAACCTAACAAAGTCAACTCAACTTAATGCCAATCCTTAAAATTATTAATTTAGTTACCAGTTAACAACTGTTTCGAAGAGGTACTCTCTCTAGATTATAGTTCTATATTATCATAATTATGGTATGGGCATTTCAATTTATTATAATTGAGAGTTTGGAATGAGAAGAATATACATGCTAAAAGACCAACTTTAAACCCTTAAAAACCACCTTTAGAGTTAAAATTTTTCCAAATCCGTTCTTAGTGCGCCTCTAAAGGGCCAACTGAACATACCTACCAAATTTGAAAGTTTTTGGTCCGGTAGATTTTTATTTCTGCGAGTGAGTGAGTGCCATTTGGCTTTTATATATATAGATACTAACTATTAAACAATTATAATTACTCTCTACATCTTCTTCTCTCAGATTCAACAGGAACGTCTTCAAATTACGTTTGAACAGCTGTGGTGCACAATGGATGAGGACAGTTTATTACAGAATTTTTCTTATATATTTCCTTATTATATCAGATTATAAACTATCCTATTGTGAATAATGATTATATCCTACTATTATATTACCACTAGCAGTATATCCACCTATTAGCCTATGAACCTCAATCCAGTATGAACACTGATCAACATAGCCTAGAAGTAACCAATATTCGCATGAAAGTAGATGTAGCCATGAGCGAGCAGATAGTGTGTAATGCAGCGCACTAGATGAGATTGTATTTGATTATTAAGCGATATTGCAGGTTGCAGTCAGAAGCATAGCAAGCTGAGAGGGTCCACATACACATACACACATGCAGTAATATGCAGAAGGCTCTATCACATAAGCTCAAAGCCGAACAACCCCCTTCCTACTCTGCATGCACCACCGGCATTTATGCATCGCCTATTCCCCATGCGTTAATATACTTATTACTCTTGAGACTGAAATCCAGTTCATAATAACGATCTGTGCATTAACTATTGCCTCGTTAATTATTTAGTTTCATTGCTATTGCCAGGATGTACTCTCACCATTAATCTGCATAATGGAATAGTCCACCGGTTTAATCACTTGTGCATCCTGCTATTGACATGCCAATACATGCTTCTCATCATCAGCTATCGGGTCACACAGCAGTCTAGAAACGGTGAAGGCAAAGTAAATAGGGAGGTCGATTCATTGACCTCTTGGTGAAAAACAAAAAACGCTCACTCATTAGCTGAACTTCAATACGACTTTAAGTCCAAATACATTGCACAATATTGGTACAGTTATACATTTTTTTGGTAAAATGTTATGATTTCTATACCCACTTACTGAAACACTCATGATTACGCACATATAAACATTTTCCATGAAGATTGATGATTTGAAAAAATGAGCTTACTGATCGAGATTGAACTCAGAAAATACTAGTACCCTACATCGTAATATCAAACATAGTACATGAATTTTAATATACTTGACATCCAAAGTAAATCTCCTTTCTCTTCCATGTACTTGTGGTTTAAACTGTAGAAGACAATTCTAAATACTTTCAATTCAAACAATGAAACTGCATTAGGATCCCACTATTGTAGATCACACGCTCTAAAGGAACTTGAACAAAATTGATTCAATGTAAACAACAGACCTTCAGCGTTGAATCTTACAGTGGAATCTAAAGCTTTTCACCTGTTGGAATTCATTGTTAGTGTTTCAGACAATTATTTGAGCAAATAAATCAGGAGACGCAATGAATCGCATTGAGGAAGAATTAATAAAGTTTTCTGCGATCGTAGAATGATTTGAGATCGAGTTGAGATTCCTGGAGGGCTATTCACAAGAAAGACTGCAAGCGCCAAGAATGACTGGTAGGGCGAGCTTCAACCTAGTAATGGCATGGGAATAATGCCTGATTAGCATATCGCGGCAGCTCGCCCAGGTGGATGGGGGTGTTGGGGGAAGCCTTGAGCTGTGAGGTGCTTCTTATGCGAGAGCTTCCTTGTTTAATGGGCTGTCCCTCCTCTTTCCGCATTCAATTACCCCTCCTTTTGCATACTCCAGGTCTTTCCAATATTTCACGTCTTGCACTCTCCTTTCTGCTATTCTTTCTTCCCATTCCGCACTTCTTTAATTGTTTGCAAACATTCGTTTTGCAAACTTTCCAACATGCTTGTTCAGCAAAGTTTGTCAGTGAACATAGAGCCGATCATGCCTTACAGCACTTTTCTCAACACAAGTATCAGCACTATCTCAACAAAACTTGTTCAACAATGCTCGAAAGTATCTTCTATTGCAGTTAACTTGAAATATGTGTTTGATTTTCAGGATGCGAGTTGAAAATTTATATAGTTATTGGAAATAACAAGATCTGGTTCATCAGCTTCTATAAGTTGGATATTTCTTCACTCAAATTTTCAACTTTCAACTTCTCAACTCAAATTCATCCAGAGCAATCAATTTTATCAATTGTGTTTGATTTGAAATATGTGTTTGATTTTCAGGATGTGAGTTGAAAATTTATATAGGTAGTAACTAAAATTACATATATAACATTATTTATATATTTCCTGTTATTGGGAATAGCAAGATCTGGTTCATCAGCTTCTATAAGTTGGATATTTTTCACTCGTATCCAGAGCAATCAATTTTTCAATTCAACATCTCCAAGTTTCATCTCTTTATCTATTCTCAAATTAACAATGTGCTCCGAAATCAAAATCTGCAAAGAGAGATCGCTACAGATTGAATAGAGGTGGAGATGTACTTTTTTACAAGGATCGGTTCAATAAAATATGGGAATCAATGGCATTAGTAGATAACTGATCAAATAGGGTTTTAGAAAGTGGAGCATTGGTAAGTTTTTTGAGCTCTAGCTTCAATCAAGAGACTATGAAAGGAATCTCAAGCATCTTCTAATTACTACAGAAATCGATATTCCAACAGAATTAACAGAAGGCTTCGTTCCACAACGATATCAAGTCGCCTTGTGGCCTAGTCAATGGCGGAAGAAAGGTTCGCCTGTCATGAATAAACTTCAGATACGATCAACGATAATGAAGACCTCTTTGAGAAACGAAAGATCAAAATAATTTTCTGAATACTCTGGCTCTTGTTTAATGGAAAGAAATATCAAGAATGGAATGAATGCTGGGGTGCCCACCCCCCTTTAAGCCCAATAACGCACCCCCTCTCCTATTTAAGAATATTTAATGAATTAATAAGGAATACAAAAAAATTAAAATAAGCAAGCTATTATGTTAGTTTACGCCATACGTTTACCTCAGAAGGGCCACTGTACTGTTTGAACAGTTTATTGATACACAGAAAATTATAACAGATGATTCATGAGAAATTCGAGTCGATATTGATCCAGTGTCCTATAGAAAATGAATTTTATCACAAATTTATTGTTGATAGACCTAAAAGTACCAACACTGAACGTATATCCGCGAATGGTCAATAGCGTAATATTATTCATTGTTAATAAGATTACAAAAAAATATTCTTGTGATATGTTTTCATTTTTATACTTGTATGAATCATATCGTAGTGCGCTCTATTCATCCAAATTCGAATGGATAGTGAAAAAATCCTGAAAAAAGTATTTTGTAAGGTTTGTTGGTCAACGTTTCCCCAACAAAGTTATGAGATACAGACTCGTTGCCAAACAACGCCATATAGCTTAAACATTGTCCTTCCAACTCAATTGTCTCTCCCTGCGTATTTGATGGAATCTCCCTTCAATTCCGTTCCGAAATGTTTTCCACTCGTGCGTTCAGTTTGAAATACTAATTTGTGGAGCTTCATACAGTTGACTGGTGGATTGAAATATCACCTCCAGCAAAGTGTATGCTTGGAATCATGGAAAGTTGAGATCAACTTGCGGCGGAGACATGTAAGGAAAAAGTCGGGAGGGTAAGTCTGATCGATGTTGGGTTGGGAAGGAAATAGGGGATTAGGTCGGGAAGCTTGAGGACGTGTTTTACATGCGAGCAAGGCGTAAAATTGTAGATCCACATAAATGGGGTTCGCTTAATCAGAACGACAGTAATCCGACACAGATGTCTGCAAAATCTGTGTTTCAAAGGGCTTTCATGGAGACAGTCACCGGATGGTCATAAAACAGATGTAATGTGCGTCGGATAGAGACGGAGCTAGCAATGGTGAAGGAGAGAAGCATTAAAACTTGATAGAGTCGAAGTTTCTTATGGCCCAGGCTGGGATGCTGTTCGTTCGGGTCGTTTTGGATGTGACGCGACGGTGGGCGGTGTGTGTGCCTGTATGGGTGTGTGCAGCTCGCAGCCTCGCAGGGCACAAGGGCACAAGGACACAAGGGCAGAAGGGCAGCTCTCTCTCACCTGCACTGCACGACACCCGGCTCGAACCGCGGCTTTGCCATTGCCGTTGCGACACGTGACAAACTTGCCACTTTGCATGGCTGCTCCCACGCCTCTCGCAGAAGCTCTTCGATTGCTATTCAAAATTGTTCACATTGTTTTAACGTCATTATTTGTACATCATTGAAATTAGACCTGTGACATACGAATCTACAACAATCAATACTCTATTATCTAATGCCATAGATAAAATACAGCATAATTTATGCTATTTCTTCATGGTAATGCTCTGTCTGATGGAAATGATAACAGGCTCTAGTCCCTAGAACTAGATTATAGCGGAACGCAATTTGTGTTGTTAGATACTATTGAAAACAACAATTCAAAGAATGAAGAAGTGAGTATTATAACATAATTGAATAATAAATATCTCATGTTCTATCGCATTCGAACTGATTGTAGCGAGCCATCTATTTTTTATGTGATATAGAAGTTTGTACATTCTTTATTTAGTAAATGTTGAGCAATAATGAGAGGATGATGATAAATCCTGAGTGGTACGAGAATTCTGCTGGCCGGGAAAGTTAATAGCGAACTTAAATAGGAGGGGGTATTCAATAGGAAGTTTAAAGAATGATTAAGAAAGTTTGATAGCTGAGCATCGATCTCGATCATTGGTAGAGAATCAAAGTCCTACAACGTTTGATCATCAAACAAGAAACTCCTAGAATAAGCAAACATAATAACATCTCAAGGCTGAGAAGAACCTGATAAGGATGCAACACGTAGCCTAATTAGAGTATGAAAACAAGAAGTTATTATCAAATACTTAGCTGGATAATTCTCCATTACAACATTGTTGTACCCATATAAACTTGGTTCATCTGATTTGTTCATTCACTGCCATTCTCCAGCAGTACGGTAAAGAGCAGGTAGGATTCAAAATTGAATATTGAATAGAGGAAGGTTTTATTGAGTGACTGGAACACATGAGATTGCATTGATAGTTAGCATCAGCAATGCCGAATAATGTCTGATCGAGAAAATAATCGAATTCAGGAGGGTTCTCCATGAAGAAAGGACGAGATCCCACTGGAAAAAAAGGCTAGCATTTAATCAAGATACTGCAGACAATAGATAATATTAAAGGAAAAGAAAGAAGTAGAATGGAAAAGAATGGTGAGAGAGAAGCGATGCTTGATTTCTCATCACTTCATTCTGCATAAATTTCACCAAAGATATTTCCACTTCTATTCTTTGCATTTTCCTATGCAGAGCCTATTTCTTTTTGATTAAACTTCCTATCAACATTTCTTCTGTTTGATTTTTCAAATTTTATTCCTGCCATGACTGGAAACGGTTCTTCGCCCGCTGAATTTAAGAATAATATTTTTCTCTACTGCACTCTTGACTGTATAGTTCAGTATAATTATCTCCCTCTTTGTTAAAGAACACAAAGACTAATTGGCTAATACAAACCCACTACTATCACTTGAAGTTGAGAGCTCAAAATCACGTTATAGTTGATTTACAATTGAAGTTATATTTCTATAGTGAGGGTCCACGTTATAATGACAGTGGATAAAGATAGAAGAATAGCGATGCCGATTCTCTGCATTAATTAATCATATTTCTACACCGTCAAAAACATAATTGGCACCGTTGTGGACCTAGAAAAGGATAGTACCACTGGCTTTGTCGAATGATAGACAAGGATAGCAGAACCAAAGTTGATCAAATACTGTCATTATAACGTGGTCCTCACTATATCATGTAGGACTATCACATAAAAAGAGAGTGTTCTAGAATAAACTCTATTCAACATAAACTCTAATGATATATCATGAAACAAAACCTAACCAATTGGACTCTTCAATTTCAATGAGGCCCTTATTTATTTATTCACATTGTGTACAAATACTTAACATGGGGAAAGGCACAACAGGCTCATGCCCAAAACTGTCCCATTTCCAATTTATAGGTACTATACTGTCCAAATCAAAATGTTGGTTATGTCACTTTCACTTTTCAAAATAAATTTACACTCTTCAATACTCAGATAAACGAGCAAATATCGAATCAAATAGATACTGTACTATTAGAGTCTCAAATTGAAAAATCTAGAACAGTAACTTAATAATTATTCTAAAAGTCTTATGCACTAGTAACTATTCACAGAACAACATTATATCAGAACAAACATTATGTTGGAATTTAGAAGAGTGCATTCCACTCAATGATTCGTTTTTTCTGGAATTCAGCTTGAATTTATTCATTTGTTCATTTATATGTATGTACTGTAGATGTCAACTTTGTGAAGTCCAGAGCGAATAAGTTCTCGTTAATTTTCAACAATTCCATAGTCTTCTTTTTTCCAAGAATGTGAACCATTGATGAACTGTTAAGTGAGTTCCCTGAAGTGAGCTGAATTGACTTATTCGTTTGGTTTATTATAACTTTCACGGATTGGAAGGTTAAAGACAATGTACATAGAATACAATGTATTCTAGATACCTTGGTTGAAGATGTTTTAATCCATGAAAAAAATCTATGGAAAAATGTTATGAGCTAATACATTGAATGTTACAACTGATTGCTTCGGAATCATAGAAAAGTTTGTAGTGGTTGGTGACCGAGGTCTGCCGCTGGTGTGTTATTCATTGCTAGGAAATCGCAATTGAAATGCAAAGAGTGAGTTAGTAGCAATGTTTGAAAGGGGAAAATGGTGTGACCACAAGGGTTGGTGTGGAGCAAGTCTCAGAACGGTAATTAATGTGTGAATTATTGATTGCGGCTCTACCATGCCTGGGCCTCTTCTCAAATAACGCAGTTTCGTCCTTAACTGGTGAAATACTGCTGTTTTGGAATAACATCAACAACAATGACATTTCTGTCGACTTCATTGTGTTGAATTTTTCCTCATTTTCCATGTTCACCCCAAAAGAAGCATATTTTGATATCATACTTAGGATACTTACACTCAACAGCTTTCGATATTGATACTTACGAGTATCTTCCATAGGAAAAATACACGACCAGTGACCAGATAATACTACACCTAAAGCGAATATAAATGAGTATTCTTATCTAAATATACGGATCGGATTTACAGAACATGAATATACAGATCTTACATTTCTCTAGTAGAAATTCTATTAGAAACGCAATCAATATGCAGTTTTGTACTTTCATCGATCAAATTTGCCATCAAACATGTTCATGGAAATTCTTGATGAAACGTGAATTGAAACCGTACTGATGCAGACTATGATTTCAAGTAACTGATTGTTAGTTCTGTATAGAAAGGGAAATAAAATCAATATTCAATGAGAGGGTAAGTCAATTAATATAGAACTAATTCTGTGAAGAACATCTTAGAGAAACTTGATTTGAAACTCATCCTGTGGATAATATTTCACAAAACATTTGCAGAAAAAGGGTTTGGAATAAAAAAATGAAGTGGATTTTGATATGATTATGAATCATCACTTTGCTGAGTTTTCCGACTGCTATTTTATTATTGATTCTTGAATTTCGAAAAATATTGGTGTTCGCCAATTCACCATGATATAATTATAATAACTTAATGTATCCATATGAATCTATGAATAATCTTTCAGAAAGAAGAGTTTCCTATATGCTCTTTTGCATCGAATTTGAAGGAAAGGCACTATGCTAGCTTCTGTGAAGTCTACTGAAAGGATGGTTGTTGGAGTCGAAAGGCGGGTAATGTAATTACTATTTTCGTCTTCAAAGGATGGAAAGTATGGGATGGCACTCTACCAAAAGCGCAAAGACGTTCAACACTCCAGCACCTTTTCTCATGAGCTCGGCTCATATATGAGTATGCTCAATAAAATATTCACGTTCATTATTCACACTCTACTGCATGCCTCGGAAATATACTTCTGGACTTGTTCAAAATTGAGTCTCTTTTGGTGACGAATACACAAGTTTTTTCTCGTTTCAAAGAAACTGCGAGAGTTTTCTGAGAACGACTCCAACATGAAGAAAATAATTCACTTATTGCGTTTTTTCATTGAATAACTAATCTCTGTTGAGATTCTCGTTCCCTGACATGTAACTTCAAAAAGAACGTGCACGGTTGGGATTTGCAAACCAATTTGCTGCAAATGTTCCTGATTCTCTAATGAAGATATTAATGATATGGAGATCAACTCTCAAATGGAGAGTTTGATCACATAATTAGTAAACTTAGTCTGCATCCGTGAATTGAGAAGAGTTCTTTCGAGATATGTGAATTTTCTTCAAGTTATGATCTGAAAGTTTATGTCTGTGTTGCATATCCATACTTTTCCACCAATGAAATAAAACTTGAATCTTAAAAACACTCATAAAGTTGAAATGCACTTATTATCAGTAGGCTAGTGACGAAAATTTATGTTCCCACTTTTTTAGCTGTACGTCAATATTACAAGAACGTGCATGAGTCCATGTTTTAAGACAAATTTAACAATAATTGGGAAGGAGTCCTCTGACCCCATTCAAGATTCTGTAGCCAATTTTATTAAATCATCATTCATGGACCGAAAATCAAGTAACGAAGCAGTGTGTGATTACATAACCTTAACTTTTGGACAACATTAACATTTTATCAAAATTTTAGGAGAGAAATAGTACTGGCTCAGCCTAGTTTTTTCTCCAATGTCATAATTGTATTATGATTATAGTATTCTATACAATAAATGAATGAATTTTCAAATTGGAAACCATAAGAAACAACTAGGACAACTTTTCAAGATCCAGGGTGGATTCATTTCACTCTGGGACCCTGAGTAGGGTTACAGACGTTTCTAAGAAATCAACTGACCTGTATAGCTTGCTAACAAAGGAGAATATCTGAACCTTTGTTGTGAAGAAGTTTTTCATTATACGCTTCAAGGGTGATCGAAAAATCCCTGAAACCGAATTGTGTTTACAAAATAAAGTACACGGTTTTTTGGAGGTTAAATCACCTGAATAAATGTTGAGAAAATCTTTACAGAATCATAATGATTGAAACTGAGTTATTGACGGAAGAAATTAATATGATGAATAATTATATTGAAGAATGCTTTTACTGGAAAAATCATCCTCTAGTCCCCGATTTCTATTCAAAATTTCATTCAAGTAATCAGATACCAATAATTAGCGAAGAGTTTATTTTTGGAAAGTGATGCTTGAGTTGAAACTAATGCGGCAATCATTTATTACAAATATCATGGAAAATTGAAAATATATTACTTTTGATTGCTATGAAATTGAAAAAAATGAATCACAAAAACTCTGTAGCAGAGAGTAATATATGAGCTTTGTTGTTGCAATGTAGAAAAATTATCATGACTGTCATGTTAGTAGAGTTGCATTTTCCATTCCATTCTTTCTGAAATATATTCCGTTCCTGCATACTGTTATACATCACTGTCATCAAAAGATAGCTTTTTGTATTATTTATTTACGTATTCGAATTCATAAGGCAACAGAATATTAATGAGTATTTCATCATGTAGCTCATGTAACCTGGTATTCTCTTTCTGAATTCATGAACTTCGGATTCTTCACATTGCCATTCGGAGCTAACACGACAAATTATGATAGAAATAAATTATTCATGTAGGGCTTCGATTGTATTATTAAAATATATCAAGATGATGATTGTATTTGACTAGTTTTCTAAGGTGTTGAAAACTAACGAGTTGAACAAATTGGATGCTATACTAAATAATAATGCTATCAATATAATAGATAGTTCCTAGTTCGTAGGAAGAATGTTTTTAATTTCTCATTGTACAAAGCATAACATTTATATAACAAAAATCGGGAGAATATATCATGTGTGGAACAATAGCTTCTTTTCACAACTCTCAATGGAATAATTGTATCTAAACTATATTTATTAGATACGAATCCTTTACTGATTGTGAGCTTCAAAATGATAGTTCAATATAATAATTTGTAATCTTGTTGTAATAGTTTAAAAACAAACATATCATGTTTTATGTATACTCTCACTTGCAGTGATAAAGTAGGCTGCTAATAGGAATTCAATATTGTTCATGCCTCTTACCAGTTTCAGAGACGATAATCCATGAATGAAGTAATAAGCGATAATTATTATTCAATGATGAATATTGATTATGAATTAATGTTCCTTAATGTTCCATGAATGTTCTATTACATAACTACTTATTCCTTGAAAGACTCACTTTTGAATTTGAGTTTTCATCGTTTATCCTCGAAGTTCAATCAAGGCTTCATTTTTCAATCGCGGAAGGCTCTGCTGTTCAAAAGTTTTTGGAGCGGAGGGATAAATCGAACTTTTCTATTATAATACTTGACGGGTATACACTCAATGACGTCCTCACGAAGACCAACTTCCAATCACCAGCAATGACAAAAAATTGATGGCTTCCATTTTCCCCCGATCAAAAAGAAGGGCTGAAGTTGTAACTTTCGTTTTATATTACATTCTCTATTTTCACTACAAAAGGTAATTAATTTTGGGAATTATCATACTTGAGATTGGAGACTCAATGTTTCACTCCAAGGGCCTGTCCTATAAATAAAAAATTGAACACTACCAATCTGATGCGTGATTGCTCTTCCATTTAATAATTTCTCTAACAGTTTTAAAGTAATAGACATCATTGAAAAATTCTTCAAATTTATAATCATTTTTCTATTCTAGTTCACTGTTCCACATGTTACACATGAGAAGCAATAATAATTTTTTGTGGTATAGTGTACAATGAATTTAACTCGGTTCTGATCAACCCATCTTATCAAGCCCATCCACATTCAGTAATCATCTCACAAGAACTCAAAAGACTGCCACTTGAGTTATTATGATCATTATAATATGTAATCGAAAAAAATTCAGAACAACTGGTCTGAATGTTAGGTCAATAGGGAATAGTCCTAATTCTCGATCACAGTCACTCTTAGTATACTAACTCATAGTATTGTAGGGTTTAAAAATTTAATTTTTCCAGATCCATTCCCATGCTTAGTAAACTATTGTTATTCGATCATTATAATTATTCAAATTTGAAGAATGATGATCTTCCAGATTAGGTTTTATTTATAAATTGAGTGTTTTAGTATGGTCTACCAATAGATTCTCTATTTTTATGATAATTGATCGAGCGAAGTGAGGTCTAAAATTCAAGTCGACGGTTTTGCATTTCTCTTCATGTTTATATGTTGGGCATTTACAGGGAAACGCAGCAACAGGTTTTCATGGAATTTGACAGGTATGTTCCTTTTTGAATTTCGCGTTGACGTATACATAATATTTTTTAAATTTTGCATTTGACGGATAATACTAGAGGAAAAGGAGCCTCCTCCATACGCCAATATTAAAGTAAAAATCAGACTATAGAATTATCCATCATAAATCAGCTGTCGAGTGGATTGTAAATTGCATGCCATGACGCATGCCAATATCTCAATGTATCTTGGTAAAAAATCAGCTGCTGTGTGGACCATTAATTGCATGCCTCATTGAATGCAATTCTTATGCAGTATTAAAATGAACTATTGATTGCATGCGAAAACGCATACAATTAATAACCAAAATAACGTAGTATTGTCTCTTGACCTTTCTCTGCTTTGAACTCGGGCTGATCTGTTGCCAGTATGTCTTGAAGGAGATTAGTTTTTCATGTTTGCATTTTTGATACACCAACCCCAACAGCCATTAGTCGTTTTCACTCCGATATCTTGCCGACACGACATACAGACGAGATTTACTCTGATGGACAGTATAAGAGTAGGCTGTGGTTTATAATTGCGCGAGGTCTACTCTTCACAGTACTACTAGTATTATAATAATGTTGTCTCTAAAAGTCCATGAGCTCACTGTTTACAGGAAACAAATTGATGTGGAAAGCTTTCAAAGTCTTAGCCTGTCAACTCAATAGATTATGAATTTGATTTAAACGATTAAGCTCAGCTATAATGACTGTTACTCAAATTCATCCTTAGTAAGCTTATAGGGGCTACGTAATGTATAAACCATTCTAAAATTTTGTGTTTATTGATAATTGAACAGTAATGACTTCTTAATCTGAATTCAAAAACTCGAACAATATTGAGAAATTGAGAAGAAAATAGTACTACAATTAACTTGATCAACCGTATAGACGAATATAGAATCGATATGAATTTGTAACGCAAACAGGCGTACACGGCACCAGAGTACACAGGTGAAACGGTGCTAAACGAACAATAGCTCACTCTAGTATCAATTTCCAGTTCCTGTAATCATATTAAAATTGTGTACGATATCAGTGATACAGTGAGAGTTTT
Source organism: Nilaparvata lugens (assembly GCF_014356525.2). Lineage (NCBI taxonomy): Eukaryota > Metazoa > Arthropoda > Insecta > Hemiptera > Delphacidae > Nilaparvata > Nilaparvata lugens. Next base: position 21,241,544 of record NC_052504.1, on the reverse strand, counting down.
TCATATAACATTGGAATTGATTTACCTCCATGGACCGTAACATGTAACTTCCATTACCAGCGATATGAATGATACAGCTTACCAGCATTACCATGCTTACTAAGATTACCAAGCATTACCAGCTTTTCATATATAGATTCGAGCAATTTTGGCGATCAAATCACAGTGCAGCTCACAAGCTTTGAGCTTTCATCCAACACTGTCGACATCTCGAATATCTTATCATCTTGATTGCTCAGAAGCTTCCAACAATCTTCTGTTAGTGAGTCGTATTTCAATTACTGTAAACAATATATGTCACTGTAGGTTTCAATAATTGGATGTTATCCAATCGCGATTCAAGCTGTAATTGATTTAAGTTTATTAATTTGTTCTCAATGTGGGCGTAAGCCTGTGGTACTTTTCTAAAAGTTGTGTAAGTTAGTTCTGGATAGTTGAATTAATAATCTCTCAAATTTCTTTATATAAAATTCAAGTAGTTGAAGTTAGGTTTCGAGTTCAATCATCGATTCAAAATCAATATTAATAATAATATCATTTTTAAACTAATTTCAGCCAATTCCCAATTTTTCTTTCAATATTATAGAATTTTCTAGAGTTTTCACAGTATGAAAATGCTAAACTTCAAGAATATTTGCCTTGAAATTACAACGTTAGCTAGTAGGTTTATGATAACGTTACATAGTAGGTTTATGATATAAAAATTCGATTGCACTAGGTCTCATCCCTGGGGAAACTCGCTGAACGACATTGAAAGGATAATTCATCCTTTAGAAAACAGCTGAGACTTTCGCCGTCTGTGGATAATAAAAAAGTGCGTCTGTGGAAAATAAAAATATCTCATCCCCGAAATTCATAAGCTGACGTATAGCCAGCTGTAAAATATAGACACGATCATTTTAAAGAATTGTGTTCTGTTTATCAATAAATAAAACTAAGGAGTGAAGCTCGGTGCCCCGATATTATATTTTTATATCTGGATATTTATATGGTTATTTATGTTCAACGGATCTCGAAAACGGCTAACGATTTTCACGAAATTTGGAACATATTAGGATTATGATATAAAAATTCGATTGCACTAGGTCTCATCCCTGGGAAAAGTCGCTATTCTAATTTCTGTTTATATGTTTATATAATTATTTAGATGTTTGGATGTTCAGATGTTTAGATGTTCGGATGTTTAGATGTTTATATGTTTGTATTTCACCGGATCTCGAAAACGGCTCTAATGATTATCACGAAATTCAGAGCATAGTAGGTTTATAATATAGAAATCCCATTGCACTAAGTCTCATCCCTGGGAAAACACGCTGAAGGACATTGAAAGGATAATTATTATTCATCCTTGGAAAAACAGCTTATAATAAAATAATATTTCGGCCATCTGTTGATGATGGAAGTGAGGGAGCGAGTTCATGTGTGTGGGACTGTGTCAAAATTATGACTCAGCTGTTGAACCAACGATCTATATATACTAGCTAATAACTATACTATACTAGTTAGTATTATATAGTTCGTTGTGATGAACTTTTGTAATCATTCAGTCGAGTTAGTTACTTAGTGCCGGATGCAAAAAAAGGATATTTTCAATCCTGATCAATTCAGTAGATCCATCTTTTCGAAATTGTCTTCTCTGATTTGGTTCACGTGAAACTAATCAGCATTGAAATCTCCTTGAACAAGATTTCCTTTCCAAACAAACCCTATCCCCCCTGATATGGCTCCGTTTCATTGACGACATATTCCTCATATGGCCTCATGGACATGATACCCTCTCCCACTTCCTCAATCAATTCAACTCCAACTACTCTGTCTCCTTCCCTGGAATATTTCTGAATCCTCCATCAACTTCCTAGATGTCAATGTTATCCTTTCCAACTCCAATACCTTATCCACCAATACTTTCACCAAATCCACCCAAACTCAACAGTTCCTACACTTTGAGAGTTGCCATCCCTACCACATCAAAAGATCCCTCCCACGTTCCCTCTCAATCCGAGGCCAAAAAATTTGCAGTGATCCCCACCATCTTGACCAGTACCTCAAAAAACTCCACCAATCCCTCCCGAAATGTAACTATCCTGAAAGGTTGTTACAGAAACAAATCTCCTTCAAAACTGGCACTAATCCAACCACAAAAAATTCCCAAATCCCACAAACTCCAAAGCTCTGCACCACCTACTTCCCTGGAATTGAAAACCTCAAACCTGTCCTTAAAGATCTGTTCCATGTCGTCTCCTCCAAACCTCTACCAAACACCTTTTCCAGCAACCACCCACCCTCATTTATAAGCAACCTCCCAACCTCAAGAAAATTCTCAGTAAAAACAAATCACTCACCTCTGATGGAATCCCAACTCCACCTGGTACCCTACCTTGCAAACGCCCCCGCTGTAAAACCTGTCCTATCACTGATTCTTCCATCTCCTTTACCAGTCCTTTCACCAACTACACCCACCAAATCCATCAATCCAGTAATTGCATCTCCAAAAATTGCATCTACCTCCTTTCCTGCAACTTCTGTCCTGCCTTCTACATAGGTGAAACCACCACTGCCCTAAACCTCCGGATCAACAATCACAGGGCTTCCTTCAAAAATAATACTTCCCTACCCATCCCTACCCATGGCTATGAGCACAACAAGAACTTTAACCAATGCTTCAAAGTCGAAGTCCTTAAACCATCCCACCCACAGCCCCCTCCACAGATGTCAAGACAAGAGAATTGGCTTTTATTTGGGTGCTTGGAGCTGCTCCCAGTCCTGGTCTCAACAGACAGCAATAGTACCATAGCTACCAACTGTTTAATTGAATTGAAATAAACTTCATCATATCATAATAAATTTCACAGCTATCAAATATATATATATTGTGGTGTGGTATTTTTAATATACACTGGAGCGGTTGCTAAAATCCCTATTTTGCAAATAAATTTGCAAAAAGTTCAGGCCGTCCGGCTCGCAAATATGCTGGGTTCAGACCACAGCTCTAGCTCAGTAGTAGATGCATGAATACTCCAAATATAATGAATCACCATAGGATTCAATGACTGGTGATCAATATTTCTTACCGCTGCTACCGTGAAGTTATGGAAGAATACCAATAAGGAAGTCAAAAATATAGTTGGTGACTGATTATCAGTAACTATATATCCAATCTAGAATAATGAAAATCAACTATGGTTTTTCTAGTTGATTCTTAAAACGCTTGTCATGAATACAGGTATGCACCAATTTACCCTTTTGAAATTCCTTAAAACTTACAACGCCAGTTCTTGAAGTTCTCTGGATACTTATATGATATACTGTAGACTTTTTAATGTAATTATCAGTAAGATTTTTCTGGCTGAATAGTATTACTATCATCAAAGGATGATAAGTAGTAAATGCTCTGAACAATATCAATATTAATCAATTACTTAATTACATATGCTGCGGAATGAAAATGCTTGGTACCAAGACAGCTCAAACTGTATATCACGAGATGAATTAGGAAATTATAAAAACTTCTAAGATCTTGTATGCTGACATGAAACAGAAAATATATTCCCATAAAATAATATATATATAAAATATTTCTTGATAAATATAATTTCCTTTGTATAAATAAATTTTCTAATATTTGAATAATTATCGCAAGTTTTATTAGCATTCACAGTGTTGGAGCCAGCTCTAGTTTTCATTTTTCGTTTTTGAATTGGATGCGCGCTCCTCGTTCAGTTCGTATTTCTTTCACTTGAGTGCGTCGCGCTCACTAGCCGGTAGGCTGTTTCTTTCAGTTCAGTCTCGCTTTGTAATAGCTTGCCTCGAGTCGGGAATTGATATAATAATAATAATAATAATAATAATTTTATTTCTCAATAAGCATTCATTACAAACACAACATTACTACAAGAAATAATTATTCTATTGAGAAGACACTCCCGAGAAAAATTCTATTTTGGGAGTTGCCATCAAAGTCCATTTGTATAATTTATTTGATGCAATCAATTAAAAATAAATTAACTTAAACCATGAAATGTAAATATTCTAACAAAAGAGCTTACAGTCGGAATTTTTACAAAAGTTATTAATATTTGAATAAAAAATGAAAGTGAATGATGGAGACAGCGCTACCTTATGTCTAGTAGAATATTATTCGTCGATCATTCCCAGAAGAAAATCGTTCTTCAAATTATTATTTTTTCGTTAATGTTAAATCGTACACCATAAACCTACGTTTGGAAGAGTGTTTGCCAAACTCCCTTTAGTTGAAAGTTTTAAACTATTATTTTTCGATTGGAAAGTTCACCGATCTATAGTCTTTAAAGACATTGTAAATATCTCGTCAGAAATATATGTGCAGCGTTATATGATGGAAGCCGAATTTACCATCAGTAGATGACAATTAAGCTTGCCTTTTCACCATCCTTGATTCATCTCCTACTCGGGGACACCTGAATACCTTACCTGGGAGTTGTAAGCTCAATAATATAAATATTACATTAGGTACTCTGCAGATTTTCGGTGAGTTGTTCTTTTATATATTCATTGCATGTACTTGTTTCTGTAGAGATATCACTTGTTTCTTTTCTATTCAATACAGTCCACTTTACATCAAAATTATTGATTACCAATTTAAAATCAATATAAATTTCGTAAAGTTGAACCTTAGAGTTTACATTGGTCATCCAGGCCGAATTTTATTGGCTATTTTTTATTCAAATATTTGGCAAGCACTTATCCAATTTTATTGTAAATCGTTTGTGCATGCTAGGGTTCAAACCTGTTTGTACATTATGAATTGAGCCGATCAAGTTGGTTCACTCTTATCTCTATTGTCCGATCGGAACTGTTACTTTGCAATGCTGATAACGTTATCGCTTAGCTTGCTCCGTCTATTGAGCTTTCTCTGTTCAATTTGTACTAACATTATCATTTTGCTTGCTTGAATCATCAATGAAAATCGTTCATTGTTGCATTAATAATTTTATTCGAAAATTAGTAAATGAAAATCATTAAGACCTTTCCAATATCCAATCATGAGTGAAAAGAAGTTAAAGCTCAAACAAGATAAACTTGAGCAATATTTCTATCATATTCAACGTACTTTCGATTTGTCGAAAAAGGCTTTAAAAGAAGAAGCTAGTGCTAAACAATTTCTAATTCTCTATAGTTCCACTCTTAAAACTGTTCAGGATTATGAAGCTGTTGAAATGAAAATACAGGAGCTTGAAATGGAAAAAGACCCGGAATTTGTACCCAAATTTAGTAGTTCACATATGGAAATGTTCGAACATATGGAAGCAATTGCTAGTGAATTGAAAAAACGCAGTCAGGTTGTACCTAGTCAGTATCGCGTTAGCTCTCATACAGTGCAGACGTACTCGTAGTGTAGTGCAGTAGAAGTAGTGAGTCAGCAGTTGATTGTTCACGGTATTTAAGTGGAACAAAACATTGCATCAAATTTCGGTTAAAATCCGCCGTCTTTATGCAATCGAAGTGACCTACTTTCGCGCGGCCTTCAATTTTCGTTCGCGCTCGCGTTTCCGCGATCGTGAGTGAGTACGAGGGCTTTTCGAAAAGTATGTTCGCAAATTATTGACTATGGCTACGTCAAGTGGAAAATTGTTGAAACTACCCAGTTTTCTTGCCCCGGAGTTTGAAGAGCAAGAAGACGAGGAAAGCAACATCGAGAACATGGACACCACCAAACCATCAGAGATCCAGTGTTCACCGGATCGTTATATTAAATCAAATAAGCTCCATTCAGCCGCCGAGCATGCACTCTTCATCGCCTGGAAGGAGTCGGATGAGAAGAGAAAGCAGCTAGAGAAGAGCAACGTAGAACTTCAGCGGAGAATTGAAGACTTAGAATTGCGATTTCAAAAAATAGAACAGAACATTCAACAACCATGCAGTCCAGCAGTTGCTGAAAACTACTCAACTAATGAGGAGGAGTTGGCAAAAGAGACTGAGTGGATCAGGGCCCGTAACAAACGTACTACAAAGAAGAGGAAACTAAATAGTACTTTGTCTCCTGAACCAAAGAATGAGCCTACTGGTAACCATCGTCAGTTGAACAAAATCACCTCATTGCAGAAGAATAAAGGTGAGGAAGTAAAGAACAAGAAGAAAGAAACGCCACCGCCACCAATCATAGTGGATGGTATAAAGAGCCTGGAGTCTCTTCATAAAAGTTTGAAAAAAGTGACTTCAGATGAAAAATTTAGAATAAAGCTCTTGAGTAGAGAGACTTTCAAAGTAAATTCAGTAGATTCAGAAACGTACAGAAATATTACAAAAGAATTAATCAACGATGGTTTCAACTGGCACTCGTATGAAAACAAACAGATGAGACCCATAAGAGTGATGATAAAAAAACTTCATCACTCCTGTAGTATAGAATCCATAATGGAGGACTTAAAGGCTAAGGGATTGCTAGTGGTAGATGTAGTGAATAAGTTGAAGTGGAAAACTAAAGAACCATTAGACATGTTCATGGTTTCGTTCAGCGCAGAAGAGAATGTTAAGAAGGTTTTTGAACTTAAACATATTCTGGGTTGCAGAGTAGAAGTTGAAGCATTGAAGAAAGTTAATCTAATACCTCAATGTAAGCGTTGCCAGGCTTTCAACCACACTCAGGCTTATTGCAACAAGGAGGCCAGATGTGTGAAGTGCGCTGGAAAACATGCATCAAAGGAGTGTACGAAACCTAGTGAAGCACTACCGAAATGCATTCATTGTGGTGAAGCTCATCCTGCAAGCTACCGTGGTTGCTCTGTAGCAATTGAGTTACAAAAAATACGTAACTCGAGTAGGGTAGCCAGTAAGAATATAACATCAAAAAATGTTGTCGATTCTCAGGCTCGGAATGTGGCTAATTCTCAAAGTAGGCCCACTCAACATCAAAGTAGGCCCACAGAAAAGAGAATGACTTTCGCCGAAATCGTATCCAAAGAAAATAAATCGCAGATGAAGAAAAATGAAGAAGTAAAAGACACCTCACAAATCCTACAGCTCATCTTATCTAAACTTGATAAACAAGAGAAAATAATTTCATCCCTTCAATCTCGCATCGAGAAATTAGACAATAATAGACAACAAAAACCAAAATGATTCGTTCACTAAACATAATGGAATGGAACGCAAATGGACTCTTACAACGACAACTGGAATTGGAAGCAGTTCTAAACATAGATAATGTAGATATTTGTCTCATTTCTGAGTCTCACTTTACAAAACAGTCCTACATAAAATTAAAGGTTACAGGACCTACCACGCCTTACATCCCAACAATGTTGCGAGAGGGGGGAGTTCAATCATAATCAAAGAGAGCATTCAGCATAATGAACACGTTAAATTAGAAACTGAACGAATTCAATTGATAGGAGTATGTGTGGAAGCAGTTAATTATCGATTTGTAGTTGCAGCTGTCTACTGTCCTCCTCGATATTCATTCAGAAAAGAAGATCATCTATCAATGTTTGATATGTTGGGAACGAGATTTATCCTTGGCGGTGACTTCAATTCAAAACACATTCATTGGGGATCACGATTAACAACTCATAAGGGCAAGGTACTTTACGAAGCTGTAAGAGAGTCAAGATGTGAATCTCTTTCAACTGGAAAACCAACTTATTGGCCTACAGATACAAGTAAGATACCTGATCTCATAGACTTTTTCATAATCAAAAACATTTCAGTAAACTATTTGCAAGTAGAGGAAAGTTTTGATCTCAATTCAGACCACTCTCCAATTATTCTGAAGTTGAGTGACACTATTTTGCAAAAACAAAATAATTTTCCCACACTAGTTAATAAGTATACAGATTGGGATGGCTTTCAGCAAGTGTTGGAGGAAAGAATTAACCTGAATTCACCATTAACAACTGCAGATCAAATAGATGAGGAGCTGGAAAAATTTGTTACTGATATACAACAGGCAGCCTGGTGTAATACTCCGCAGACTAGGAAACGAAGAACAGTACGGAATAATTATCCATTGGAAATAAGAGAAATGATTGCAGAGAAAAGAAGAGCTAGAAGGAGGTGGCAGCATTCACGTTCTCCTCAAGATAAAAGATTACTGAATACTCTCACACAGGAACTGAAAAGAGAGATACAGTTTATTAAAAATGAATCAATCAACAGTTACTTGAGTAATTTGACAGGACAAGGCAACACTGATTACTCACTATGGAAGGCTTCTAAGAAAATAAAAACACCCATCCAACAAGTTCCCCCTATTAGGAAACTGAATAGACAATGGGCCAAGAATAATGAAGAAAAGGCACAGGCATTTGCTGATCATCTTGTGAATGTCTTCCAGCCAAACGTTGCAGCTCAAGAAGATCTAGAAATTGAAGGTAACATCATGCAGGAAAATCAAGAACTAATGAATGTCTCAGTAGAAGAAGTGAGAAAGGAAATAAAACTTATGAATGCTAAGAAAACTCCAGGATTTGACCTGATAACTGGCTTAGTCCTGAAGCATCTACCAAGGAAAGCACTCATCAAGCTAACAAACATCCTGAATGCTTCATTCAGACTCAGATTTGTACCAGGAGTCTGGAAAGTAGCTGAAGTTATAATGTTACTCAAGCCAGGAAAAGAACCACATGAAGTAGCTTCATACAGACCAATTTCATTGTTACCTGTGTTATCAAAGTTGTTTGAGAGGATATTATTGAGTAGACTCAAGCCAATAATTGAGAGAAAGAAATTAATTCCTAATCATCAATTTGGTTTCAGAAAAAAACACTCCACAATTGATCAAGTACATAGGATAGTTAATATAATAGAGAAGAGCTTGGAAGAAAAAAAGGTTTGTTCAGCAGTTTTTCTCGACATAGGGCAAGCTTTTGACAAAGTATGGCATGAGGGACTTCTTTATAAACTGAAGAAAATGCTTCCTAAGCAATTTACAGAAATATTGCAATCATATTTGACAGGAAGGTACTTTAGAGTCAAATATGAAGATTCATATTCTGATCTAAGAGAGATAAAAGCAGGAGTTCCGCAAGGAAGTGTTTTAGGACCAGTCCTTTATCTTCTCTTCACTAGTGATATCCCTAATTTGGAGGAGAATACCACAGCCACGTTCGCAGATGACACCGCCCTACTAGCAGTAGACAGTGATGTTGGTATTGCAACAGCGAAGCTTCAGAGATCTGTCAACAAGATACAAGACTGGACCAAAAAGTGGAGAATGAAGCTCAATGAGGAAAAGTCGATTCATGTTAACTTCACCAACAAGAGAGCTGTGTACCTTCCAATCAACATCAATGGAATTAATATACCACATGAAAATCAAGCTAAATACCTAGGTATGACTCTTGATGCTAAGCTTCGCTGGAAAGAGCATGTCAAAAAGAAAAAAGAAGAACTGAACATAAAATACAAGAAATTCTACTGGCTTATTGGAAGAAACTCATCACTTTCAATACCAAACAAATTGCTCCTCTACAAGCAGATCTTCAAACCTGTTTGGACCTATGGAATACAACTATGGGGCTGCACCAAACAGAGCAACGTCACCATCATACAAAGATTCCAGAACAAGGTGCTCCGAAACATCGTTGATGCTCCCTGGTATGTGCGGAACAGCGACATCCATAGGGACCTGGGAGTCAACATGGTATCCTGTGAGATTCAAAGGTATGCAGAAAGTCATGAAGAACGGCTCCACCAACACACGAACGTCGAAGCAATCCAGCTGCTAGACAACGGAGGGTTGGTGCGGAGACTGAAAAGAAGGAAACCATTTGAATTGGTGTGCAGTGAAAGTGGTGTCTAGTGAAAAAGCAGAGCAGTGATTGAGTGAAATCTAGCTTAAGTAGTACAGTTAATAGATGTACATAATAATTATTAGTAGGTAGCAGTAAGAAATTCTAAAGAGAGTTTCACTGTAGTCCATATTATATACAATTGAAGACCATAAATAAAAACCGGGCTAAGTGCCAAAATTTGCTAAATCGAGTTTGACATCAAAAAGTGTGCTATGTGCCATTCCCAATATGGTGTAAACTGGGCTATGCCAGAGAAAATAGTTTATTAGTTCAAAAAGCTGCCACAAGAATGCGTGTGAGCTATCTCACACATTGGTTTCAGTAAAAACCGGGCTATGTTCCACAGCAGTTTGCCACACGGCCAAGTTGTCGAATTTGTGGTTATGTTCATTCAGACCACGTGTGTCAAGTTTAAGTGCTTCAAGCTACTAAGCTAATAATAATTAATCACAATTTCAGCCATCCATAATTTCTTTTCATTATTCCGATTCTATCAATTTTTTCTTTCCTCAATGGAGAATGTTGATAAAAGACGTAAAAAGGGTGATGGAAATTTTATGTGAGGTTCCACTGGATATAGTACGACTGCTTGTGACTGCCTCCAATAAAAGACCTTTTCTGACAACTTTAATGAACAATGAAGATTTTATTGATTTCAAAAGAGCTTCCAAAAATTTTCTTGACACCAAAAAAATAAAAATTTCTCAGCTCCAATGGATCAGAGTATTGGGAGCTGATCCTGGTGTCATTGAAGTAAAAAATAAATTGAATGAATTCGAACCCTGGCTTGCTGTCAATGTGTTTAAGAAAGGTGTTAAAAAAGAACACGTTATTCAAAAAGACCTGCCGAAACTTGAAACTGTGAACCGGATCAAACAAGAAAAAAAAGAAGATTTGAAAAAAATGATCCCTTATCTAAAAGTAGAAAGTGCAGAATTTCACAACGAATTGTTAGCTTAGAGAATACAAAATGATCGAGTATCCACCATGATTACATTTCTATGATTTATAATTTTTATTATTGTGTATTTGTAATATTGTGATTTTCTACTTGTGAATATTGACTTGAATTTATTTCATTTGTTAACAAGATTTTTCAAGCCAAGTGTTTGCTCATTCTGCAGAAAATAATCAACTTTCAACAAAAATGAGAGTTGGGACTTAGCTCGCTATATAACATAACAAGAGTTGGCACTTAGCTCGCTATATAACAAAATTTAGTCTGGACTTACCCCGCTCTTGAATTTCAAATTTCTTTTCTTTCCTCTTCATCCAATTATTAATATTTGATGATGTTATTGTGATAGATTTATTGGAGAGAGTGGTCTGTATCAATATAATATTTTGAAATTCCAAAATATTGAGTGAGATGAATTTTAAACAGTTTTTCTTGATTTACTCGAAAGTTAGTAATTGGTACTTAGCCCAGTTTTTACTTATGGTCTTCAATTAGTAAATTAGGTTTGATAAAATTTGCTCATTAGTCTCAAGACTAGATAGCAATAGTAATGTGATTAAAAAAAAAAAAAAAAAAAAAAAAAAAAAAAAGGTTGTACCTATAGTGTTTCTACCCCGGCTCAACCTGTATCTTCCAATAAGGATTTGTCTAATATTTTACCGAAAATTGAAATTCCTGTGTTCGACAGAGATCAATCAAAATGGGCGGTATTCTACGAAATGTTTAAATGCATGATTCATGACAACAAATCGATTCCAAATCAACAAAAGGTCCAATATCTGGTGTCCAAACTATCTGGAGAAGCGGCTTATATTTCACGCGAAAACTTCTACTGGAGTATCATTGAATGATATACTTCATATCGGCCTCAAGTTGCAAACGGATATTTTCGTTCTGTTAGTCAATTTTCGGTTATTTTCTATCGCTGTAACTGCTGATATAAAGCAGATGTATAGACAGATTCTTGTCGATGAATCGTGTCGCAAATTTCAGTGTTTGTTATGGAGATTTTCGTCCAATGATCCCATACAAATTTTTGAATTAAAAACTGTCGTATTTGGTCTGAGTGAGTCACCGTTTCTAGCTCTCAGAACTGTCCATCAACTTGTTCAAGAAGAAGGTGAAAATTTCCCTGATGCTAAAGCTCGTATTCCGAGTGACATGTTTATGGATGATTTGGTGACAAGTGTGTCTTCTTTAGGTGAAGCAAATCGTCTTTGTAGTCAGGCTAAAGAATTGTTCGAGAGAGGCGGATTCGAACTTACTAAATGGAGTTCCAATTCACCTGAATTGATGAATGATTTCTTGGAAGATGAAAAATCGGCCTTGTCTAAAGATTTCGAGATGGGAAATTTGTTGGCTGTCCTAGGTTTGAAATGGCAACCTGGTAGTGATTCGTTTTGTTTTTCAGTGAATCCTAATCAGTCTGTTACTACCAAACGTCACATTTTATCGGTAGTAGCACACATTTTCGATCCTTTGGGACTCTTGTCACCCCTAACTTTGTTTCTTAAATGTTTAATTAAACAATTATGGAATGCTGGTCTTGATTGGGACGATTCAGTACCTCCCTCTATTGCGCTTCAATGGGAGACATGTCAGAGGGAGTTCCCTTTATTGTCCAATCTCTTCATACCACGTCATTTAGGAGTGATGAATGATTCGAAAATTACTGTCATTGGTTTCTGTGATGCATCGACTTTAGGTTATGGTGGTGTGATCTACATAAAATCTCAAATGGATATGCAACCTGCAACTATCACATTGTTGTGCGCTAAATCAAAAGTCGCGCCATCTAAGACTTTATCTATACCTAGGTTTGAATTATGCGCGGCGCTCTTGCTCGCTGAATTAATACAGGTTGTTGTCTCTGTTTTGAGCCTTCGTTGTCACGTGACTCGCGTTGTTGCATTATCGGATTCAACTGTTGTCTTACATTGGATCAGGGGCTGTCCATCTAGATGGCAATCTTTCGTCGCTAATCGAGTTACGAAAATTCAAGACTGTCCTATCAACGACTGGTTACACGTGGCAGGAAATTCAAACCCAGCTGATCCCATTTCAAGAGGTTTATCCCCTTCTGAAATAATTAATCATGATTTGTGGTGGTCTGGCCCCTCTTGGCTAATGTTAGAAGAGAGTGATTGGCCCGTCAAGGTCGATCTGGAATCTATAGAGTGTCTACCTGAGGTCAAGGTTCACTCAATTGTCACTGTAGTACAGTCGGAAAATTCATCTATTAATTCGATTCATCTTTTAATTGCTCGTTGTTCGAACTACCAACGTCTATTGCGTATCATGGTGTTAATATTGAAAGTACTTCGTCTATTGCCTAAACCTCATGAATTAGATTTCGATTCGGTGGAAAAACATTTGTGTAAAGTCGTACAAAAAATTCATTTTTCAAAAGAATTACTGGATTGAAAGCTGGGAAAGAATGTACTTCTCATCTTCAACAACTGTCACCCTTTCTTGATCATGATATTATTCGTGTGGGTGGACGTTTACAAAATTCTGAGTTGAATTATGACAGCTGTCATCCGATTATATTACTGAAAAATGATCCATTGGTCAAGCTTTTGATTGATTATTTTCATGAAAAGCACTGTCACGCTGGACCTCATTTATTGGCGTCTATTTTGAGACAAAAATATTGGATTTTATCAGCCCGTGTCCTTATAAGGAGTCATGTACGAAAATGTAACAAGTGTTTTCACTATCGTCCCACTCTTACACCGCCGAAAATGGGCAATCTGCCAGCCTGTAGAACTCTGTCGTCTAAACCATTCGTCCAATGTGGAGTTGATTATGGTGGACCCATTCGAATCACCATGGCCAGGCGTCGGAATCCTTTCATATTTAAATCGTACATTTGTCTTTTTGTCTGTATGGCAACTAAAGCAGTTCACATTGAATTAGTTTCGGACTTATCGACCCAAATGTTCTTATCAGCTTTTCGCCATTTCCTTGCTCGATGAGGTCCTTGTAAGGTCATGTATTCCGATAATTGTACCAACTTCGTCGGCGCCTATGATGAGCTAATAAAATTGTCACGGATGCTGAACTCCAAGGAATATCAAAACCTGCTCCAGAATGAACTTGCTGATCATAGCATTGAGTGGAATTTCTTCCCGCCAGGTTCACCTCACTTCGGCGGTCTTTGGGAGGCGAATATAAAATCAGTAAAGTCACACCTGTTTCGAGTTATTGGTAACCAGCTGTTGACTTACGAAGAATTGAACACTGTCTTAGTTCAAATTGAGGCTGTACTTAACTCACACCCGTTATGTCAAATGAGCGCGGATCCGAGTGAACCCCTCGCCCTCACACCGGCTTATTTTCTCACTTTGACACCTCTTAAGTACCTTCCTATGTTAAATGTGGAAGATCGTCCAATGAATCGATTGGATCGGTTTGAATTAGTCAATCAAATGGTTCAGTCTTTCTGGAGTCGTTGGCACAAAGAATACTTACATGAATTACAAACCCGTGTGAAATGGTGTAAGGATTCCACCCCTCTCACGGTTGGTACAATCGTCCTAGTGGATCAACCAAATGTCGCACCGTTGAAATGGCCTCTGGGGGTGATTGAGGAAGTATTTCCCGGTGCTGACGGTGTCGTTCGAGTGGCTATGGTGCGGTGCGCCAATGGGCGCTTCAAAAGGCCGGCTACAAAGTTGTATCTGTTGCCTACTCAATAATTTTCCTTTTGCATTTTTTGTTTTATTCTCGTTTTGTTTTATTTTTATTTCTTTCGTTGTTTATTCATTGTTTTTTCGTTTCTTTGTTCTCTAGCCTTGTCTGAAAATAGCTTTTCAGCCGGGGGGGATGTTGGAGCCAGCTCTAGTTTTCATTTTTCGTTTTTGAATTGGACGCGCGCTCCTCATTCAGTTCGTATTTCTTTCACTTGAGTGTGTCATGCTCACTAGCCGGTAGGCTGTTTCTTTCAGTTCAGTCTCACTTTGTAATAGCTTGCCTCGAGTCGGGAATTGATATTATTCGTCGATCATTCCCAGAAGAAAATCATTCTTCAAATTATTATTTTTTTGTTAATGTTAAATCGTACACCATAAACCTACGTTTGGAAGAGTGTTTGCCAAACTCCCTTTAGTTGAAAGTTTTAAACTATTATTTTTCGATTGGAAAGTTCACCGATCTATAGTCTTTAAAGACATTGTAAATATCTCGTCAGAAATATATGTGCAGCGTTATATGATGGAAGCCGAATTTACCAACAGTAGATGACAATTAAGCTTGCCTTTTCACCATCCTTGATTCATCTCCTACCTCGGGGACACCTGAATACCTTACCTGGGAGTTGTAAGCTCAATAATATGAATATTACATTAGGTACTCTGCAGATTTTCGGTGAGTTGTTCTTTTATATATTCATTGCATGTACTTGTTTCTGTAGAGATATCACTTGTTTCTTTTCTATTCAATACAGTCCACTTTACATCAAAATTATTGATTACCAATTTAAAATCAATATAAATTTCGTAAAGTTGAACCTTAGAGTTTACACACAGTATTGTGAGCTTTAAAAAAAAAAATATATATATATATATATATATATGTATATTTGATACTGGTACGTGGACTTCAATTCGGTTCAGAATTAGACAAATTGAAACCTGTTCAGTCTATAGATTTACTAGAACATACTTTGGTCAATGACTAATAATTAATAAAAATAACAATTCAAAATCTCAGGGTATGTGTGTTCGTGCCATGCATGGAAATAAGCTTCCTACATATATCAATAAATTCATAAAAGAGTTCTTATAAACTATATGATAGTATTCAACACGTTGCGAATTTCTTAAACTTGAATAAATTTATATAGCGCTTTGATCAATTCCCCAATTCACTGATAAAGGCCTGCTAATGTGCTCATTAGAAACTAATACACTCACAATAATGATGTTCTTGTAGTTCTTGTGGAATAATTAATTATCTCCGATAATTAATTGGCCAGGTCCTTTTCATCTCCGCGGGGCTTGTGTATGGTCCAGATCTCTTATAGATTTCTATCAGTATTAAAAATATATTCACAGGAATAAATTACAGTTAAGAACTCTTTAACAACACTGAGTTTACAAATAATCAAACATTAATTACATATACTTGACATTTGAAAGGGGATTGGCTTGATGTTTTTTTAAAAAATTAATTGGAAGAAAAAACCCTAATCTCTATGTGCTCCTCACAGGTCGAGATCACAAGCCAGAGAGAATGATTTTCAGAAAAATTTCATCTCTTCCTTAAACGATTGATGAGCTTTCCTCTGATTGGCTTTCTAATCTCAGTAAGACATGATGTAATTGGTTACTTAAGATTCAGGGTTTCTCCAACTTTGTTATACAAAGGTAAATAAAAGTTTATAAATAAATTAAATAATAGTCTGAGAGTATTCCAATAAATAAATCTCGATATATGATGCTATAATACGATATACATTTAATTTTTCATGTAAGTTTTGTGTACTCTTGGTTTTCATACTTTTTTAGATTTCAATAAATACTCGAGTAACAATAATATTCGTTGTTATTTATTTACATAAACCTTCCCTAGTATATATAATAAATATTTTATGAGTAAAAATTATAATTCAATTCATATTGGTTGATCGAACAATCAGCTGATTTGTTAGATATCGATTCAACAGATTGTTGATTGATCCTAGATCGATTGATGTATTAAATCAAAACAAAGGATTCTAACCTCAAATTGTACATGCAATCTTTTATTTTTTATAATCTTCCAATAATAAACAAGCCACTTTATAATTTTATTTACTGCCAAAGAATTCTCATTATTGTTTAATTACAATTTTGTATGGTTCTCTTATCGCTTTGGATAATATGATTACTCTTTATCATAAATAATATTTGATTTTGCTTGAGTGGTACCTTGACAAGGCTATCTATTCTTTTCATTTTACAATCCTACTAAAGCTCAGTTGTTTACTTCAAAAGTATTTTATGGTGTTAAAACTCCATGTCACAATATATATGTAACCGAACTAGGGGTTGGGGTGGTGCGGCAGAAAAACAAAGATGTCCGACAAATGCTTATATTCTATACCCTTCTCCTTCGGGGCACAAGGGTGGCCTTGCCAAATTCTCTTATTAACTAACTGCAAGAATAAAACTATCTCAACAGAATATAATTACTACAGGTTCTGAAACTCCAAAATTTATACTACTAATCTTGATGAATATCAGAAATCTATAATGAGCACAATATTTTCATTCACAAGATTTGGTTGATTAAAATAAGAGAACAATTCTATCAGTGGTCAATACTTGTCCCAGAATCTACAAGACTATTCTACTAACTTCAATGAATATCAAAAATCTATAGCTACCACAGTATTCTCATTCAATGATAATTGGTTAATTGAATTAAAGAACAGAACTATAAGTTGTCAATAATTGTCCCAGAATCGACAAAATTACCCTACTAGCTTCATTGAATATCAAGATTCTATAGCTAACACCGTAATCTCATTCAATAATAATTGGTTACTTGGATTAAAGAACAGAACTATAAGCTGTCAATAATTGTCCCAGAATCGACAAAATTACCCTACTAACTTCAGGGAATATCAAAAAGGAAATAAACTAAAATTACACAATAAAAGATTCAAATTATAAATTCTCCAATAAGGATTCAAATGAAATTAGAAATTAAATTAACAAACTCAAAGACAAAAACTAAAATTCGAAAATAAACTAAAATTACACAATAAAAGATTCAAATTATAAATTCTCCAATAAGGATTTAAATGAAATTAGAAATTAAATTAACCAACTCAAAGACAAAAACTAAAATCGGATTAATGATTACAAAATTAAAATTGTTCAATAGCCTAAACAGATGACACATAAACTCTCCAATATAGATTCAATTTAAAATCGAAATTAAATTGTCAAAAGTCAAAGAAAAAATCTAAAATTGAATGAATGATAAAAATTTAAAAATCGTTCTATAACCTAATCAAAATAACAATATCCACAGGTCATCTACTCTCTTTCTCTTTCCATTAGAAGCTATCAGAATAATTATTCAAAATTTTTGTTACTTGTTAAACAAAACCAAAGGGAGCCCGCCCTAGTCTGCCTGCAGTTAAAAACAACTAATTTTGGACTGAATTCGATAATAGGTAAATGTTCGAGTTTTTCACTCACCAATCGCCATCAATAGTAAAAGAACTGATAACACCATTATGCTGTAAGGATAGTCCAGTGGAACCCATCCAGGCTGGATACGCTCGCTAACACTGTCTCTCGGCTACTGCACCGTTTTTTAAAATTCTATTAGCAATGAGCTAATATTTCTCTAGCCTGGGAAAAGTTTTCCCACTAGAATAAAAATCATGCCACTGTCAAGAGAGAGAAAGAGAGTACTAATTCTACTTGAGTTAGACAGAGACACTGTCTTGCGCTGTTGCTAATGCCAGGCGCTAAAATGCTGAGGCATCAGCCATTGTTAAAATCACCATCACTTTTTCATCAATATGATTTCCACTCTATTACATATATATATATTACATTTTTATATATTTATATATATATATATATATTACATCATATCTCGCACTAAAATACCTTAATGGCAGCCTTTAATTTCAAGTAAGAGCTAGCAATGGGAAGGCATATGCATTTATTCTTCTATTTATTGTGAGTTTATATCTCTTCAAGGTCTTTGGTCTAACTGATAAGAGGAAAAAAACGTCATATCCGGTTCGTTCACTGATCAAGTCATCATTTTCTAACTGATGGAAAAGAACGTAGAGTAGCTGAACGTAAACAGACATGGCTGAGTACAAGGTTGTTTACAATTTATAATCTACTCCATTATAATGTATTTGGGAGCACAGAAATGCATGATTATATAAATTCAATAATATTTCTAATATTATCCAAAGCATTTTTAACAACTCCAATCACTTGATGGTTTTCATTTCAATTTATTATACAATGAGATAGGTTAGGTTCTAGTTTTGTTTACAAAACAAGCAGCAGAGAAAACATCTGTCAGTCATGACTCATGAGCAACCGTTCAGCCACAGAATACATACAGGATGGAAGGTATCAATTTTGTTAGAAATTAAAACTACCGCTATATTACGACAATGCTACACTTTCGTTCAAGATGGCGGATTTTGACGTCAGGATACTAGCCAACTTTCCAGAAATAGAGTACTAATTCTACTTGAGTTAGACAGAGACACTGTCTTGCGCTATTGCTAATGCCAGGCGCTAAAATGCTGAGGCATCAGCCATTGTTAAAATCACCATCACTTTTTCATCAATATGATTTCCACTCTATTACATTACCCTCCCCTTCAAATAAGAGGGTGGGTTTCACTTGGGGAGCTTTGCTCCGTCACTTTCACAAGCACTGGAGCCTTGCTCCGTCACTGGCACAGGATTCATCTCGATGCACTCTGCTGCTGGTTGGTCTTCTGCTGCTGATGATGGTCCTGGGGTTGGAGTAGTCACGACCTTGTGGCTTCTCCATGGCAACTGTAGAGATCCCCTCCAGTACAGCAGGATTGCACAGGTGGTGACCGCCAAGAGGCCTCCACCAAATGCCAGCAAGATGATGGTGGTGTGCTCAGCCTCTGCCTCAAGGTCAAAATCTGCCAATCTCTGGTGGATGTTGTCCAGGGTGGTCTCGGGTAGGCCTGAGGTTCCCCTCCAATAGGGTCCCTCCTGCTTTATGTCGCTCATCAACTTCTGCAGCTCTGGTGGCCCCTGGGTGTTCCTAGGAAGTTGGAGCACCATGGGCAGGGGTGCTGCCATGGTCAATACTCGCTTGGGCAGCTCCAAATCCCCTCCAGCTCTAGTAGTTGGTAGCAGGTCATAGAGGTTGGTGGAGAGGGTACAGCCAGCTGTTGCTTTGACCTCACCAAGGCCAGTGATGTCAACTTGGGTGACGGTGGTCTTGTCTCCTTGCCGGCAGTGGGACACCAATCGCTCAGAGGTGGCCACGCTGTAGATCCACACGTTTCTGGGTCCATCCCAGATCCAGGTATCAGGGGGTTGGCCCAGTAATGCAGTTCTAGGGCAAAGTTGTAGGGCTGTGGCTGAATCCTCCAGGAACAGCACACTCAGACAGGATAACTGGTGACTCTTGAACACAGGCAACTGAGCTGGGCAGATGATTACCTCGCCAGGTAAACATTGGGCAAGCAGCTCTTGGGTTGGTTCTGCATATCGTTGCCGATCCTCACTGATGAGGAGGTGATGCTGGTGTAGATGCACATGGGTTGCCAGGCGGTTGGTCTGATCTGCAACCGGGATGGAATGGGCCTGAAACAACTCAAATCGCCTTCCTGCTTTCGTCAGTGGTAAGTCTACCAGGATCTTGATGATGCCATCCACTGAGATTGCCCGAGTCTGAGCTAGCCGGTAGTAGTGATAAGACTGGTCCGGCCCCTCTAACAGCCCTAACCCCCTTGGCAGACTAGTTTGGACTTTGACAAGAAGTTTCCCTAACTCATAAGGAGTGATTAAGCCTACGCTAAAC
Organism: Nilaparvata lugens; assembly: GCF_014356525.2. NCBI lineage: Eukaryota > Metazoa > Arthropoda > Insecta > Hemiptera > Delphacidae > Nilaparvata > Nilaparvata lugens. The sequence goes on along the minus strand of NC_052504.1, from coordinate 21,221,276 downwards.
TTATTCCTAGATACCTTTTCTATGGCTAACAACAAATTTCTTAATTCTAATAACCCAGTCATGACCGCCAGCTCTAAGTCCTGTAACTTAGTCGTGATGTTTACTGTAATCTGTAAAAGTGTGTCATCTTTTGAGATTTTCTGATTCACCTGGTTTGCCCATGCACCAATTGCTTCTGCTTCCTCGCTGAATCTTGCCACAAGTTGTCGGATCAGTACGGTATTTGCCTGCGTTCGTCGGCTCAGCTGTCGGGTTACAGTTACGTGTTCATGCTAAAGGTGGACAATCTCTGCGGTTTGTCCCTTCAGATGCTCTATGGTTCTCTCGAGGTGCTCCACATCCTCCTGCTCAGCTGTTCCAAACAGCATTCTCATTACTTTTCCTCCCAGGTTCATCAGGCCTCGACGAGGTCGTCCTGATGGTAATAAGTCCTTCAAGGCTTGTCCAGCCTCTTCCAGTTGAAGCCCTGAATTAATCAGGCGATTCAAAAACTCCTTATACACTTCTAACTTTGGTACTCTGACACTTGCCTTCATCCATGTAGCCTGAGCAGCCTCCACCTGGGCTCTCAGCTCCCCTATTCCTTGACAAATCTCGGTTGCATTAATTGATACTATTATTCGCCAACGGTCTCCAGTCAACAGCACACTCCCCTGTCGCACGAACCACACCCCTAAGTCCTTGGACTTATGATCAGAAAGGGTTGGTTGTCCTGTAAAAATAAAACTGTCATGACTCCTAGGTTCTCAGTTATTCTTCTGTTACTTACTCACTTTTTACTTTCTATCTTCAGTTTCTTGTCCAATCAAGCTATTACAGTCTGGGCTTCTTCTACAATATTCCCAACACTTCTCTGCCCACATCCCCAACAAGCACCCCCTACTCAGTTCAGAAGTGGCTTGCTGGTTCCTTAGGCAGTTAAGTTAGGGAGGGTACTCTGTTCCTCAATGGGTAGGGTGATCGTTGGGTCACCCTTTCTTCTTCTACTTCTTCTGGTTCATAGGTGACATCATTTGGGTCATCTACTGGTACATCTGGGCTGGGAAGATCAAAGATTTCTTCTTCTTCTGGGTCAGCATTATTTTCTCCCTCAACCTCCTCTGGCTGTGGTCCTGGATCTTCCTCATTGTCTGTCTCTTCCTCCGAATCTACTAGCAGTGGATAATCTTCCTCATTAGAGTCTTCTGGTTGAGGTACTGGGGAAGTTGTCAATTCTTCTTCTGGTTGAATTTGATCTTCTTGCTCCACCTCTCTTCCAGTAGCTTTCCCCTCCAGGCAGGGCTTCATCCGATTGATGAGAACTATCACTTGCCGACCATCTGGCAAGTTCAACATGTAGTTCACGTCAGAGATTTTCTTCTTTATTTGGTAGGGACCTCCCCAAGGATGATGCCATTTCTTTGCATCTCCTGGTCTTAGTGCTGGGTCATGTAAGTAGACCATTTCTCCCTCCCGAAAATTTCTAAGTTTTCTGTCTTTGTTAGTTGTCTGTAGTCTCCTCTCAGCAGATTTGCTGGAGTTTCTGAAGGCTTCACTAAATGCTTCTTGTAGCCAGTGCTTCAACTGTTTTACATGCTCTTCCACAGGGAGCCCCTTTAGATCATTTGGAATGAGGAATTCCCCTGGTAAAATCATTTCTCTACCATGTTGCATGTAATGTGGTGAATAACCTGTTGATGCATGAGCCACACTTCGATAAGCCATGAGGGCATATGGGATCCACTGGTCCCAGTCGGTCCCATCTTTCTGCACAAAGTGTGCAATACTATCATTCAAGGTTCGATGAAGTCTTTCTAGGCACCCATTTGCTTGGGGATGATATGCAGTGGTGCGCAGTTTATTGATTCCTAGAAGCTTACATGTGGATGTCAATAGTTCTGATAAGAAGTTTCTGCCCTGGTCAGTCAACAATCGATCTGGTACTCCATGTCGGGTGATAATGACTCTTACGAATGCCCTAGCCACAGTTTCTGCAGTCTGATTTGGCAAAGGAATACCCTCAGCATATCTGGTGAAATGGTCAATAAAGCTGAGAAAGTATCTATTCCCAGAAGTACTAGTGGGTAATGGGCCAACAATATCTAGGCTGACCATTTCCATAGGTCTGGTTGGCTCGTAGGCTTTGACCAATGGTGCTGCCAGTGAGTTTGGGGTTTTTTGCAAGGCACAAGAGTGGCAACTATTCATGTAAGCCTTCACCTCATTGGCCATTCCTTGCCAATAGCATCGCTGCCTGACTCGTGCCAATATGCGTTCCACCCCAGGATGACCTGCCCATGGGGCATCATGGTTGATCTCCAACACTTGCTTCCTGAGGGATCTTGGTATGGCCAATCTCCAGGAAGATTTATCAGGATCACCATTTGTCCACCAAATAATACCATCCTCAGTAGTCCCCTTTTGAGTCTTTACCAACTCTGTGCACCAGTCATCACTCTGCTGCTGGGTCTGTACTAACTCATCATCCAGTCCTTGTGTCACAACAGTAGTCATGATTCTCCTACTTAAGGCATCTGCATTTGAGTGGTGCTTTCCAGGTTTGTGTAACACCGTATAATCATATTCGGCCAGTCGTAAGGCCCATCGGGTGAGTCTTGATGATGGATCCTTCAAGCTAAGCATCCAGCGGAGTGCTGCGTGATTGGTTATCAAGGTGAATGTCCGACCCAACAAATAGCAGCGGAACTGCTGAGTAGCCCACACCACTGCCAGTAGTTCACGTTCTGTCACTGAATAATTTCTTTCAGCTGCATTCAGTTGCCGGCTAGCATAGGCTACCGGCTGTTCTCCCTTATCTGTCACTTGAGAAAGAACAGCTCCAATAGCTGTGCCAGATGCATCTGTGGCTAGTAAGAATGGTTGGCTGAAATCTGGGTATACCAACACCATGTCTGAGCACATTATATCCTTGAGCTGTTGAAACGCCTTTTCCTGCTCGGTATCCCAATGATATTTCACATCTGACTTGGTGAGAGAAGTAAGTGGTTTAACTAACTCAGCAAAACTGGGGACAAATCGGCGGTAATAGCCTGCAAGGCCCAGGAATCCCCGCACCTCTCGGACATTCTTTGGGGTTGGAAATTTCTTCACCGCCTCAATTTTCCCTGGGTCAGGTTTGACGCCATCAGAGGTCACCACATGTCCCAAGTAGTTTACTTCTGGTTGAGCAAAATGACACTTCTCAATGTTCACCTTCAGGTTGGCTTTTTGTAGAATTGCAAAGACATTCTCCAGTCTTTCAGCATGTTGGGTGATTGTGTCACTGAAGATCACCACATCATCCAAGTAGACTAGACATTCTGATCCCTTGATCTTTGCTAGCAACTGGTCCATCATTCTTTGAAATGTTGCAGGCGCTCCAGTTAGGCCAAAGGCCATCCTCTCATATTGGAAATGTCCACCAACGGTGGTGAACCCAGTCTTCTCACGATCTTCTGGTGCAATCGGAATTTGATGATAGCCGCTGTGTAAGTCAATAGTGGAGAAGTACTTGCACCTCCCCAAATTCTCCAAGGTTTCGTTGATTAATGGAAGAGGGTAAGCATCTGCTTTTGTTATCTCATTCAGCGCTCAGAAGTCAGTGCAAAATCGCCACTTTGCACTGCCATCCGTTGTTTTCTTCTTCACAAGCACCACTGGTGCCGACCACGGGCTGGTTGATGGAGAGATGATCCCTTTGTCAAGCATGTCTGCCAGATGCTCTTCTACAACAGGATGGAGATGATAGGGCACTCGATATGGTCGTTTGGCTATAGGTGCTGAGTCAGCTGTAGGGATGCAGTGTTGAACATTCACCTGACAACCATCTCTACCTGGCTCTCCAAATAGGTGTTGATACTTTTCCAGCACTACCTGAATCTGTTCTGCTTCTCCTCTTGGTAGGTGCTTGGTCTTTTCAACAAGGGTCTCTTGCAGTTTGCCACTAGTTTCTAGGGAGCTGATGGCATGTACTTGGAATGGTTCCACTTGATCATCCTCCATTTCTAGGAAATCTACTCTCCCCAAATATTGCTGTTTATCTATCTGAATGGGAGCAGCTGTCAAGTTCATCACTCTCACAACAGTGTTGCCAGCCCTTGATACATTGAGGCTGCGACCAATGCGGATTCCAAGTTGTGGTTGATTCAGGGGCTCTGTTACAAATAATTGACCATCTGCCAAGTTTGTCTGTGCCTGGACTGCCATTTCTGAATAAGCTGGGATGGTGTGATTTTTGCTTGCAGAGATCCAGTTCATGTTGTCTTGGGTATCCTCCCTTAGTCTCCATATTGTTGACACTTGAGGAGACTGCATATTTGTCCTCACTGGGTTAGGTCCCTGAACCAGAGCTTGAGTGGCAGCTCCCTTGATATTATTTGTGCCAATAACTGAGGTGGCAACCCCCGTGAAGGTAATGATCTGGCTCTTGGCATCAATCACTGCCCCCAATTTCTTCAAGACATCCCAGCCAATTAATCCATCTCCTGGTATGTCCACTGTAGCTATTACAAATTGATGGGTTACTTGCAAATTTGCCACATTGCAAGTAACTTCTTGAGTGCCCAGGATGCCCAGAGCTGCGCCTGTAACTCCTCTAGCTCGAATACCTGCAGCCTTGATGGGAACCCCTGGAATTGCTTCTCTCAAAATACAAATCTCAGCTCCTGTGTCTACCAGCAAGCTTTTGGTCAGCCCCATTATTTCCACCTCCACCATTAGCCCACTATTGGTGGTGTTGATGCTGGGAGTCCGCTTATATAGTGTTTCCGAGTCTACTGGCTGGGAAACAAGGTGGTTCCCGGCCCCTCCCCGTTTGGGGAACCAGTTCGCTGTTGGGTCTTGTCAGCTACCACTTGGTCTGCGGGTTGGGTCCGCCTCTGTGGGCAGTTGAACGACAGGTGATCCCTTTTTCCACAAACAAAGCAGAATCGACTACCACCTCTGGCATTGGTGTTGCGCTGCGCCAGTTGGTTATTGCCAGTTCGCCACTGGCCCTTGGGTTGGGTGCTTCTCCATCCATCATGATTGGAATTGTTGGACCTACATTCCCTTGCATAGTGTCCAGGTTTCCCGCAGGCAAAACAATTCTGTTTGCTAGCTGGTGGTACTCCAGCTTCCACTCGGGCTACTGCTGCAGCACAACCTGTTGCTCCTGGGTCAGTCTCCACCATGAAGAGATTTGGGTGATTTGGTTGTAACATATTTAAATCTGGGTAGATAAAAAGCCCTAACAGAAATAGTAATAGGTCTAAAAATAAAGTAATTGGCTAATATCGCCAAGCAGATAATAAACAAGATTAGATAGCATCAGCTTGTTCTGGCTAAATGGTACAAGAATTTAAAAAGGATTTAAAGGAAGTTTACTACTCATAAATAGATTATTTATAAAATATTTGAAGATTGAGGTTATATGGATGTATTCACGGATCGGTGACCTAGAGATCGATCAAACCGAAGAACGTAGAATCTGACCAAAACCCCTTGGCAGAGCTTTATTGCATTCGGATGGTGTGCAATGTGAAAAAACACCCGTCCACGTGGCTAATTATTAGGTAGCATGGAATTAATATTAATATATAGAATATTAACTAGCATGCAAAGAGCATAAATAAAAAACCAAATAAAAATAATTTAATGTATTCAGGAAATAAGAGTTACCAGGCGCATGAATACCTAATAAAAATTTGCATGCACCAATAGTAAAACGGCAGTTAATAGGCGGCAACTGTAGGCCAATTCAAAAATATTTATATATATTTATATAAATGTACTAGATTTTGTGTAAAAATTTGTGTAATCTATATTATCAATATGGCTCGAATGCAAAGAAATTATTAATCATATAATCTAAGCAATATTTTGGCATTTTTTGTAAGATCTATTTGAATTTAATGGCGGAGGATTGAGATATTTAAATTTTATGCTAATTTGAAAGTCGGAAAGAGGATCTGTAAAACTTGAAAAGGAAGAACCAGCACTCGCCAGCCAGATGCCACCATAAGAGGACCCCAAATATTTTAGAGCGAAGTACCTTATTAATAATTTTGTAAAAATTAAAGTTAAAGTAAATTATTAAATTTCTTAAAAGACTTCGTGATGCTATTGTGAAGCAGAAGTCATTTTTCATTTTTTATTAAATTTATAACCCCTTGGAGGAGACGATTCCGGCTACCATATTCCCGGACCACATGGAGTTGGATCGACATCGGCGGCTTACAAGAAGATTTTCGACACGTGAGTGATTAATTTGAATTAGTGATGGGCGCCCTAGTGCTTCGAATTAATCTAATGATCAAAGCTAACTCGCCGAAAGGGTTTTATTATAAATTGAGAAATTAATAAGAGTAATACTTGCGCAAGTAAAATTAGTATTAAAGGTATTTATTGAAAGAAAAATATAGATCAATATTTCAGAAATTTCTATTAAATCAAAGAAGTACAAAATCTAGGCTATCAAACATATGCATATAATATTTAATTTTTTGCAATACAATTTGCGATAATTTATTATAGTTCTAATTCACTAGATGAATGGCTCTACCTATTCCGTCAGGTGCCGAATCTTGCACCCTGAGATAAAAATATATATATTCGATACAAAGAAATCTACTAAGTACTAGAGATTTTAATATATATATATTTGGATTATTAGTGGCTAATTTATCAAGCTGATATTAAAGCACATATTTTTGATTGAATTGTCCAAGTCGACAAGTATTAGCAAGTGTATATCGCAGCTACATGCAAAAGAATGCATATGATTTTAAGATAAAGGCACATGGTAATGATTCGTGCCATAAATCTAGAATATAAAGTTAGCCTGTGATATTTTATTGATTTCAATTATTGTTCTATTTTTATATTATATTTTTATCGCTCTTTATATATTTCTTGCCTCGATTTATTTTTTGCATTATTTGTGTAATATATGTATGAAACGTTCATGGTGTGCAATTTATTTTTTATTCCTCAACACTATAGTATAAGTATCATTTTTATATATATTTATTATTTATTGAATTACAAGAGTTATAGGAGAAGCCCATATCTAGGCCTATCAAGATTTTTTAAGACTGAATACTATTAGAAAACCACGACCTAATTATATCAAATCTCATGCTTTACCGACTGATGCCAAGCAGGAGGCTAATCGTTATTTAAATATAAAGAATAACGTGACAGAAAGACATGTCGTACCAACGTGGGACTGATGATGAGAGCCAAGCTCATTGAATAATTATTTGAAATTAGGTCAATAACCATAGTGAAAATTATAGATAACTTATACGAGTTGTGAGGAAAACTGGCGAAGGGAATTTGTATTACTTTTTGGGGAATCAATAGCTTTAAATAAAGAGAATTATATGTTTTAAAGAAAATTTTATATTATTAGTACTGTAGAAAATAGATTTTATAGAGAGAGCTATTATATTTTATGGGCCTAAACTGCTAGTCAGAAATCAATGAATAGTATTATTATATTATAAGAGCTTAAGTAATAAATAGGTTACCTGGCTTGTAATGTCCATAGGCCTATCCTCATTTGTGTCCTTATTAATGCCTTGTTGGCCAAAACTTTCACTTTTTTAACAAACACTTGACACTTAATCCATTTTTAAAATATGAGTCTCTTTTCGTCCACGCAAAGTAAGGTAGCAGACACACTGCAGACGGCGATAGTAGCGGAGATCGACGCTGAGGGGGGCGCGATGGAGTCCAACACCCAGATCTCTTCAATCACCGCCAAGAATCCTGTGAACAGTAATAAACCGTTAAATGTCTCCCAAGAAGCAATAAGAAGGGTTATAGTAGAGGGGATGATCAAGTCATTTTCTAATAGTTTAGAAAAAACAATGACCATGGCAATGAAGGACTTGAAGGCGGAAATGAAGGAAATGCGGGAATCATTGAAGGATACATCGGTAAGAACGGGTAAGGAAACTGCGGACACAATATCAGCATCTACCGCTGAAAATCAAGAACTAATTACAACCGATTTAACAGCAAAAATAGATACTGTCACTTGTGAGTTAAACGAAAGAATAGATAACCTACCAGCACAAAATACTTTGCAAATTCATGAAATAGCTCACCCAAATTCTGATATAAATCAAAACATAGTACAACTTGAAAATCAAATACATCAATTTCCGCACGAGAATCTAGAGCCTATTCCCATAGCAACGTTTGATTCACTACACAGTTTCAATGAATTAGGCCGTTTTGACAATACAGACCGCTATCTCCAACCTAAAGAATTTATAGATCAGATAAAACTAATTCAATCATTAACACCCACCTCTTGGAATTTTTGGCGTCTTCGTTTGACTGGTTTATTGATTGGCGAACCCCTGATGTTCTTTCGGAGTAGAGCCCATGAATTTACATCATTGGATGAGTTTGTAGCTGTCTTCCTGGAACAGTATTGGAGCAGAAGTAAACAGTTGGACGTGCTAGCGGACATTATATCATGCGATTTCAACCCTAACTTAGACGGTGCATGTACCACTTTCGTCACTGCCCTACAGTTTAAAAATTCTCAATTGAGTGAGCCCATTAACGAATCGGCATTAGCAAGTATTATTTTAAAGAAGCTACCGTATCAAGTTAGAATGGCACTCGCCACACAACCCATTACTGATTGCAAACAGCTGATAAATCATTTATATGGCATACAGTCTGCAATGGCAATATCAAACCACCGCTCAGACCAGAGATACGCACCAAATCAACATAATTCAAAATTTAATCAGCATAACAGCCAAAATTTATGAACCGGTATCATATGATCGCTACCGATCTGCTCCTCAATTTGAACGCCGCTATGAGCACAGGCAAAATGGTAACTGGAATAATGAAAAATTTCAAAATCGCACAACTAACCACTACGCCCAGCAGAGCAATCGTAAGAATCACTATGATGGCCGTGATCGATTAAACTCACATAATAATCACACACAAAACAATTACAACAGAAATTATAAACCGCCACCTCAACAAGTAAGCACAAATTATACATTAGCACATGCAATAGGATTGAATCAACAAAAAACCCGGAACCCAGCACCCAACGACCCGCCACCAGATATACAGAAAACTACAGCTAATAAACCAGGACTATATGATACACCCGATATAACAAGCACAAGCTCAAATGAAACAAACCAAGAAAAGCAGGATATTTCAACGTCATACACCACATTCAGAAGTGATTTACCGAAAACATTATTAGAAGAACCGAAAATATTAGAAAAACAGATGTTAATACAAGATAAACCACCACCAAAAACCACCCGCAAGCATCAACCTCTATTAAGTTTCCTGTTCCCCACCGAAGAGCAAACCCGCCGCCGAAGAGTCACTAATAAATAACATAAAAAGTTACCAGGAGGAGACCGCCACCATACTACCCGCTTTGAACGTCACACCCACGCATCAAGGGACACCACCGAAACAGACAGAGGACCCCAAGATAGAGGACGACACCAGGGAGGACGGACTACCGGATAAGAGGAGCGACCACCGCAAGGCCCGGAGACGGAGGCGCCCGAGGACACCCGACCGGCATCAGGACGAGGAGGACAGCATAAAGGACCGTAGGAGCATGCATCGCAAGGCCCGGAGGCGGAAGAAACGGAGGAACCGCGCACGCGCATACCGGCCGCATGCACGGTTCAAACGCCCGAAGAGGATTCCAGACCGGGACCAGGTTGGAGAACAGACCACCGACGTCATGCATCCGCGGCACATACGTTTCAAGAGGGCAAACCAGCTATGTGACCGGCAAAATGGATCAAAGAAATGGATTAAAAATGGAGCTACAAGAACAATTATGGATTCGTGCATGGGCAACAAGGAAATGGAAGATGGACTAATGAAGAATGGAAAGTGGCTAATAAGATTGGAAGAATTAAAAAATAATATTAAGAAAGTGAAAGTACCTGGATATTATATGATGAGAGATAATACTATTAAAGAGATGATAAATGTTTTGTTATGGTGTTTAATATTTGTTATGATGGCTGTGATAATATTGAAAAGTGATGCTATAATTAAGACCATGTTATTGTTGAAAGAATTTATTAGTGTTGATTGGAAGTGTTATATTATTGAATTGTTTATTATGATGATGAAGCCTAATAATGAATTTAAGTGGAAAGTATCAGATGAAGATGATTGGAAGCTTTATATTATAAAGTCGTTTATTGGTGTAACTAGAATTATAAAACAATGCCACTAAAGTGAAAATATCGAGACTCAACGGAATAAATAGAAATAATAAGGAAGAAAACAGAACCAGATCAAGGAATTGTTTTAAAAGATACACCAGATACATGGGCTTTAAATTCATGAAGATAAAATTATCAATTAGGACAGCCTCACCAACGGATAGCAGATAACCGAACGGCCTACAGCAACAATCTACAAACAGAATGCAAGAAGATGCAAGTAAATCACAACATTTCCACATGCAATATCGTCGAATTTAAAATAAATATGATAAGAAATCAAAGGAAAACAACACTATCAAGCCAATTACTAACCTTCCTTAATAAATTTAATATTGGTATAGGACCTTGTGGCAACAATCCAATGTTTTAATTCTTTCCAGCCGTTAGAAGCCTGCAATAAGGAAAAGAACAATTTTTAAATATGTAATTAAATTATATACATCAGATAAAAAAGGACACAAGCGGGGATAATAAAATTAAAATTTGTTAATTACCTTTTTAAGAGAAAAAATTGAGCAGTTAGGTTAGTTATGAAAGTCGATAGCAAATTCTGATGTAACATGTAACACTCTGAATTGTAGAACAGCGACCAGCTGACCAAAGCCACCCAAATCAAATGAATGTAATATCTGTTGAACATATGTTTATAAAAAGAAGTACTGTACCCAAAGAGTTATTTATTATTGTTATTTATTATATTTATTAATGTCGATATATTTATTTATATGTTTTTATATTTATTACTTTTAATTATGCCACGTTTGTTACCTGAAAAGACTTAAAGTGAATACCAGTTACCAAAACCAAAGAGCCATTAGCAAAAGAAAGTATTGTACCTGATGTATAGAAAATTATTTATATTAAGACCTAAGAAATACTATAAGATATAAGCCCAGAAGTTTATGAATCGAAATTATTGTCTAAAAGGAATCATTTATGAGAATTATGAAATGTGTGTAGTTAAGTTGGCGGCCCTGCAAGCGGCGAATTTAAAAATTACTGTGTTGTAAATGTTGTCAGGAGGAGTGCGTTTAGAAGTTTATATTTATGATATTTTTATGTGTGTTGAGGAGGAGAATTTGTTATTGTTTTTGATAAAGGTATAAAGGAGATGCAGCAAATATGTCTGCGAAATGTGATAGAAGTAGGAGAGTATAATTTATAAATAAAGTATAGTGTATATCAATGTATTGAAGGGTGGGTTTTCATTAAAAACATTGTGATTCTCAAATATTTTGAATTCAAACCCAGGGGCGCGTGTAACATATTTAAATCTGGGTAGATAAAAAGCCCTAACAGAAATAGTAATAGGTCTAAAAATAAAGTAATTGGCTAATATCGCCAAGCAGATAATAAACAAGATTAGATAGCATCAGCTTGTTCTGGCTAAATGGTACAAGAATTTAAAAAGGATTTAAAGGAAGTTTACTACTCATAAATAGATTATTTATAAAATATTTGAAGATTGAGGTTATATGGATGTATTCACGGATCGGTGACCTAGAGATCGATCAAACCGAAGAACGTAGAATCTGACCAAAACCCCTTGGCAGAGCTTTATTGCATTCGGATGGTGTGCAATGTGAAAAAACACCCGTCCACGTGGCTAATTATTAGGTAGCATGGAATTAATATTAATATATAGAATATTAACTAGCATGCAAAGAGCATAAATAAAAAACCAAATAAAAATAATTTAATGTATTCAGGAAATAAGAGTTACCAGGCGCATGAATACCTAATAAAAATTTGCATGCACCAATAGTAAAACGGCAGTTAATAGGCGGCAACTGTAGGCCAATTCAAAAATATTTATATATATTTATATAAATGTACTAGATTTTGTGTAAAAATTTGTGTAATCTATATTATCAATATGGCTCGAATGCAAAGAAATTATTAATCATATAATCTAAGCAATATTTTGGCATTTTTTGTAAGATCTATTTGAATTTAATGGCGGAGGATTGAGATATTTAAATTTTATGCTAATTTGAAAGTCGGAAAGAGGATCTGTAAAACTTGAAAAGGAAGAACCAGCACTCGCCAGCCAGATGCCACCATAAGAGGACCCCAAATATTTTAGAGCGAAGTACCTTATTAATAATTTTGTAAAAATTGAAGTTAAAGTAAATTATTAAATTTCTTAAAAGACTTCGTGATGCTATTGTGAAGCAGAAGTCATTTTTCATTTTTTATTAAATTTATAACCCCTTGGAGGAGACGATTCCGGCTACCATATTCCCGGACCACATGGAGTTGGATCGACATCGGCGGCTTACAAGAAGATTTTCGACACGTGAGTGATTAAATTTGAATTAGTGATGGGCGCCCTAGTGCTTCGAATTAATCTAATGATCAAAGCTAACTCGCCGAAAGGGTTTTATTATAAATTGAGAAATTAATAAGAGTAATACTTGCGCAAGTAAAATTAGTATTAAAGGTATTTATTTGAAAGAAAAATATAGATCAATATTTCAGAAATTTCTATTAAATCAAAGAAGTACAAAATCTAGGCTATCAAACATATGCATATAATATTTAATTTTTTGCAATACAATTTGCGATAATTTATTATAGTTCTAATTCACTAGATGAATGGCTCTACCTATTCCGTCAGGTGCCGAATCTTGCACCCTGAGATAAAAATATATATATTCGATACAAAGAAATCTACTAAGTACTAGAGATTTTAATATATATATATTTGGATTATTAGTGGCTAATTTATCAAGCTGATATTAAAGCACATATTTTTGATTGAATTGTCCAAGTCGACAAGTATTAGCAAGTGTATATCGCAGCTACATGCAAAAGAATGCATATGATTTTAAGATAAAGGCACATGGTAATGATTCGTGCCATAAATCTAGAATATAAAGTTAGCCTGTGATATTTTATTGATTTCAATTATTGTTCTATTTTTATATTATATTTTTATCGCTCTTATATATTTCTTGCCTCGATTTATTTTTTGCATTATTTGTGTAATATATGTATGAAACGTTCATGGTGTGCAATTTATTTTTTATTCCTCAACACTATAGTATAAGTATCATTTTTATATATATTTATTATTTATTGAATTACAAGAGTTATAGGAGAAGCCCATATCTAGGCCTATCAAGATTTTTTAAGACTGAATACTATTAGAAAACCACGACCTAATTATATCAAATCTCATGCTTTACCGACTGATGCCAAGCAGGAGGCTAATCGTTATTTAAATATAAAGAATAACGTGACATGGTTTAGATGGTTCACTGACAATCCTCTCCATTCGCTCCCCAATCTTGATGGCTGCCTCCAGGTTGGCTGATGGGTACAACTGTAGCATTGTTGCCGCTTGGCTCTTCAAACCTCGGATGAAGGATGTAAGGATGGTCTGGTCCATCTGTGTACGGGCCCAATCCCGCTGGCCAGGGGTGGTCTGTGGTGGTAGGGCCCATTGCCCCAGCATCCTACATCTATCTGCAAAAGCTCTTGCCGTCTCATCTGGTCGCTGGGTTGTCATCATCAGTTTGAGTAGATATTGTTGGGGATCTTGGGTTTGTCCAAATCTTTCTCTCAGGATGCGTTCCACCTCTGCAAATCCAACAGTTGGTTCAAACAGTTCTGGATAGGAGTCGAGACATGCTGCTGCTGTTCCTGTCACCTTCAGTCGGCAAATTAGTTTTCTATCTGTCTCCTCCCAGTGGCCGGTTTCTGAAGCTAGCCTTACATTCCTCAAGAGTTCCTCCACAGATGGCCCTGAAGCTTCGCCTGTGAATGGTTTTATCAGCGATTGTAGTGATAGGTCCTTTCTGACTCAGACTGGTCCTGATGCTTGCTGCTGTGGGGCACCTCCTTCTGTTTCCACTCTCTCCCTGAGAGAGCTGATGTCACTAGCCATTTGGTTTCGCTCTTCCATCAGTCGGGATATATGTTGTTGAAGCTCCTGTACCTCGTCTGCATTTGTTGGCGCATCTGCCGAGTTTGTTGGCGTTCCTGGCGGATTCGTTGGCATTGTTGCAGCCACCCAACACCTGACACCAAATTATGTAACCGAACTAGGGGTTGGGGTGGTGCGGCAGAAAAACAAAGATGTCCAACAAATGCTTATATTCTACGCCCTTCTCCTTCGGGGCACAAGGGTGGCCTTGCCAAATTCTCTTATTAACTAACTGCAAGAATAAAACTATCTCAACAGAATATAATTACTACAGGTTCTGAAACTCCAAAATTTATACTACTAATCTTGATGAATATCAGAAATCTATAATGAGCACAATATTTTCATTCACAAGATTTGGTTGATTAAAATAAGAGAACAATTCTATCAGTGGTCAATACTTGTCCCAGAATCTACAAGACTATTCTACTAACTTCAATGAATATCAAAAATCTATAGCTAACACAGTATTCTCATTCAATAATAATTGGTTAATTGAATTAAAGAACAGAACTAAAAGTTGTCAATAATTGTCCCAGAATCGACAAAATTACCCTACTAGCTTCATTGAATATCAAGATTCTATAGCTAACACCGTATTCTCATTCAATAATAATTGGTTACTTGGATTAAAGAACAGAACTATAAGCTGTCAATAATTGTCCCAGAATCGACAAAATTACCCTACTAACTTCAGGGAATATCAAAAAGGAAATAAACTAAAATTACACAATAAAAGATTCAAATTATAAATTCTCCAATAAGGATTCAAATGAAATTAGAAATTAAATTAACAAACTCAAAGACAAAAACTAAAATCGAAAATAAACTAAAATTACACAATAAAAGATTCAAATTATAAATTCTCCAATAAGGATTCAAATGAAATTAGAAATTAAATTAACAAACTCAAAGACAAAAACTAAAATTCGAAAATAAACTAAAATTACACAATAGAAGATTCAAATTATAAATTCTCCAATAAGGATTTAAATGAAATTAGAAATTAAATTAACCAACTCAAAGACAAAAACTAAAATCGGATTAATGATTACAAAATTAAAATTGTTCAATAGCCTAAACAGATGACACATAAACTCTCCAATATAGATTCAATTTAAAATCGAAATTAAATTGTCAAAAGTCAAAGAAAAAATCTAAAATTGAATAAATGATAAAAATTTAAAAATCGTTCTATAACCTAATCAAAATAACAATATCCACAGGTCATTTACTCTCTTTCTCTTCCCATTAGAAGCTATCAGAATAATTATTCAAAATTTTTGTTACTTGTTAAACAAAACCAAAGGGAGCCCGCCCTAGTCTGCCTGCAGTTAAAAACAACTAATTTTGGACTGAATTCGATAATAGGTAAATGTTCGAGTTTTTCACTCACCAATCGCCATCAATAGTAAAAGAACTGATAACACCATTATGCTGTAAGGATAGTCCAGTGGAACCCGTCCAGGCTGGATACGCTCGCTAACACTGTCTCTCGGCTACTGCGCCGTTTTTTAAAATTCTATTAGCAATGAGCTAATATTTCTCTAGCCTGGGAAAAGTTTTCCCACTAGAATAAAAATCATGCCACTGTCAAGAGAGAGAAAGAGAGTACTAATTCTACTTGAGTTAGACAGAGACACTGTCTTGCGCTGTTGCTAATGCCAGGCGCTAAAATGCTGAGGCATCAGCCATTGTTAAAATCACCATCACTTTTTCATCAATATGATTTCCACTCTATTACATATATATATATATTACATTTTTATATATTTATATATATATATATATTACATCATATCTCGCGCTAAAATACCTTAATGGCAGCCTTTAATTTCAAGTAAGAGCTAGCAATGGGAAGGCATATGCATTTATTCTTCTATTTATTGTGAGTTTATATCTCTTCAAGGTCTTTGGTCTAACTGATAAGAGGAAAAAAACGTCATATCCGGTTCGTTCACTGATCAAGTCATCATTTTCTAACTGATGGAAAAGAACGTAGAGTAGCTGAACGTAAACAGACATGGCTGAGTACAAGGTTGTTTACAATTTATAATCTACTCCATTATAATGTATTTGGGAGCACAGAAATGCATGATTATATAAATTCAATAATATTTCTAATATTATCCAAAGCATTTTTAACAACTCCAATCACTTGATGGTTTTCATCTCAATTTATTATACAATGAGATAGGTTAGGTTCTAGTTTTGTTTACAAAACAAGCAGCAGAGAAAACATCTGTCAGTCATGACTCATGAGCAACCGTTCAGCCACAGAATACATACAGGATGGAAGGTATCAATTTTGTTAGAAATTAAAACTACCGCTATATTACGACAATGCTACACTTTCGTTCAAGATGGCGGATTTTGACGTCAGGATACTAGCCAACTTTCCATTCTGTGGTTCATCTGTGATCACTAATCTGTGATCAGGATTTTTACTGAACGTAAAAAACACGATGGAATTGATCAGTGGCATTGAACTCAACCATGCAATCTCTTTCCCTGCAATTTTGAAGTTGAAATATATTATGAACAATCTACTACAATGAAATAATTCTCCTGGCAAACTGTAATTCTATCATCATTATTAACTTGAAAACAGTGTATTGAGAAAATAGTTACCGTATACTAATTCTGTGGAGATATCAATACTCATTGGTTCAATATAAATTATTCATTTTTTATTACTTTAAATTACTATTTAAAATTTTTGTAATGTGGAGATTATGTTTATAATATAAATTCAATAAAATTTGTTTGTGAGGGAATGAACCTTGTTTCGATGAAAGTTTGCTAATTCCACGTGCCAAGTCTTCAGCAGAGCTGCTAACAATGGCGGCAAAGAGTGGTGCTGTAATAATGTTTTGTGTACGGGGACTGTCCCCTGTTTCTGGTAACATATGCATCAAATATCGTCGGAAACATCATTGTTTTGTTCGCATGCGACCAGCGGAAAATTTCGCAGTCATTGTGAAGGGCTTTTCCGTGCCATCGAACAATGAATTAGAACGTCCTTTGTGGGACAATTTAGGAATTCACAAAACTCTGTGATCAGTGTGTATTAATTGAATTTTAATCAGTTACCAACAGAGCATTTAATTCCCAACTGGTGAATTTCTCATCTGTACGTTCTCTGGCTTGTGTACTCCAAAATAGTCCCAGATGGCAAAGAGTTACTGGATCGTTATCCCATGATGATTGGAATTCTTCCTTGAGCCTTTCATTGATGAAAATTTCACTACTTTACATATTATTATGCTTATAATCTTCACAATTGATCAATTTGTAAATGGAGCATGATCAGAAAGATATATTTCCTATAAGCTGATGAATGCTTTCACCGATCTACATCTAGTATATGGAATGAGCACATGTATTTTCATTTTAAATAATTTCCACATTAATAAAAATGTTAATTGTTCTATTCTATCGGGAGCAATTCGATATCGGGATTGAGTTATCGACTGATCGAGATATTAGATTGCTGATATTCTACTTAATTTGATTCTCTAACTGAATTCGAA
The DNA here is from genome assembly GCF_014356525.2 of Nilaparvata lugens. Taxonomy (NCBI): domain Eukaryota; kingdom Metazoa; phylum Arthropoda; class Insecta; order Hemiptera; family Delphacidae; genus Nilaparvata; species Nilaparvata lugens. Next base: position 21,203,601 of record NC_052504.1, on the reverse strand, counting down.
ATGAAGGTACTGTATACCTATGAAACAGGAATTTGAATTCAATTGACACTGGAAATAGCATTCATTACACTATTAAAGACAAGGCTGGGAATTCAAAGTATGCATTCAGTAATACTGATGAATGTCGCCAGTGATTTAAAAGATATTGTGTAATAATTTGTATATTTCATGTGTGGAATTCACGGCCTGATCACAGTCTAATTCAGTATACGTTATTGCTTGATTCTGCTGTTGTTATGTTCGTGAGATATTTCCTCCTAAATGCCCTTGAAAAAATGGGATGAGTTTCCACAGGAAAAATGTGAAAAACATTATTGAAAGAGCTTCTAACCCACTATGGAAATTATTATTCTCTTCACATTTCTCAAAAATTTCGTCGTAAGATGAGGACTCTGGCTCGTGAATGGTGGCTCACCCTGACTCTATCCGGTGATATCTGCTTTGTTTGAAGAAAATAAATAATATTGAGACTCAACAGAACCTATTTGAGTCATTCAAAAACATTCAGACCATTCTGAAACTCTAACAACAGTTGGGTTGCGCTTCACTGCTTCTGTGAGTGTTGTTTCTATGATTTGATGGCATGGTTTATGCAACATTTTCTCGTCACGTACATTGTGGCAGTGATTTATGGTCTTTCAACTTTACCAGAGTGAGCATGTGGCTGAGAGGGGACACTGTAGCATATTTCAAACAACTTTACTCCAGAACCAATTCACTCAAAGAACAATAATGTATTGGAATGCTATTTTGCTTATTTTAACAAATGATCTGTTCCCAGTGTATTCGTTTTATGTGCTGATTTTTCTCTGGAAGATTATTACACAATAGATAAGATTACATAAAAATTTGGCATCGAAGATAGTCTACAAGTTTATGAATTTCTAAGAAATACACATTTTGAAACATTTCTATTGAACCACAAGTTTCAAAGAAGGTGTAAAAGTTATTGGAAAGTTTGTTTGATTATTGAGTCTACTATTTCATGTGAGGTGTACTCATCTCAACTGTTAACTAGACAGGAAATTCCTCTTATTATGGAATGTTTAAAACTGAACCAGTAGGTCACAAACATGATAAATTATCTAGAAGAACCGAAACTGCAATATTGAGAGTAAACGAGAACTCCTCATTCCATGTAGTAACAGTGTAGCTCAACTAAGTTCCAATCAGCCTTGAGCTGAATAGAAACTTTGATAATTGACCAATGGAGAGTCGAGAGTAATACTTGCTCATTAGAGCGAAAGTTGTATAAAGTGATGTTCCTGTGTGAAAGCCGAATTAAACTCCTGGAATACAAATAAACTATCATTAATAGTAAATGTAACTAGCGTTAAGTGTTTAGTGTTTGTAGTCATTAGGAAAATCAATCAAGTTTTTCAATAAGTGAATATAACCAATAAATAATGATTATTCAAATCCTTTTCTTGCTTGAATGATTCATCCCTCCCCTTTTAGTTTTTTTTACAAAGTACTTTCTGATAACATATCATATATCTGATATCAAATACGAACACAAAACAATAGCGATGCAGTTTGGAATCAATAGGATACATCTTCAATGATGAATTGAATTACTAATAGAAATTATAACCAGACATAAATTTTTATACTACCATTAAAAACAATATAAAAACATTTTAAACTTTAAAAACATTCCAAACAGCAAGCTTCGGCCTACTTTGGCCATTTTCAAGTTTAAATGTGATCTCAATATTTGAATATTTTTTAAACTTTTTTAGATTTTATTTATATATTATACAGTTTTTGTAATTAAGCATTGAATGTGAAAAAGTTTGGAAACTTTTATATAATTAAAATTTCACAGTGAAAAATATTATAGTTATTATGACTGAAATTGACTCATCTAGAGCAATTTCATCCACAATTTGACACTTGTGACTCCTTGCATTTTCTTACATTTATAGTCAAGTATCTACACATTATCGTCTACTCTGGTATCAAAACGTCATAAAGCAGAATTTAGTGTACGCTATAAATTTGCAATTGACCTATTCATCTCATTAGGTTGTGTAAAGTACTTTCGGAATAAGCTTTATGCTGTTGCTAGACTTGCAGCATTGGAATATTAGTAGTGCAGTGCAGCACATTGGTTGTGAACAAACCGTGCTAATGTTTCAGCAAGTTTGAAGCGGGCCCTCCAACGACCCTGTAGAGTACTATGATAGGCTCATCAAAAACTCATTTTCCATGTTGTTCGGGAAATAAGAGATAGCGAAATGTGGTTTTGTTGCAGCAAGATTCCACCATAGCGGGTTGCGGTACCAGAATATGCTTCAAATGTGATGCTGAGATTCGTAACTGAGCCGATATTCAAGTTTACCTCCCTTCGATAACAAGTGTTTATCTCCAGTAGCGCTGACGGAAACGAGATCGATTGATACGATAATGGGCATGAAATTTTGACAATAAATCATTCACGCAAAATCAATCTCAAGCCACTAGTAGAGATTGGTAGAGATGGAATAATCATATTATGTTAATACTGTAAGATTGTATCATATCATAATATTCATATATTATCCTTCAATATCAGAAATTATTCCAACGTGATAGACGTGATGTATTAGTTGATCTCATCAAATATCAGCTACAATATCATTTGGTGCGATTTTGTTCGTAATTTTCAAATTTCGGTAATTCTGTTTAGAAAAGACTATTGTGACATGGATAAGAGGAACTGAAGTAATAAATGATGGAGTGTTGAATTTTTATGAAAGATATGACTCATGATTGTTGAGTATAGAGTGAGTGACAGTGGAGATGGAATCACCACTGTTCTATGATAATACTATAACCATACAAACCATACCATATTTTCATGAATAGTATGACCATATAGCCATAATATACTATAACCTTATAACCATACTATAATCATATTTCATAGGTACTTACTTATGGCAATTCGCTTAATATTCCTGGTGAGAAAGATTTATTTATTCAACCATAATAAATCAATTCTCTACAATGAACTTCTACTTCCTTTAATGATGGAGTAAAATCCAGTCTTTTCTATTCGATAGTTGAATGCAACCACGTGCTCCACTGGTGCTTTCAGTGCTCTGAAAATGAATGCTCCGAATAAAGAGCAAATAGAAGATTTCGTTCCGAGAAACCGCAATTTTAATTATTGTGCTGCTCCATTGATATTGGAGAGCGTGGGATTGTTGAATGATTCGATTCTGATTAGTTTTCTATTCATAGATATTTGATGGAGTTTTCAATCCACGATGAAAAGCTTCCATAGCATGATTGAATGTTTGATGAATAGTTCATTGATTGCAGATGTGTTAGATGGAAGACATTGAGTTCGATACGATTTCGCTGGGGAGACTCATAATCAATAGTTTTTGCTACTTGCTCTGAATAAATCTTTTCATCCCAAAATGAACATCAATACGAGTACTTGAAGAGTTCAAGGAAATACCCAAGCATGTTTTTCAAACTATTGATTGCAAGTGAGGCTCGACGAGCATGAGGAAAAATTCTTGAATAGGATAATATTGATTTGGTAATATAATAATCCAATAGCGTCTTATTGAAATATTTTAAACTCTTGATATGAGGTGGCATTCATCCAACGCTGTTTCATGTATTAACTCTTGTTCTATCTCCAACTAAGAATATGTATGAAGTTTTCCAATGTCTGCTTCATGAGCCACACGATTAAAGAAATCATTGAGTATGGATAAATCCAATATAGAATAAACGTAACTTGGTGAGCAAGTTGCGAGAACAAGTAGTTGTGAGTTGAAATGGGAAGAGTGGGCTAATTTTTGTTGCGAGCGAGTTATGAAGATCTACAATGTGAGTCAATCCACTGGGTCCAATATGAACAATATTCTAAATCTTCCTTTTCGAAAATTAGAATTCCCAATTCGAATCAGATGAAATACTTCAGATTCATCCTGAAGAAATTTTCCAGAGAACTGTTCTCAAAACCGGAAGGTATCAGATTCTTCATCAGTTTGTAAACAACTCATTCACTGAGAATTAAGACAAGTAGAGGAATTTATGCAATTCTGTCGGCGAAATGAAGTTATGGATGGAGTGTTGATGGCAAAATGAGAAACTACAAGTGAATTTCCTAATTCCCTTCGAGGCGAGAGATCATAGGATTGTATAACATTTTTGGAGAGTGTAATGGAGTGTGATGAATTACAAGGAAAGCGGCTCAACTTTGTTCCATAACAGGCCTCTCAGAGAAGCTTTATGAAATTGTTAATCCGCCAGACCGAGTTTCATGAATCCGTAACTCCCACTCAAACAGCGGGTGCCTGAAAACTTTAAAAGAGTAATAAATAAAGAAGAATGTTCAGTGCTCTTGACCTCCCAAATACAGCATTCTCGGAGATTTACAAAACAATTTATGTTTTGTTGATCCCTCCTTGTAATTTTCGTTGTGATAATGGTTTTCGCTTGATAATATATGGGAATGATGAATACTGGTAGTGGAAACGAGTTATGTAAATTGATGATGAGTATGAATCATTCAGATTGTAATAATAATTCAATAGTTCTCACAAAAAGTAATTGAACTATTCCTCCATCAGAAAATATATACTGAGTACTCATCACAATAATAAAAGCTTGTGATGAAATAATAATGTAGATTGTGAGATATAGGATCATTATTTCGTAGGCTATTTAGGTAAGCAATCATCCAATTTCCAAAATAAGATTATCAAAATTCGATGTTCGAAGATTGAAAAAATGTGAAACTATCCGATGTGTCATTTGTAGTATTGCCGTTCAATTTACCTTCCATCATATAGCTTATTTCTTTTTCTTATGAGGACTGAAACAATTCAATGATTGGAAGAGCATAAACAGGATTAAAGCCGAAAATGTTTCTCTCCCAAATGTTGATTAGCTAGTTATTCTAGCTCCACTGTGTGCTATGTTACCACTTATTATAACTAACTCGCCCAATGACTGAATTTTTTGACCACTCTCATAACCCGACCCATGAGTTTTCCAATCATTACCGCTACAAACTATGTCAAACAACAAAAATTATTAATTTGATTGCTGAAAAACCTGTTGACAAGCTACGAGACATCATGGCTACATAAATGCCGTTTGGAGGTCATTTCACAGGCTATTTATCATGAAAAACATTTTTTTTTTCATTTCATCCACAACATGGTAATTTGTTTTCTTCAATTTTCAATTACTTAGTCTGCAACTGACAATCAATTTTCAGAACAATTTTAATAAAAGTGTAATAGTATTATCGCTCGTATTTCAAACATGACAGGAGCATTGTACACAGGAGAATATAATGTTAATAATTAAGAATATTGAGATAGAAATGCTATAACTTCATAATTGTACAGCTTATAAGATGAACGAGAGACATTATTGTGATGCAACAATCAAACATTGCATTGAAATAAAATTTTGCATTTGCTCTACTGAATGCTTTTTATCAATGTTGTGCAATAGTGCAGCAGCATTTTGGAAATAATTATGTGGAAAAATCTCACAAAGATGTCCCAGAATGCTTGAAAGAAAAAGTATTATGTGCTTGGAATTGGAACTGTAATTTATTTTCAAAATAATGAATGCAACAAATGCGACGATTAGATTCTATCGTCATGTTCGGAACTGCAAATTTATATAGTCGTAGTTGATTGAAATCTATAGTCTAAGCGTGGGTGGGAATGGAAATGAAAATATCCCAACGGGAGTTAGGACTTTTAAGTGAATTGAGAACTCTCAAGGGTGTAGGGGTTACTCAGTGCATTTATACAGACTCATTAGATAAAACTTGTAAAGCAGAATTAATGGACATTATTTCAGCAAGCGAACTCATCACTTAAACGATGCCATTCATTTGAATGTTTTATAATATCAACTCACTGTACTTTGTGTTGGTTGTTAGAAAGTGACATGTGACACAAGGGAGATGAGATGCTGAGCAGCTAAAGGTTAATCTGTGTTATGACGGGACAAAAGTGATGTCAGAAATGTTCTTCAAAGTGGGATTGACCACGTCCATTGTGAGTGATCGTGGTCGCATGTTTATTTGATCGTGCCGCCGCAGTCGCTACTGAGCTACTAGACTAGTAACTCCGGCCACCTGACAGCAGACAAAAGGGGATTATCCCGCTCTTCTGTAAACCGCAATACTCCAGACTAGCAGCAACCTCCTTTCACTCAATAATCCGCTGTGGCCGCAACCCAACAATGTTCAACCGGCTTCAATTGACCACATCTATCATATTCTGTAATCCAGTATAGGAATGAGCTCGTTTCTACTCAAATAATCATTTTCAAGGAGGCCTACACATTAGTTTAAGAGGTTTTCTTTGATTGTCCATAATCTATAATATTATCTTTTTATTTATTAGTTGAATAGATTTTCATTGATTATAGGGTACACAAAGTTATCCAAGATTACCTATGATTGAGTAGAGTATTAAGATGTATTATAAATTGTGTACTCCACTATCATGTCACTGGGTTTTGGATTTTTCAAGCAAAACTGTCATTTAACAGAGGTATCAGTGTTGGAAACTCATCTGTGATAACAATAGTTTATACTCTGAGTAGGCTATTTATTGAGCTCACTGACAATAGAATATTATTAATCAATAATAGAAATCAATATTATAGAATATTCCTCGAAACCCGTTGAAACAGGTAGTATCCAACCACAGTTGGATATGTTCATGTACATTTGCCTTCAGAAATTTAATCCAACCTATTTGTCATAGAGGATCTAGGTCATAGGGAGCTGACAATTAAATTATCATCCTGAAGCCTTAATCTATTAGTGCAACCATCTCATTTGAAAGACAGGACATCAATGCTGGAGCAAGTGGCGGTGGCTTATTTATCCAATTAACATGGCTGATGGTTGATGGGTGTGAGTATTGTGAGCGGGGGGGGGGAGGTGTGCAAGGGCGAAGGGGGCTGGCAGTGGAGTATGGGAGTCTTCAAAGTAACGTTCGTCTCCTTCCGTTTAATTAGCAGGGTGCCAGTGGCCCACCAAGGCAGAAGGGATGTGGAGGGGTCGAAAAGCGAATAGCTATGGTTGGGGGGTGCGGTTGGGGGATGGGGGTTAGCTTAGGTATAATTAAGGAGGCGGTGAAGACAGCGCTTTGCTCTGTGGGACCACAGACGACTTTCTCTGTAGATAATCGCCGGTTATCCGTGGAGAAGAATTAAATGAAAGGTTCCAATCATCCAGGCATTTCACAGCAGCTGACCTCAAAGCGCTAGTCGTTGCCTTAACAGCTTCCATTAAACGCTATTGAGAAATTCTCAATGAACTCAACACTACGATTACCACCCTTTCATTCATCAGCACTCCATTCAATGGTTAAGAAGAAAGAAATTTTTGAGAGATAATACAGCGCAGAAGCTGTTGGGTTGTATGAATTTGTCTAATTGGCTCATGGTACTTTGTGAAAGTAAAAAATTCTCCTTTTTTTGTGAATGAATGTTGGGTGGGTGTTGAGAATCTATGTCAACCGCAATGAAATGTGTGAGCTTTTTTCCTCAAGCATCTTCCACAGATGATACCTGAGATTAACATGAGAAAGGGTTAACAGTTGGAAACTCAGTTGAAATCTTTATTGTTTCCAATCTCAAACGTGATACTGCGCCAAGCTTGATGATGCTAGTGTTTTTAATGGTGCTAGTGACTCTATAACAACTAAACTTTCATTTCTGTTCTGTTTCAAGTTTTAATCATGTCATCAATTGTCTGAGAATTGTCCATAATTATATTCCAAATATAGTTGCTTGATTCTTGCATTACTGCTCTCCCAATTTCTTTATTACTTTTATTCCAATTACTTTCCTTAGCAGTGATTTCGTGACGCATTTCTCAGTGACTCCGTAAGGTGTTTAAAGAACAAATTATTTTTTTCCCCGAATTCAACAAACTACGCCTCTAATCACCTCGTTGAAAAATTGATGTATGGAATATGATTTGAATGTGATGAATTGATTTGTATTTCATACCGATATGCTACTGCTACGAGAGAGAATTGGAAAACACAATTTGTTATGATACTATTATCTGAATATAAATAATTGGATCTTATGAATAAACTTCTTAAACTAGACTGTGAGATTATATAAAGAGATTCACGTCAAGTTAGTAGAAATTATAGAACGTCATTCTCAATTATTTCAAATCACCTTTTGTAGTAGATAGCCGAGATTCATGATATCCCAGAAAATTTATATTAATAATATTGTTGATTGTTGTTATAATGATCGATTCTATCTCAAATAGTTACCTAGAAATAATTATATCTCCATAATCGAATAATGCATTCTCATGATAGATATGAGATATTTTGATATCATATTTCCACATAGTCTACAATTTGGCATTTATTTTTAGGCAACTATTTCTCAAATAGTTGCCTAGAAATAATTATTTCTCCATAATCGAATAATGCATTCTCATGATAGATTTATGAGATATTTTGATATCATATTTCCCCATAGTCTACAATTTGGCATGGTGCGGACCTGAAAATGGATAGAGCTATCTGCTCCTTTCGATAAGTTTCTGAGAAACCATATTTGTTTCCTTTCAGCTCTTTATTTGAATTGTGATCCTTCACTTTGTAGCATCATGAGACCATGATCTGTAAATGGGAACCAGGAAAATGATACTCCAACCAACAGGCTCGATCTCGAGCCCATCGGTAACATTCGCAGTTGAATACAGACTAAGAAGCTCTACAATGTCATAAATCCACCATTGAACAACTTGACTTCACCGCTCTGTATTGTCTGCCATCCATTTTGGGCTTCTTAACAGCAAGTAGGCCTAAGGTGCGTACAGACTTTCGCTCTGCTCCGCAATCGAACGTCACTCGAGCAGATCGATTGATGATCGCAGGTGGAGCAAGAGTGGAACGCGAGCAAAGCGTGTAACAGAGCTCGAGCTTGGAAAGTTCCTAGGTCGAACTAACCAATAGTTCTGCATGCGCGGTCAACGTTTTTGTTTGTAATGTGTTAGCATATAAAATTATCAAAATTAACAACTAATTATCAAATTAAATAATATAAAATTATAAAAGCATTTACAAAAATAGGTACCGGCATATTAGCATTTAGAAAAAAGAACCCGAACTCCCAATCAAGCCTTTCACCTTTTGAAACATTGACAGACATTATCTTTTATAATAAAACATTTAAAAAAATGCAATAATCATAATAGTCTATTTATTATTCTATTATAATTATTAAGCGAGCGATTTCTGAATACATATATTTATATGGTTATGTGGTTTTATGGTTATATAGGTATATATTTATGTTCAACGGATCTCGAAAACGGCTCTAATGACTTTCACGAAATTTGGAACATAGTAGGTTTATGATATAAAAATTCGATTGCACTAGGTCTCATCCTTGGGAAAACTCGCTGAACGACATTAAAAGAATAATTCATCCTTGGCTTGAACTGCTGAGGCTTTAGTCGTCTGTAGATAGTAAAAAGTGATCGAGTGATTCTGTGGAAAATCAAAATGAAATTCGCATCCCCGAAATTCATAAGCTGACGTACAGCCAGCTGTACGATCATTAATATAAACACGATCATTTTAACGAATTGTGTTCTGTTTATCAATAAATAAAAATAACGAGCGAAGCTCGGTGCCCCGATATTCAATTTATTTTATAAACATAATGTATAATTATTAGGCTACTCAGCAATCCCCTGGTCAGAATATTTTATTAAGCTTTGTCACCCGATCAGCTGGATTGAACGTATCACATTTGTGAGGTTAGGTTGTAGCGATGTCAACAATAAAGGTGCGTACAGATTCACGCGCCTTGAACATGAGCAATTCACTTTTAATCAGCTGATACCAAGCTTTCTATATATGTATCTTACCGCTTCTGTAAAAATACAGATATAATCAGCTGATTAAAAGTGAATTGCTCATGTTCGCGGCGCGTACGCACCTTTAAAAAAGAGAGGAGCGATCATCCTTCAAACATATATTTCGAACCTCAAGCAAACCCTTATATAACATCTCGCGTAATGTTCATGATCGGAGCGAGTGCGGAGCGTGTTCGAGGCGCGTATATCTGTACGTACCTCTATACTCCATCAAGCCCAATATAGAGCTTTAAATAGTACGATGGATGAGAGGCAGCAATAATTTATTTCAATCATTATTTTGAAAGTGTATCAATCATTCTTTGAAAATAATTTTAAATCAATAATAGACAATATAGAGTTTATATAACATTTATGAATGTTAATCCTAATTCCTAGTTAATCATTATTTTAATGAACTTTCGGGAAAAACATCACGATTCTTGGAGGAAATGTTTCGATTTTCGAAAAAACTTTTTCAAAAATACCCAAAGCTGACATTAACACATCTTTCAATGATAAGTAACTGGTTTCGGTTGTTACAACAAAACCAATTTCTAATGAACTGTAATACATCAAGAAAGTAATGGTTAAAACGACTTTATTCAAAATGAATTTCTCATCATTATCATTGCTCATAATTATCATTGTGGCCGTAGCCGAGTGGATCAGATGCTGGCTTTGTGATTCAGAGGCCCGGGTTCAAATCCCGGCCCGGGCAAGATATTTATCTCGGGCCACTCCCGTGTATCGGATGGACACGTTAAGCCGTCGGTCCCGGCTGCCTAAAAAGTAGTCGTTAGGTCATGTCAGAGGCCCTGAAATTGATCAGTTGCGACCTGAAAACTCTGACACCAGACCTGAGCCAGCCAGGTCACTCGATATTAGTATTAGTATTGCTCATTGAAAACATAATAATAATTACTTGGAAGAATCATGCCAAGTTGGAATAAGTATAAATCGAGAAATAGAGAAATGATTAATATCTTTTCATAAGGGATGATGATTTTCTTTTCAAAATACAGTCTCATAGTACGGAAATTTAGTGTTGAATGTGAAGTTAATGTATCACAATGCGATGCAATAGATTACTTTCACTTCCATACATTATTTTATTGAAAATTCAAACTGATAGGAATATGTTAAGTATTGGTGAGAATGATACGTCTCCAAGCTGACTAATTAAAGTGGTAGCAACAGCAGCAACAAATTTAATTAAAATTACCTGGATATATTTTGAGCATCACCATTTCTTAGGAGAACTGAAGAAGTATACTAAAAAAATCTAGCTACAATCCTTGTGGTCATATTTCCTCTCTCTATATCAAATTAATTCACAGAAAAAAGTTGAAACAACACAGAAGCAGGGCAACATTCGGTACTGGAATGATGTTACTAGAGTCAACATTCGGAAAAATGAATAGTACGAAGATGTATATCAGAGGCTTCTCTGAAAAGCTAGTGGTTTTTGAAAGAGTAACTTCGTATAATTAAAGTGCCACAGGCATGTCTCGACGAAATTAGAAAACGACGCTTTTGTACTTTCTACTCCACAGTCCACAATAATCAGCAACCACTCAAACGAATTAAAAATTATTCCACTGCTGATTCCACTTTGATGATTCCTAAATAAAATTGTCTGACAATAAGTAACGATCCTCCGCGATGTGAATTGTCAGTTCGTGGAGAATTTTTTGAAATTCAGTGATGTGTCACACCAGTCCATCAACTGAAAAATATAATGAATAAAGTTTTCAATTAAAATAGAGCGATTGAGTACTTCAATAACATAATTATTCTATCATAAGCAGAATAATTCAACTGTTGCAATGAATATTCTTGTACTTATAATTGTAATATTGTAATTCCATTCTTTATAAAAATGTCAATAATTTAATGTGAAGGACTTTCGTTTCATCTTTCAGTATCAATCATGTTATTGAATAAAAGAGTTCATCAAACTGACAAAAGTTATCCCACAAAACTTGGTGCTTAGTAATTGCTATTCAAGGAATTCATTTTCAAGTTTGTGGTTGAGTGCTTTATTATAGGGTAGTTCTCAATTCTGGATAAACAGTTAAACAAGAATGGAATGACAAACCAATATGTTCTATTTATAAGAAAACTAGATCCTAAAGTGGGAAGAATATAGTGATTACAAATACGTTACCATATTTCTAAAAGAGGATCAGCAAGGCTTCCAACCTTGGAACATATTAATAGCTACGCCCATAACTTGAATCTATCTAATATTTTTTCACTCGATTGATAAGAAAATGAATAATAATTAGTCTCCAAACATTCGTAACTTTTATCTATAATACAATAAAATGAAGAATTGGCGTATACACGTACGGGAAAGGAAATTCACGAATGACGCAGATTCTCTATTCACCAAGGATGGACAGGCCTGTTTCAGATTCTTCAAGATCTCAGTTGGTCTAGTTTAATTTTTCAATTGGACCATTACGAAGCACGGGTTACCTGCTAGTATTTTATTAATTTCAATTATATTTTTTTCTTCTCTTGTGATTCGAATGGATGATATGACCCAATTATCTCCACATTATCATCTCTTATTTGCTATTTGACTAATTTTTATTGAAATATACTACCATATTCATCTGAAGTGAGTCTTGAAGCTATTTCAAGAAATCACTAGTGAGTGCTCACTGGAATTCTATTGAATCTTGTTCAATTATCATCCATGTTGGAGAAACATTATTCAATATCATAACAAGAGTCGGTTCTGAATGGGAATACTTGGTAATATGTGAGAATGTTGACTCAATCAGTGCAACTTTGACAGATGGAATATATCTTGTAAACAATAAATTTACATGACAAACAACGCGTGAACTCCTTCAAGGGCTTTGCTGCATTGTTGGTGGTTCATAGTCGAACTTGGCATTGTGATGGTGTTGTTGTAGGGTGGTGTGGGCGGGTAGGGTGGAGGGGCACTGTCAGGACATGAATGAGAGACGCAGACAGGCAGGCACGCACGCACATGCACATGCCATGTCGGGCAGGTAGCCTATCCAGCCCCTGCACACATCAAGCCGTTTATCCAGCGCTGGGATTAGTTCAGACAAATTATGACAATCAACATCGGATATAATTATTATGTATGGTGACTGCAGTATTAGCAGGCTGATTGAGCAAATATGTCACATCAATCTCTTCCTGAAGTGTATTGTTGCAAATGTGCAGGTTCCTTATTATAATTATATTATTATGGAGATTTCAATGATAGAATAGTTTCGGGAAGTTAACGCTTATGTGAAAAACGAATACAGTAGTGAAGTGATGAGCGGTTCATACAATATGATAAGTAAGTCTGAAAAAGATGTCTCTGTTATGGTCATTTAGACTCACACTAAACAATAGATAAATTCTGTTATTTATTACTATTTACAATAATCGTCTGCTAGCGCATGAGCTTCAACTTGTTATTCATAGCAATTGTCGGCTAGCGCACAAGTTGTAACTCACATGCTAGTTGTTGTAGCTCACAAGCACATGCTAGTTGTGCCAAAAAATGTAACAATTGTATTTTTATTTGAAATTTTGCAAAGATTAGTACATTATTATTCCATCTTCAAAGATTCAAGAGCACATATTCATGAATAAAACTTCACTGCATTTCGTCTCCTTGATTTGTCATTTTATGGTCGGAAAAATAATAGAGAAATAATAGTTTCATTTAGAAAAATCATACTAATCTTGAATCGAACTATCATAATCGAATTTTTATCAATGAAATCGATCAATACGATCGCATGGAATCATGGAAAAATAAAGGAATTTGTTTCACTGATCAATATAAATTGAGTTCAGTTACATATTCTCTCAGTGAGCACAAAAGTCTTTTCAAGAAGTGTTCACATTAATCCAGAATTATTCCCTTTTGGAATTGTTATTGCAAAACTCTTCTAATGTTGTACTTTAAACCCAAGACGAAATTCGCCAGACTTCAACTTGCCAACCACGTTGCTCCTCTCGATATGAGTTGCAGGAGCTTGGCTTGGAGTCAACTGAACTCCCACTGGGTCTTGACATTTCCAGTTTGCCGTGTATTTATGAGCGCCCTCCTAATGGTTGTAAACATGGAAATAATCGATGAAGACGATTTATGACTTCCACTCGCTCCTATCTGAAACTCCTTCTAATGAAAGCCGGTGTACGCTCACAAAATTGAAAATTACCGTTTCACAATAACGATATTTAGTGAGGCACAAAACAATAAGTATCTTGTGAAACAACCATCATTTACAGGTCTATTAAACTCTATTTATGTGAACACTTATTTCAGATGTGTTACTCGTTTTGCATTATATGAAAATTGATGTGAATCTTAATACTACTACTAATTCTGCTTGATACTAAACTTATACTGAACTAATACTAACAGTACTATAATACTTCCTAACTCACTTTTCCACACAGTTCTACTGTTAACAATTCTTATTTCCAAATAGTTGACCGAACGTAGTGAGGTCTATGTTTCAACTCGGATTTTTTTTTTGTCAGTCTGTATGTAACGCGATTAAGGCCAAACACGTTGATAGAATTCGATGAGATTTTGCAGGAATATTCCTTTTCCAATGTCGATGTACACACAAGGTTTTTTGAAATTTTGCATTTGAAGGATAATATGAAAAGAAAAGGAACTCCTCCATACTCTGATATCACTATATATATATCATCTACTTTGAAGATAGAATTAATCAGACTATAGAATTATTCATAATCAATCAGCTGACAAGTGAATTATTCATTGCACGCATTACACAGATGTCTCGCAGTGTCTATTTCTATGAGGTAGGGTTTCAATATTTTTATGATGCGTACCCATCAGTATCCAAATTCTATGTTTACTATATATTCTAACACATTTTAAAAACAAATTCAATAGGTGATTGAAAAAAATGAACTAAAATAATGCTGAAGGAATGTTAATATCGTTGATTAAAAGCAATTAGTTTTAAAATAGTTGAGCAATATTTTTATCAGATGGAAAGATTATCACGGAATTATGATATAGGATACCAATTCAAACGTGAACTGAGGATATTAACATAAGTGAGTTTTTGATCTTGGAGGAAACAAATAACAGTTTTTAAGAGTAAATTATGTTTCAACTGTGAATTGTGATTCAACTGAATACTAGAACACGTGACATCAGGTACTTGTGGATAAGAAAACTGCGTGAGGTCTACTGTTCACAGAACTACTAGTAATTGACTTTTCTTGGATGTTGGGAAGCCTAAAAGTATTGTGTAGAAATAGTAATATTGTGTAAATGTGTAGAAATAGTAGCAAATCAGTTTTATGATATTGGGTGCAAGCTGGTTATTAGATTATTGGAAGTTAGTTCATCACAAATTTGATATAAAATTCCTATTTGGATCAGAGTTCAAAGCATAAAATAATGAATGATAGAATGTTCACCCCCAAGTAGCCTCATGTATTATTGTCCAGATCATTAATTATTGTCAATTTTCCCGTACGATATAGCAATTGCTCCAATGCTAATAACTGCAATATAATTATTGAATGAGGATCCAAATCTATATTAAATATATCAACTACTTAGAAGATTCCTGCTACTGTTCAGACTTGAATTCCCGATTGGAAAAAATAATATTTGAATGATCATCTATTTCCTTCTTTCTATTCTCCTTGCTTTTGTAATAATTATGGGGAATATTGAGATGTTTGAATTGTAGTTTTTTTGTGCCTTTCTTTCAGGTTGTTGAACTGATCAAAATTGAACTGAATTTTTCCAATATGAACTCTAGTGAACCTTGTTCTTGATTGTTAAAGAATCATGCACAAAGTAAGCACCTAAATATTGTGTAGCCATAAAATATTTGCTAACTTGCTTCTTATTCATTCAAATTATTGCAGTCTAGCATTTCCATAGTACTGGCTTGAAAACGTATAATGCAAACGTATTTAGAAATATTTTTGAACCGTGTGACCCCACTACGTTTTAACCTGAAATTAGGCTGGGCGCTCCACGTGTTTTCTTGCAAATCGGGAAATTTGAGTGGAAGAGCGGCAGTTCTAAACGAGTCGTCACCACGAGAAAATGTAGTCACAGAAAAAGTCTCAGCCTCTAAGTTAGGCTTCGGCCTATTTAGATGAAAAATATCCTCATTATTTATTATTTTGAAAAATTTAAAAGCATGTAGTCTGGAAAATAGTAGTTGAAATGTAAACGTGAGTGATTGTGAGTGCCGATTTATTTGTTTAATGTTGGATTCCATGGTGAGTTCCAAAATTATTTTATTGAGCTCGAATAGATTGACCAGATAAATATTGACCGAGGCCTTAAATTTATTGAAGAGTGAGTTAGCTAATTCTTGTCTAAATATCAGTTATGAATCATTGCGATAAAGTCTCAATTTGAGAAATATTATTTGAACTTTTTATAATGTTGTAATTTTGAAACAAGTAATTGAATAAATAACCGGATTGGTTACAGTGAAGATTATGATTCGATGTAACATAATTTCAAGCATGACCGATAATTCTATGATTGAATACAACTAATAATGATGTCAGAAGCATTTCTAACAAAATCTTCTATTTGACGTTCCTGGCTCGTGATAAGTTACTTAGTTGCTGAAACAGGTGTTGCTAAACAGTAGTGAAGATCTTGGCATTTGCATGAACGAATGCATCCAAAGCTCCCAACCGAGGATTTAAATAATTTAAACAGGTTAATAGTTGAGTGGAGATTTCAAAATCAATTATTATATTATTCCCTTGTTACAAAATGGGGTGCTAACAAAGTCCCCCAGGCCTCCCACCGTTATAAATGATGTCAGGTGTGAAGTAGTGTTATAAATATCTCCATCCGGTCACACTTTCAATATTATGACTATAAAACTTCGTAGCCAGTTGCCGTTGAAAGTATTATGATCACAATGTACAGTTTTTGTTTTTTATTTCACAATTTTCTAATTGAAAGTCATGTGAAATAGCTTTTTCATAGGTTCACATACTTCATGTATCAAAATCACCTTGTTGTCTGAGGACTTCCTTCTGTAAAATCATTCGCCTCTGAAAATGGCTCGTGTTTGGAAAGACAATTCCAATATTGAAAGCGGTGTTTTTCGATAGCCACTTCCATACCTTTCTCTCGTGTAGAGAAAAATACGAATGTAGTAGCCTATAGATCATTTTCAGGGGCAAATAACTCACTGAGAATGAATCACTGCAGGGAAGAGAGACACTGTCTTAGCTCGCACGCCTACCGCACCGCACCGCACCGCACCGCACCGCCACAACACCCGTATCTCGTGTGGAGAGATAGTGTCACGGGGTGCCTGTCGACTGTCTGTTTTCGACTATTCACAGCTTCGTTCTCTGTTCTACCTCTTCTCTCTTCTCTGGTTATGAGGATGGGCCGACGGAAAATAATTATCTTGTGCACGCTAATATTATTGAAAGTTTTTCGCCGGCAGTCACGCGGGAGTTTCAGTTTCCCACTGAGCGAGTTTCCTCTCTAAAAATGTTCCACCAACCAGGTGTCAGCTGTGCAACATCATCATCATAATAAAAGTTAGCATTTCATTGTTCAAGTAACGAAGCCGTGGCTGTTGTGTTGACATGAAGCTCCTCCGCTCTGCATTCATCGTTATAATTAATCTGTCTAGAACTACCGCTTCGTGTCAAACATCCATTTTCAGACAAAACTATTGTCGTAGCTGTGATCTACTCCTGTTTTTGTGTTTCCTGGTCCTACTATGCGTCAACTCACAATATTTTGACAGGAAGATTGATGCTCACTCTCAGAGGGAATAGTTGACACATTCATCGATATTGATGGATCAATCGTAGCCCATTCGCTGTCCCAATAACGCAGGAAATGAGTCTCAGCTTACCCTAACTTACGTTTCCTTATTCCCTTATCATCAAATTGTGATGATCGAACTTCAGTGTTGTGTCTTATGTGTATGTTACAAAATTACTATCATGATGGGCGGGAAACTACACGTCTATTCATTGAATAATATGCTTCGTTCAAAGTTTAAATTCCTTAACCCCAACAAGACTCACAAGTTTCAGTATCAAGGTACTCCTTGTCTGCTCCACCTTGTATGGGGCCCAGCGCCCTGAACGTGTCCGCACTTTGAAATTAAGTTGAAAGTAGTATTGCTAAAGTGAAGAAAATGCATCATAGAGCTTAGTGTCTATGTTTGAACGATATAATAATTATTGTGGAATGAAGAGTGTAGAGAGATCAAATGACTATCATAAGTATGAGATTCGATCAAACTATTTATCTGTGTTTATTTATTCGTATGCTTTCTCAATAAATTAAATACATACAATAAATGTGAATCGATAAGGAATCTATGTAGGGAAATTCAGGTCAGAAACTCAGGAAGAAATCGTTCATGAAAAAGATTTATCACAGTCAGATCTGTCATCCAAGTAATAATGATGAGAGTCTTGGGGGGAAAGTTGAAAATAAAATCACTTGTTCCTTTCACTTCCGACGTCAGCGGTTCGACGTGAATTATTGAGGAGGTTCGGAGCCAACGGGTAATTCTGCCAAATGCCATTCTGGTCGGGGGAGGTGGTAAAATAATTCAACGGACGGCAAGGGCCAGCGTAAAAACAGAGGGTCGTCGCTGCCACAGTAATGTATGCTTACGGGAATGGTCATGGGAGGGGGGGAAGGGTTCAGCAATCTGAGTTGACGCTTGATAGAGCGAGAGAGCAGCTCGGTCGATTAGGAGGCGATTTGGACTCGGACGGACGGATGGGCCGATAATTAGGACTGCTGCGGCGGTGGCGGACGGGACCCAGCAGGTGTGACCTGCCAGCCTTCCTGTTGGATAAGCGATTTATGTCGCCACCGGAAAATGAAGACGTTCACAGTTTTTCGCGCCTAATCCGGCAGCCCTAATCAGCGGCCGCTCTAATGGACTTGACCGGGCCCTCAAAAATGGCGGCCACGTTTTTGCTACTCTAATACCGGCACAGCGATTATCCCTCTGCTTTTCAAATGTTTCCTATTCGAACAACACTTTGCACTTAGTCATATAACTTATTCTCATCTCTATTAACGCTCACCCTTCTTGGCATGAATATACGCT